>NC_056738.1:450131815-450479315 GCF_019279795.1 Protopterus annectens
CTTAAATAGCAAATGATCTTCCCAATTATCCACAAAATTGCAGCCTATAAACAGGTTTATATAATTCTGGCATCACTGGAGTGTTTTCATAGAGACAAAGGTAACAGCATAAAAATTATTTTTTGGACTGAGTAGATTTGCACTTTTATTTCCTTTTATGCTTCCTAACTCCCCTCCATGCTCAAAGCAAATGAGGGGTTGCAGAAAAAATGCACAGCTTTTTGGTGTGCATTGCCCCCTTCCATGCCACCTACACAGTTCTCTTACTGTGTACTGTTCCTTAGACCACAATCTTCAGGAGAACACAATTCCACCCACAAGTGAGACTCTCTTGATGACCTCCATCGATAGTATCCAGTCATTGGCCACTCATTCCTCCCACCCTGGTAAGCTGTCCAACTACCAAATTTCGGCATATATCAGGCCCACAGCAGCAAAGATGGCTACCTTGTCTCTGCACCAAAAAGCCAATAAAGGAGGAGCTGAATGAACATGAACATGTGGTTCTCTTAGCAGTGATCTTCAGATGTTAGTTTACTTCTGTGTCATTCTGTGGCACATCGATGTCCTTTTTAGATTTTATAGATGAAGCTCCTTTTATGTGGCTTTTAGAGAGCTTGTACAAATAATCCTCACCGACCCAGCTTGTTCAGGCGCTATAAGTGAATCATAGAAAGAAGCTCATAGCTGTCACACAGTCAGTCAGTTGTATTTGCACATCAATAAAGGCTTTTTTATGTATTTATATATTTGTGTTTCTAGACCTGGGACTATTTCATCCACAGCCAGGCTGCAGTAACAAGAGTTTACAGGTGTACATTTAGACATTGAAGTTCTGAAGCATTTCCAGGGCAATAAGCGCGGTTGTATATTTCTCAGAAACAAAATGTTTTATTTATAGAGTATACAACAATATTTCACAGGAAAGTACTAGTTTAGCTTTCTTTGCATGCCATTTTAAGCCTAGCTAATTTCCCTTTCAAGGGGAAGAGTCAAACACTGTACCTTTTGTCTATGAAGTAAACACCTTAACCATTGTGCTAACCCCCATTGATTAAACTGTTACTGCATTCATATCTTTAATGTTTCAAACACTATTCATTAACATAAACAAAGTGTTAAAAAGCTCTGATGCCAATAAGCAGCCACTGAAAGACAACCATATTTATTTATGCACACTTATATCATGTAGTGTATTACCAATGAGGGCTTATCTCTGCTTTTTCTGGAGGGCAGGTTGGTGATAGACAATGTGGGCAGAGTCATGTCTTAAAGGTGAGTACAGGCAGCAGTAGTTAAGGAACATATTTGTTTGACAAATAGCAATGATAACCTTTATTTCTAAAGCTTTAAAACATTTTATGCATTTGGTTGAAGGGTTCAGACTGTTGTACTACAATAGTGCACAGCAAAGGTAAATATAACAAGCAATTTGTGACACTCTGTACTAAATATAACGATGTAATATTGGTGTAGTATTTTATTTTGTTTACATATCATTTGATAGTGCCTTTAACTTATTTTAAAAGTTTATACAAAAATCTAAACTAATAAGATGAGCTAACAATTGTCAGAGATCTGGCAATACATTATACAGTAATACTGTGAGCTCAATGGGAATAGGTTTGCAAGAGACAAAAAGCACAGTGTCCAAAAGTCTCTATAATGACCTTTGTCGACTAAAATTAGTCTCACCAGACCTATGGCCTGCATTACCAGGGGCTTAAGGTAGTACTTATATTAGCGAAGAGAAATGTGTCTAAAACAGTAGGACAAATCTGCTAATCTATTTTTTGACAATTCATGGGATATTAACATCCACCTGAGTTTGCACTAGATCATGCAGGTTGAACCTTGAGTTGACATCTTATCCAAAGATAATAGCTCAGGAGGGTACCACATCCCTTATGCCACATGACGGTGTCTGTACTTGAGCATGAACCAAGCTCCTTGTGTGAGGGATACAAGCCACAGCCTTCTGATCTCCTTGGCATCACAGGTGAGTGTGCTATCTGTTGAGCTGGATGGGTTGTCTTTTATTTGTCAGAATCCCACATCATTTCATGATATGTTAGTCAGTAAAATGACCTAAATAATGATCGCCCATCTCACATGAAACCAGTGTTGTTCAGCTTTGTGAAGGAGTGTGATATGCTTATGCAGGGCATGTGATAACTCTCAAGATGGAGCATTCTGAAAAAGTAACAGAAATGTTATCACACCAGGACTCATATGTTGGTGATGTGTGTGTTATGGTGGTATATATCCAACATTAAAAGGACTTGCGTTTGAGTTGCAGCATATTCATAAAGTCACAATGGTGTAAGAAAGACAAATATCAGAGTTGACAAGTCCTCCTAAAAAGACAGAATGTTTCATCTGTGTAACACTGTGCATGTGGTAAAATGTAGGTAAGAAAGTGAAAGTGTTTTTATGTTTCATGGTACTGAACCTTGTACTATACCCTCCAGTTATACTGTATGTGATCTAACATTAGTGTGATATCAGTTGATTTTGTGTTAGACATTGCAAGCAAGCATAACTTAGTAAAGGGAATAAAAGACTTTAAAATCTGTTTAGTGGTATATCCTTAAAATGTGAGGGATAACTGACAATTATGATGCTAGTTAACTGTAATAAACAGAACTCAACATTAAAGAAGCTAATATTAATAATAATGTAAAGCTGCTAGTCAAGTTCATAAATGTAACTGCACTTTTGGAATCAGTCTTTTTACAATTATACTGCAACACATAATCAAGAAATCTCTTGCAGACTGATCATATGAGTTCAAAGTCTGTGCTGACTCAGTGAAAGTCTTTTTCAGTTGATTAAAGCATTTGGAGTCTTCAAAGATCAATATTTCTCATTTCACATGATTCAGAAACTTACTAATAAAGTTACATGGCATTGCTTCTCAAATTGTACATGCTAAATGACCTTGAAGCATGAATAAGAATTATATCTGTATATGGCAATGGAAAGAATCAGATAACTGAATAAAATCTGAGGTAGATCAAATTCAATACTCTGTACCGTGTTTATTGTGCTTCACGTACTAGTCTGCATATGCTATATACTGCTTTGTGACTAAAAGTTTACTGCTTAACATGAGGTCTAAGATGTATTTACATGTGATCTTCCTGCAAGCTGTATGGTGCGAATGTATAAACTCCATAATCAGGCTGTATCGTTCAATTTAACAACATGGCTGATGGATGAAACAGTTTTATATCAAAACAAGAACTTCAAACCTAACTAAAGCACATTCAGAGTTCCCGTAGACAGCAAATGTGGGATAAAAAAATTGCATCAAAACCGAATCTTGGGATTAAGCCTGCAAATCCAAATAAGAAGCAAGAACTGAGAAAATCATTTCTCTACTACAAGTTAAACCAAATATTAACCCCTCTGTAAATGTTATCAAACACTCATAGCCGCCTTCCAATGCAATTTATTAGTGGCAATGTATACTAGAACCTGCACCTGGTGTAAAAGGAGGGGACTAAACCTTTATCGGAAAGAATGGGAAGACTGAAGAACAGGAAAGTAATTTCTGAAATGATCGATGCAGAAATGTATACAGTATAATTCTAAATGCAAGGATTGCATTGACGGCCAAGTTCTGCACAAACATTTAAGAGGAATGTGTGAAATGTGTAACTTTGCCTAGATGCAAATGGAAATCCGAACAAGCAGTGCCAGTTTTCACATCTTTGAAATTTGTGAAGATAATCACCATAAACTGTGTGGAACTGAAACTGTGTAAAATCAGCTAAACCTTTCCATAAATCAGCAGAGAGCACCAGTTTGTGCTAATGTCTCAATACTTTATGGTGACAAGTTGAACATGCTCAAGTTCAGTGCTGCTGGCTAGTAGCTTATAGCAACTCTGTTGCCTTCCTCTGTAAGTGTCAAGTGATGGATACCAGTTTATGGGTTTAATAAATATGGAAAAGGGGAGGACAGGAAAGTAAGAAAAGGGGGGATATAGCAAATAAAGAAAACAGTAGGGTGACAAAAGAAGGTTGTGCAGGAGGTATAAGAGGATGTTTTTTTTTGTTTTGTGTTTGTTGTTTTTTTTAGGTGGGGTAGATAGGTAGATAGGCACAGACACATACATGGGTGCAGTGCCTTTTGTCCAAACAATGTTCACATCTGTTTAGTCATCCACATGAGTTTGATTAACAGACAGTCAACAGGTGTACCAGATCACCAAGTTATCTAGGATGGGGAATACACCCTTTCCCCAATGTTGTGCGATCAGGGAGTTAGAATATAGTTTTAGAGGAGGGTTTGGGGAGAACAATGTTTTTTGTTGTAGCATGTCAACATTGGTGTTGTCAGTGTTTTGCAGTCATTTGGAAGGATGATGCATGGGTGTCTCAATGAAAGTGACTATACACATATGTATTTATTTATTACATGGGAAAGTAACTATACACATATATATTTATTTATTACATGGCAAGATGGTGAAGGAGAAAGAGAAATAAGGGAAATAATGAAGGTTAGAGAAGAGAAGGGTATTGGTAAAATATAAACACAGATGAGATGGGGGCACCACACGTAATAGACTGAGTAAACTAGTGGATGAGGAGATAGACAAACAGAAGGCCAAAACAATAGTGATTTGGGAAAGTTATGGAAATGCACAGGAAGGAGGTTTGTTGCAAGAGAGTGGGTGCACAGATGATGGGTGATGGGGGTCATGGGATCACTACCACTCTCATCATGGTCTGTAGATTCTCATATGAAGCTCTGCTTAGGAGGTCCTAGGCAGGGATGCCTTACTAGTGTGGAGGTTGTGCCTCCAGTGGCTCACTGACCAAAAATGACCAGCTGGGTGAGTCTTGTACTTGCCATCTGTAATATGAGGTCCACTATTTCATTTCAGCCCTCTTCACTGCAGCTTTCAAAAGGTACTGTAGCTCAGGGTTTTCTCCTTCTAGGTGGCTTTGCTATGGGCTGCCCACAGGGAAGGAACCACCATTCCCGCTCTGTAAAGCATACCTGTAAAGGTCAAGGGATGGTGACTCCTCCCTCACCTGTGCCATAGGAAACTGCGGTGTCCAAGTCACAGCTGGATCTGTAGAAGGACACAAAAGAAAAGAGAAAAAAAGTCATAAGTATTGGAATGCAATACCTGCTACCTTACTGTATTGATTGAGATCAGTATTATTAATGACTTACACAATGGTACTACATTATGATCCAGTGTATTAATGTGCATCACAGGATGTGTACTCATATATCACTTTACCATGACAGTGCATGGTTTATATATTGTAAATACTGCAGTGCACTAGTCATCACAGTAATACCCATCAGTGATATATTTTGCCCACTAACTTGTTTCTATAAATGAATATGTTTTTACTTCTGATTTTATTTTGCCTTTTATTATTTATGGGGTGAGGGGACAACCACACAATTCTTCAGTGAATGAGTTTAATTCTATTTCTTCCTGTGCAGCAAAAAGAAAAAAAAATAGAAGGTAGAGTTATTCAGACTCTGCATTATCAAGTATAGTAAACATTGTAATCTGCATTATGTATGCTTTTTTCTTTTTTTTATGTTTGTACTTCCCTGTAACTGGTGCAATAAGAACTGACTGTTATATTCAAACCTTTAACCCTGAATCTTCACTGAATGACCAGCTATAATGAGGGCAGGTAAAGAAATGCATTCATTATGACAAGACATTGTATAGAATGACAGTGTAACAGTAACCACATACAATTTATTATAGGAGAATATCTTGTTATCATCTCTTCCCTCTAAGCAAAATATGTTGTTTGAATGGGCACTTTTCAATTAGTATGCCTCTGTAACACACACAATTCACGTAGAAAAATGAAGTTGTGCTTCATTTCATTATAGGTTCATAGATTATTGCTAGGCTAACTGCCCTTGTGCGTCATTGTTTTAAGCCTAGCTAACTACCCCATGTGAGAATCAAACCCTGCACTTTGTGTTTGCAAGGTAAACACCTTAACCATTATGCCAACCTCCCTCCCCTGCTTGCAGTCCCCCTGTATAACTTGGTGCTCTTATTAATATAGTGCAAAGGTGGTGATGCTATTTCAAACCTTTAAAAGAGCCTGTTAAAAATTAAACAGAATACTTAAACTCACTTCACAACTTTGGCAGTAGATAATAACAAGGGCATCATGTACTTCAGCAGGCAAGAGTCAGGGAATTGTTGAGCTATATAATAATTAAATAACACCGAAATAATTCAAGGCAACTACGATCATCCAATAAACTGTTGTTCCAAACCCACAAAGCCATTAACTCAGCCGGTGACTCCCTGTTTGCTAATGTCATTGGTAAAACTTGGAATTCACTTCCATCTAACCTTACCCTTGAACCGTCATTAAGTCTCTTCAAAAAAGGCCTCAAACAGTATTTTAAAGAGCACTGGCTTTGTCCCTGTACTAACCCTGATTAATCACTACTTATTCAATGCCTTATTTAAATTAATATTGTACACATCTCTTACTCATAATAGCTTGCTGCAACCTGTTGTTTTTGTATACTATTACACAATGTGTATATTGTGAGTATCTACTAGAGGGCTTTGTAAATATGTTTGACTCATATCTGTTATGTTCTAGCAGTGTTTCTGGAGCTTTTCTCCCCAGGCCTCTGCTGAAAATGTACATATATCCAGTTGGACTATCCCGGTCAACAAATGTAAAATAAAAAATAAAATAAAATAGTATACATAATTGATTTCTTACTGAAAATACTACCCACTTATTTCAGCCAGAGTCACACCTGCCTGAATATGACCTTTCTGAAATGGAAAAACTCCATAGTTTCCATACCAACAACATTCCTGACCAATAAGTAGTCTCCTACCCTGAAGTAAGAGGTGCTCTTTTTATTGTATACTGTGGAAGTTATGAATTTTGTGGAAATTCTCAATATATTGGCCAATAATTACAACGTTTATGAAATTATTGGACTCTTCACAGCTAATGGTATACAAACATTTATCCTTGGTTAAATACGTTGCTGACTGCTTATGTGATGAATTGGGCAGAATTCAAAGGTTGCCACTATAGCAGCAGACTACAGCTTTAACTAATGGCATACATTACACCAAAGTCATTTACAATGATTACCGAACAAATAAGTGTTACGCATATTTGCAGAACATTCAAGTTTGCCATGACCTCCTTATGGTTACATACACCTAGGAGATTTGTATACATGCAATTATTGCATTAATAATTAAGTTGCTGCACTTACTGAAGATCTCTGGCTCACTCTCCTCGATGTCTGCCACCCACTGGGCAAGCTGGCAGTGTTGCTGTCATTGATACAACTCATCATACCTGTGATAACTAGGGATGCCAGTTTGCTTGGATAATTCATCCCCAAGTTCAGTCCACATATCATCTCTTTTAAACTGTACCACTGCTGTCATTCTCAAGTCTAGCCTAGAAGTTATGCAATACTCCTGCAGATACATCTATCTTCTCACACTAGCTTGGATCCTGCCCTGCCTTGCTCTGAGGTTTCACAGAAGTGGTTATCATTACTCCAGAGCTCAAATCAGAATGATGCCTAATGTAAGAAAGTGAGACTCCTTGTGTGCGTGAACCACAACCACTGCATTGCACTTTCAGCAGTTCAGACTGATGCACATTCACCCCATAGCACCTCCAATCTTGTGCATAATTAACGCAAATGCATATGCATGATCTTGTCACTGCTCATTCTTAGTACTAGGACATTACGTACATTCACTACACTCGCTCATGTGCATAATAATGTGATTCATAGAGTTATGTGCTGGCAAGCCACATATGCATAAGACCTTCATAACTTGAGTAAAACTTGCCAAACGTTCTTAATCTCGCTGTTTTATGTACCTCTGTTTACTGTGATTCTGTAAAAATTGCTGGAAAGTGAGAATTAAAGCTGGTACATTAAAACAGGTATGCTTAAAATTACAACAACAAGATTAGATTAATAATATTGATATTTATTGAAAAATAGGGATAAATCTTAATGTACAGATAAGCTTTAACACTGTTGCTGAATTATGAAGTGTTGTAAAATCTACTAGGTAAAGATTACATCCTCGTATTCTGTAATTGCCCATGAGTCCTCTTACTTGCTACAGATCACTGTCAATGCACAGGACTAAGCTGTACACACATTTATTAGATTGTATGAAGCACACCATCAGTACTAAAGTAGGACAGATACTCCCCCTCCCCTCACACCATCAGTACTAAATTAGGACAGATACCCCCCCTACCCTCACACCATCAGTAATTAAGTAGGACAGATACTTCCCCTCCCCTCCCACCATCAGTGCTAAAGTAGGACAGATACTCCCCCTCCCCTCACACCATCAATAATTAAGTAGGACAGATACTGCCCCCTCCCCTCCCACCATCAGTACTAAAGTAGGACAGATACTTCCACCCACCCCTCCCACTATCAATACTTAAGTAGGACAGATACTTCCCCCTCCCACCATCAGTTCATAGGTTCATAGGTTGGTACTAGGCTATCAGCCCTAGGGCCTATACAAGCCTAGCCATAACAATTCCCTGGCTATTTCTTCCCACACTATTTACTTCCCTGGACCCCTGTCTAGCAGGGTGACTGACATGATCCCCGGGGTGAATTTCCTTTCTCCCATCCAATCGTCAAGGTTCCTTTTGAAAAGGGCCAAAGAGGTGCTCTGCTTGACATGTATGGGCAGTCTATGCCAGAGTCTGGGGAGTCTCTGGGTCAGGAACCTATCCCTCCAGCATGTTCAACAGCTCTGGGTTTGGCATGGCCTTGTATGTTAAGCAGAGATTGTCTCTGAGTAGACGATATGCGACAGAGTATAGCTGGAGTTTTTTAAGAGCGTAGGGAATTTGCTTTAGGCCTGTGATTCTTTTAGTGAAGTATTTCTTCAGCCTTTTCAGTTGTTACAGATGTCTTGAGAGGTACATACCAAATGGGGCGTTGTATTCTATAATGGGTCTTATGAGGGATGAGTACAGTGGGACAATGACCTCCTTTTTTCTGGATGAAAAGCCCTTAGTGATGAGGTGGGCCACATAGAAGGATTTCTTGACTGTTGTGGCGATGTGGTTATCGAGAGTGAGACCACTGTCCACCTGTGTCCCTAAGTCTCATATCACACTTTTGGTGTTTAGTGTATTGCCACCTATGTGGTAATTCACGGGTATTCTTGACATTGAGCTTGAGCCCATGGCTCTGGCACCAAGCATCTGTTTCTGTAAGGCCCTTTTGTAGAGTAGCCACATCATTTAGGGATTCGGTAATGGCTCCCAGTTTGCAGTCATCTGCGAACTTTGTTAGCCAGAGTCCCTTAGTGTTGGCCTGTACTTCAGAGAAGTAGTTGCCAAACAAGAGCAGTCCCAGGACTGAACCATGAGGTAATCCACTTGTCACTTGTCTGGAGCTGGATTTGGAATCGGCTACTTTTACACTGTGGGTTCTGTCAGTAAGCCAGTTGGCAACCCACCGAGTGATGTAGGGATTAATGCCCAGCTTAGTAAGTCTATCTATGATTCCAGAGTGGGAGATGGTGTCAAAGACCTTGGTAAGGTCCAGATAGGCTGTGAGGACCGCCTTACCCTCATCCACAGCTCTGGAGACTGATTCAAAGAAGTCAATCAGGTTTAGGAGACAAGATCGGCCCTTCACTAACTCAAACTGGGTGGTGTCCAGTGTTTGAAGGTTGCCAATGTCTTTGTTTATAAGTTCCATGATAATACGTTCCATATGCTTGCAGACCAGGCTCATCAGACTGATGGGGCGGTAGTTCCTGGGATCCAATGTGGATCCCCCCTTGTGGAATGGAATAACTGTAGCTGTGCGCCACTCAGTGGGCAAGAAGCCTGAGGTGAGCCTGTGATTAAACATGACTCTAAGGTGAGGTGCCAGTTCATTTTGTACTTCATGTAATACACAGCCCAGTATGTCATCTGGTTCCATGGATGCTGTATTCTTAGCTTTGGAGAGTGCGTTTTTTACCTGTGTGGCCATTATTACCAAAATTTGGCAATCTTTTGGTATTGAGATGGGCCGTTTAGGGGGTGAGAGGGGGGTGAAGTTGGCACTGAACTGATCTGCCAGGATACTGGCAACATCCTTTGGATCAGTATATTTAATGCCATTCTGTTGTAGCTCAGAGCAGATCTGAGCATTGCCATTTAGATTCTTGACATATTTATAGAATGCCTTGTGGTTGTCTTTGGAATCTTTGGCAATTTTATTTTCATAACTCGTGTTGGAGGATTTTATGAGGGATCTCACCTTCTTACTGAGGCTGGTAAGGGAGTTTTTGCATCCTGGGATTTTCCTCTTTTTTGCAACGGTTTCTTCCTTTTGTTGTAAAGTTTGTTTATTGCAGGGAACCACCAGACTGTCTTCCTTTTTTTGGAGGAGATCATCTTGGTTCTATTTGGGATGGCACGATTCATTCATGAGTGGATGTGTTCGTACAGTGCCTTAGTGTAGGATTCAGCAGTCAAACTTTCAGTTCCCGTTTGCATGGGTGTCATGAAGTTTGTCAGTTCTGACTTGAGTAGCATGAAGTTGGCTTTGGAGAAGATTTTTATGGAGGTTTCCTTACTGGGAGGTGGGGGTGGGATGTGGACGTTAAGGGTGATTAGCTTATGGTCAGACCTGATCAACGAGGGGGTGACCATAGGTGTGGAGCATCGATTTCCCATGTTGGTAATGATCAGGTCTAGGATATTGAAGCCCCTGGTGGGATTATGGATTAGTTGATCCAGGGTGTTGGAATTTATGAGGGTTCAGGCACCTAGGCAGCGAGACATTTCCCTGTGGTACATTTGAATGGGGACACATGCCTGAAGTGACATTCATCTGCAGAGAAATATGGCTGTTTGCAAATTCCCTGTGGGCAAACAGAAGCATACTGTCTCTCCTAGGCCAAAAAATAATTACAAAAAGCTTTACAATACAGTGGAAATGGGGAAAAAGTGATATCTATCAGCTGCATGACAGTTTACAGTACTGCTTAATGGTTGAATTGCTTAAAATGGATTTACCATTCTGCTTAACTTTTCTCAGAGCTGTGTGTTAGAATTATAATTCCCAAAAGTGGTATTTTTAGGGAAAATGTGCTACTGTACTGGGGAGCAATCGCAAGATGCACATTTAGCTAGGTATATTATATTTGCAGTGGAACAATCAGCAAAAAAAGAAGTAAAATGGTGAGGGTTACCAGAGGAGGGATGTCTAAAATGGCCTATATTGGTATCGATACAGCATTTATGTAGGCAAGACTAACCATTCATTTAGGGAAAGAATAAGAGAGCATTTATATGATATCAGAGTACTTAACAATAGGAATGATCTTGTGAGACATGTCATCAGACGGTTTTTCTCATTCCTTTTTTTTTATGGCTTTATGAATCTGTTTCCATGGCCCTAGGATGAGAGATTTAGAGAATCACACTGAGCTAAATGATCTTAGTGGATCATTTCTTTGCAAGCCGATAAAGACTATGACTTCTATGACACAGTTCCTTTTAAACCTTTTCTAAAAGCTCATTCCCATCATAGGTAATATTGAATATTATTATTCATTTTTTGTATATATTTTTTGTATGTAATTATATACTCCCTTTTTTCTACTTTGCAGTGTCAGTTATGCTTTTATAGGTTACACTGTTAGATTAGTTCAGGGTTTTGTTTATTATTCCTTTCTTCCACACTATGAAATGTTATGTTTTTTATTTGTTTTCAACTATGTTTAAGTTGTTCTTTTGTGTTCAGTAGTGGCATTATTATGTTGTATGTTTGAGCATATGTTATTATTTTGTTTGTTATGCATTATTTCCATTTTTTAAAATCTACTGCCAATCATTAGCAGACTGGAGTTCCGCTGTGGCGACCCCTTACCGGAAAAAAGCTGAAAGACAAACAACAACTTTGAAATATATTATGGTTGCTATGTGATCTGTATCATTTTTTCATAGGTATATATTTTTCCTCACACATATTTTTTATTATGTTTCTTATTCTTTACTTTTTGTTAATTTGATTTGACAATGTTATCATTTAACCAGGTTCATTGTAATGTAACCTTTATTGCACCATTAGTTTTTTTTTTTAGTTATTGGTCAGTTTTATGCATTATGGATTTTGATTTGTTTACTCCATAGCTTAGTTTTCTTTTGTTATAAACCTAGTTCGCTCATATTGTAAGGTGATGCTGTTTGGTTTCTTGTCAATTAATGGAGATAATACATTTTTATGTTATGTATAGCGCATTGATGTTCAGCGCGGTTTGTGTAACATGTTTTGTTTTGTTTTCCATCATTGATCCCTTTAATAATTGGAATTTTTCTTTCATTAGATTGTGATGTAACCTACCACAATCTCCTACTTATCAGTGAAGCTTTTTATTTTCTGCTGCTGTATATAGTGTATTAATTGTTGATTAATTTTTGAGTCATTCCCCAGTTCTTCAAGTTTATTACTTGATTTTGACATCAAACAGTAGTAGATGGGTATTTCTATGTTTTTTCAGTTATTGGCTAATTTTTTGCATTATGGATTTTTATTTGTCCTCAGTTCTCTTTTTTGTTTCCTTTAGCAACTGGGATTTTTCTTTCATTAGATTGTGATGCAACATACCACGATCTCCTACTTATTTTTATCTTCTGTTGCTGTACATAGTGCATTAATCATCAATTAACTTTTAGTGGTTCGCTGATTCTTCAGGTTTATTATTTGGTTTTGATACCATACAGTAGCAGGTGGGTATTTCTGTGTTTTTTCAGCTATTGGCTAATTGTTTGCATTATGGATTTTCATTGGATCTCAGTTATTCTTTGCAATAGACCCAGCTTGTTTACTTGGTAACGTTGTTGAGTCATTTGCTATGTTATTATTTAATGGGGTCAATATATTATTTTTGTATTATGTTGTTTTGTTGTATATAGTGCACTGATTTTCAGCATGATCCAAGTTAGAATTGTTGATTCCATTACCATTTAGCTTTATCACTAGAATCTTTATTACGGTCAACGTTGGTTTCAGTGTTATCCCATACATACAAGTGGAGTTTGTAATCCTTGCTGCTGTATATAGCAGTTTTACTATAACTTTTCTCTTTGTGCGCCAGTGTATTTGTTCCTAGATGTACACTAGCAGGCATTTAGAACTTCAGCTAAGTGCAGTTAAAACTATTTTTTATGAGTTGATTCTTTTGGGATGTTTCCTGTTCTTATTTATTTGTGAACTGATCAGACATTTTCTGAATTTTTTATTGGCTAGTTTTCTTTTCTATTGTTTCTTGTTGGTTCTCTCTTGCCAATCACATTGTTTCATTCTACATATTCTTATTTGTTGCATTGTCTAGGTATGATGTGATTAGCTGGGAGGTATGCACTTTGCAATTTGGCAGTATACATCCTTAGTCTCTGAATGCCCTTTGTATTTCTTAACATCTAATGCAATGCGCTATGTCATAGCGAGTTTTATTAGTCATTAATTGCTCTATTTGCTTCTCGAGATATAGGCTTCAAACCAGGGATGAATCCTCTGTTGCTTATCATTTAGAATTTACACCTTTAATACAACAACAGTAGAACCATGAGCCGACTCCTCTGGGATATTGCATTGGGTTTTTATTGTTTATTTATGAATGGGTCAGTCTCATTTTCTTGGTTTGCCATTGGCAAGTTTTTAGTATCTCATTGGTTCTTTCTTGCAAATCATATTGTTTTATCTCATACATTTTCATTTGTTGTAGTGATTAATTGGAAGGTGTGCATCATGCGATTTGACTGAATGGCCATTGCATTTTTTAACATGCTGTGTTGCAGCACGTTTCACTAGTCATTCAGTTTTTTATAGAATATATGACACCATATTTATTATATATTTTCAGATGATTTTTAGTAGATTCTATAGTAGACTATTTTTTTATCATGAATACGATCCACTGTTTTCTGCTATTAGCTTTTTTTTCTTTTCTTTTGTTTTATTGGCTTCTTTATCACCAATCATATTGTTTTTATTCAGAATTCCATTAGGTACATTGCCTAGGACAGGAGTGAGTTTTTTTGGCATGTGTTTAATGTGATTTGTCAGCACAAGTTTTTGACTATCCAATGGTTTTTGAGATTCCTTTGTTATTGGATGTGTTGCTCTATATCACAGCATGATTTGTTGGCTATCTAGTTTTTTTGTACAACCAATGGTATTATGTTTATTTTATTTCATATTGTGTTTTTTTAACCAATTAGGTCCATCATTAGGTCTATCTCATTTGCATGTTTGATTCCATTGATCAGTGTGTATTTTTAAAAGCCTCTGCATCTAATATGATTTTATGACTTGATTAAGGGTGTTTCCTAAAAGCGCTTATCTGGCTTTATCTTATTAAATTGTTATTTTATCCATGCCCTGCATCCTGTTTTTTATTTTGATACTACCAGTGTTTTTGGACATGGATTCATTCCCACTGGTTATTTTGATTGTACGCCTATGTTGTTGATACAGTTACATGCATCATAAACTGACAGTTGATGAATGTTACCCTTTATATTGTGGTACCCACACCCCAGTCCAGGTGGGGCCCCAATTACCACATCAGTACAATCTATTCCAACCTGCACCTTATGAAAACATGTATTTCCATGTAAGGCATACATGGTACTGGATTGGTTCTGCAAAGATACAGAGGACATAGTATGCTCCTTAACATTGGCCAAAAATATGTCTAGCAACTGCTGCAGTATCCTCATGACAGAAGCCTGTGAGATAACCAATGTGCCAATAGACCGTATCTGAAAGGTCCCCATAGTATAGGGCTATACATACCTAGATATCCACAGGAATAGGAAGACCACCAATTCTCCCAGTTATTATCTGTGGGAAGTTCAAATTCACCAGTTCACGCTTAACCTGTAAAACAGTTCTTGTTCCTCAAAGTTGATATGGGTAAGCCTTTGCCTTTGTCTCTACCTCCTCCATGGCCATTGAGTGCCATTTTGCCCATCAGATTGCAGTATGATGGCAGAAAGCAGTTCAGTGTGAGACACAGGAATGCCAGCAGCAAAACTGGTCACATTCTGTGATTGCAAAGTGAATGGAAAAGATTCAGATTTGCTGATTATAAGGGAACTACACACTGTGCACTTGTGTATCAAATTATGATAATGAACTTCAGAAGGTGAAATTAATGCCTAATTAACATATTTAGTCACACCTATTGCATACATTCCTAATTTTCCTCTCATTATATAGTTATTTGTCAACAATGTTGTGTAGGACTTTACTGCTGCACATAAACACACAGCTTATGTCTGTGAATTGTATGTCATTTTCTCTTACCTGCAGGTATGTGATGTACCTGCTGCTCACCTAGATAGCAGCTACGACTACCAGCCTAACAACAAAAGGCAGCATAATCCTAGGAAAGGCAAGTAAGTTCTAGGGAAAGATTTTATTTAACAGCATGAGTACAGACACTTTAAAGATATGAACGCTTATTGCATATCATAATCAGAATGAACAGTTTGCTATAAAATGGTTCAAAAATATCCTTAAAAAACAAAAAAAATCCTTTGCATTAAAAGCACATTTATTTATACATTATTTATCTCTTGAACATCACTGTTTTATATTGATAGCATCAAACAATACTCTTAATAGTTAGTATGATGTAATAAGTAGCAAAGGAGATAAAAGACTTGGTTCTTTTTCTACAAGTAGCATATATATCTTGATGTGACTGAGTTTAGCAGTTTAACAAAGCTGTGCAACTTGAAGATAGCTGTCCTTTCTACAGTTGGCTGGTTGATGGCCACAGGATATTTCAGACTGGGTGAAAGGCTGACACTATGTGCGTGACAGGAAGCAATTAACAGAATTATGCAAAAGAAACCAAATAAGTCACTCCTCCTGGTGGACGATCTCAGTATAAGGAAGGCAATATTATGTAAAGAGAGAAAGGTACGTCATTGATTAATTGGTTATGTTCTACATTTCCCATAGTTTTGTGCACATATCAGAGTACGTGCATTTTTGCATCCTGTAAGAGCTGGCAATCTTTCTGACTTGGTTTCTTTACTTTGTGCTCAGGAAGTGACAGATAGTATCTGACTCTTGCAATCCTGAAATGGCTCACTTATCTAAGAGAGAATGAAGAGCTGAGTGATTAAAAAATAAGGGAATGAAAAAAATGAATGAATCAGGGTGTTAATCATCTCTAGGCATGCATTACTCTTTACTTTTATTAGCTCTAACCCTTATGCTCAGATTACCACCTCCAGATAATGACCGTATTTTTTTTTTATAAAAATAATAATTCATGTTTATCAGTTGAATAAATTAAATGGCAATTTGACAAAAACTTATTGAAGGCTAATATATGGCATAAACAAAAGGAGGAAACACTTTTTCCCCTGAAAGAGAACCTCAACATCCTAGAATCACCAGAATGTCTACTATTCAAAATTCTAGAAAAACATGTCCACTCACAGCTCCTCTCCTAGCAAACAGACAACTTATTATCTCCCATCCAACATGGCTTCTGTCCCTTCCACAGTACTACCACTTTTTTTCCTTTTCGACACTGTAAATTACCACAGGAATGAAAATAATCTTGCATTCTCCAACTTCTTTGATCTTTCTAAGCCTTTAGACATTGCCCCCCATCAGTACCTTCTTGACACCTTATCTTCTCTAGGATTCTCAGACTTGGTCATCTCTTAGTTCAGCAGCTACCTTGGTAACGGAACTCAGTGTGGTAAATAGAGCTCAGTTCTTTGATCTTACCAACCTATCACTGTTGGAGTCCCTCAAGGCTCAATCCTAAGCCCTGTACTATTTCACATAAATATCTATATATATATATATATATATATATATATATATATATATATATATATATATATAAACAACATGCACTCAGTGTCTCATCCCTCTAAACATGTACAATATGTGGATAATACAACCTCATTTGCTCCGTAACAGCTCTCCTTGACCTTGAAGCACTCACCTTGCAATCCTTCACAAATGTAGAAAACTTGCTCATGAACTCTTGACTTCATCTTAAATAAAAAAATAAATAAATTAATTAATTAATTCTATTGCTACCCCAGAACTTAGCAAAAATAGACCAAACCCTGGAAATTAACTCCCTCCAAGACACTCCAATACAGGCTGTCACTACCTCCAAACACCTAGGTGTTGCAAATAATTGTAAATCAAAATTTAACTCTCACATTCAGAATGTTGTAAAAAAAAAAAATCAACAAAAACTAGACACAGTATATCGAGCAAACCCTTACCTGTCCAACCAAATGCTAAAAACTGCAGCAATAGCTTTCCTCCTCCTAACCACACAACTAAAGCCAAATTTAAAACTATAACACAATAGACAAGTTTGCTGCCCATGTCCCAGTCATACTCACTACTTACACCTCACCAACTGAAAGTAGCCCATACCATCTTACTCAATCTGCTAAGATGCCCACATAACCAATCCTTACTACAGTGGGACCCCTCCCATCTCTACGATCTGAAACTTCAAGCCACGTAACTGTTACTAAAGCTCTCAATTTCCATGACCTAACTCCTTACTCATGTAGCATAGCAAAACTCAGGAACTCTCTGCCCTGTGAGATATTATAAATATCGTCCCAAACAAGCCTTAAAAATAAAGTAAATAAACATACTGCATAGCATTCCTCACTGCAACTGTAAGACCTCTCAAACTAGACTGCTGGGGATCCCCATAAAGTGGATGTACTCAGTGCAGTGTTGGGTGAGCTATCCAGAAGAAGGGCCATCTTTCAGCCACCCCCATATGTTTTTTTAGTGCCCTCCCCTAACATTCTTGACTGCACTCTGCTGCTGGAGACTGACATCCTTTTCTCCTGGCCCAGGTAAGTCTGGCTTTCCCCTATATTTCATTCTGTCTTGCTTGCCCCTGAGCCAGGATCTACACATTGCCTGACCCATATCAGCTTTGTGTCTTTCCGACTCAAGTCAAGGCTTTATCCCTGTCTACCTCAGAACCAGATAGAACAGCATGTTGATATTAATTTTGAGGTCTATTACAAACCAAGGATTTACAGTTTCCTTCAAAGAGTAAACAGAGTCCAGTAATACTGAAAACAAACATTGCAGAAACACTTGCTTAAAGATGGAATATTACTTATAATATGCTGTACCCATTAAATTCTTTACAACTAATAAACAGAAGAATCTTGTGACATCATCACCCCCCCTCAACAGGGTGCAAGGGAGTTACAGGGTTCACTGGAAACATCCATGAAGCATACAGACAGCAGACTCATCCAAAAGGCAGTCTGAGTCCACTCAATCCACCCACCATTTATTTTGGACAAACTTTGTACCACATCTGCCCTCGTGCTTTAAGTTCTCTGAAAACATCCCTAAAATATGCATACAGCAGGCCCATCCAAAAGGCAGTCTGAGTCCACTTAATCCACCCACCATTTATTTTGGATAATCTTTGTACCACCTCTGTCCATATGCTTTCAGTAACCAGTAGGTGCATCCAGTCTTTTCTGCATGTATTTTATCCTGCACAGTGACTAGTCTGAAATCAAGTGCTTCAGTGTCCTATTTTGTAAGCATCAGCTATATAGTCTGCAAACCCTCCTCCACTGACATCCTGCTGGGCCAGTTTTACTCTCTACTTCCTAACAGGCACTGGCATTTACTCATACTGTTCTTACTCAAACTATTTCTTTCTCTTATATTTTCTTCCCTTCTAGACTTGCTATTCCCATTATTTATATCCTCCTGTCTGTCTTCATTGGAACTGCTTTTCTTCAAGGAAGTCACCCTTGTTCTCTTCCCTTCCTTTCTTATTTCTCCTTGCCTGAGACAGTTATTAAACCACTGTCAGCTCTCAGCTAGTATTTGTGCCCAGTTACCATTGACTCTGCACTCAGCTGTCTCTTTAGTGTGTTTTTATTTTTCTATAGAAGTGTCTCTGCAAGCCAATAAATATGTATAAAACAGTGAAGTCTGCAGTTTGAACACTAGTCTGTGGGCTATATTATTATGTAAATTATAAATATGAAGGCAGCTTAAAACAAAGAATGTTGTCCTCTATAATAGCTCCATGTTCTTAGACCACAGTAGTCCCACTGGCACTTTCTCCTTCAACTGTGCTTCATTGATTATTTTTAGCAGTCCATTGTCTCCCTTCCTTAATTTTTTTTTCTCCTTTGCCCGATATACTTGTGTAAGCACTTTCAGTTCTGAGGCATTACTTTTCCAGAGCTGCAGTCCTGCATTTTGGCTTACTTTTTTCTCGTTGTTTTACTGATCTCTGGGGGTGGGGGATAGGCTATGGACTTTGCATTTCAAAGTCCATAGAAACGTTCTTACCATTACATAACTGTTCAAACAATCAAGTGCAATTTTTTACTGTTATATATCACCATTATTCAGGTCAAGGAGATATTGGACTAACTCTCCTTCTAAAACCATGTCCTAGAGCAACAAAATCAACACTTTCATCTACTGGCATAGAGGCCTTCTAAAATGCATTGTTCCTTTTACTTAACTCTCTCAGCAGATTTGTGGCTATGTAAGTTCAGTCACTGGTGGTTTTTCTCTGTCTCTTTTTCACCTGCTTCGTTTTCCTTCGCTAACGTTCAGGCTCACTCCACTTCCCTACTCCCAGTTCTCACACACCCCCTCTTACTTTACATTCATACTTCCATAACACCCCCCACACATTCCTCAAGCCAATCCCATCAGTTCCCTTCCACAGAAAAACAACCAATAACAAGACAGTAACACTGTCGCTAGTTTACCACCCAAGACTCTCTCTCTCTCAAACTTTTCTACTCTTTGCTCTCTATAACTATTGTATTACATCTCAACAACCAACCCAGTACCCTCCTAACATTTGCTACTCCAAATTTACAACAAAGATAAAACCCAAGTTAAATATGATGTCCCTAAATCAGATTATTTTACTATTTCTCCGCACTCTACTAGCCTTCATCACCAATAATCAAATCCACCCCTTCACATACTTAGGACTTCAACCAATCCTCCCAAAGAATATCAACATCCACCAAGCCTGTATTTCCCTGTAGCACCCTGTCTTACAAACAAACCACATCTGTTTTGTTTATCGACAAATATCTCAAAACCAAGTATCCAATTTTAGGATCAAATGCTGAATCAAGACCAATCCCTCTGTAAAATATTAATTTAAAAAATTAGCAGAAATATTCACCCTAGCCCAGGTCCCTAATGCCTCTGAATAAAAACCAGAACCCAAACTCACCTTACTAAATATGAACGTAAGAAGTATGTGCAATAAAATCCACGAATCCATGACATGCATGCCCTCCTTGCCACATACACTCCTGATGTAGTCATAGCTACCAAAACCTGGTTAAAAAAATAAATAAAGGGTAATGAGTTCACCCCGCCCCCTGGATACAATATACTCAGGCATGACAGACAAAACAAGTGTGCAGGTAGTGTAGCAATTCCTGATGTAGTCATAGCTACTGAAACCTAGTTAAAAAAATAAATAAAGGGTAATGAGATCACCCCGCCTCCTGGATACAATATACTCAGGCATGACAGAAAAAACAAGTGTGCAGGTAGTGTAGCAATTATCTGTAAAAATTCTGTGACCATAACCTTGGTTCCACAGGAAATACCCAAATTTAGCAATGCCTAGCTTCTAATAACACTCCTAAAAATCAACAATAGGAACACTATATGTTAACAGAAATTTATATACCACCAGGGAGTAACACTGATACTGATGAAAACATCCCGTATTGGATATCCCAACAAATTAAACATGAAACTGTAATCGTAGGAGACTTATATATAGACTGACAGCTCATAAATTCCACTACCCCCACTGAATCCATAAACTTACACAACTTCAAACAATTAATAACCACACCCACACCCATTAGAATCAATAAAACTTAAGGGAAACACTCAACATTAGACTGGATCCTTACAAACAAACTGACAAAATAGGCTGCCTCTCAGACAGCATAAGGAACCACATACTAACATGTTCCATTAGAGCTCACCATAGCTTAGATAAACATATTATCTATAATCAAATACAAAATAAAATCAATATAAGTAAATATATTTTCAATGAAGCATTAAAACAATATAACTGGAATGTACTTAGAACAATGCCACTTGATAATGATGCAGAACACTTTTAATAACATATTGTTATAGACTTTAAAATAGTCTAGCACCAGTACATAATAAAAGAATAAAGTCCAATGCCACACCATGGCTTACAAAAATAAATAAAAAAAACTCATAATAAAAAGGGATAAAGTCTTGAAAATTAGTATAAAATAGAACTCAAAATGACTTCCAGCAATTTAGACATCTTAGAAGCTTTGCAAAACTCCATGTCAAATAGGACAAACATACCATACCAACCTGCAAGGCAAACAGTAAAACAACCCAAAACTTTTTTGGTCATCACTAAATAAACTACTCCACCCTCTATCCAGATGGCACCAGAATCCTCAAAGAGGGTCTTTTCCAAACAAGCTTTTGGTAACAAAACCATAGACTAAATCTAAATGCCAAGAAAATTATAATCACATCTTTTGCCAAGCATAACTTCCATTGTAACTATAACATTGATAATAGATCCCTGGATGTTGATCCTGTAGTCAGGGATCTGGCAACCTATGTCAACAGCAGACTGTCCTTTGACTGCCATGTATCCAATATTGCAAGGAAGTCCTTTTTCATCAGTTCTATGTCAAATAATAGAATGGTTAATTCCACAAACCTAAATTCATCAAGATGAATAGAGTGAATGTTTCTTTAAGCAAATGCGCACTTTAACGAAATTTAAATTGATGAATATACATAGTTGGCCAACACTGAGAGCATTAGAATAACCCAATGATAGAATAAATAAAAGAAAAGAACACTCTTTACAGTCACCGCATATGATATCCTTACTACACAATTGGACTATATCATACTAACCCAGAAATGTAAATGACTACTGAAAATACATTACATCTGCCACCGAACAAAAAAATAAAAGGTAAACACCACCTTAAAGATAAAACCCTGTCTAACTCAACATATACTGCTGTATAAATAACATACTTTTAATAATGCATAAGGCGGAATGAGCCAATAAGCATGCACCTTTCTCATACATTAAATTGTATCTACAGGGCATGCTGAGAAGTATAATTAGGTATTTGGTAATATATAATACATACGCAATTGTTTTCTGCAACATTTCATAACTACATGTTGATGTAGTCACCCTGTATGTACCTTTCTTCTAGCAGATGGACAACTAATGTGTCATTCAATGTTCTAATTTTTGCTTAAAGAGACGTTCGCTTAAAGAAACATTTGCTTTATTTCAATGAATAGAAGTTTTGGGAATTAACCGTTCGATTATTTGACATAGATAGACACTTTTGCATCACATAGCTCATATATATAAAGGTACGGCATCCAGGTCCAGAGATGTAGTCATTTTACTGTACTCTGCTTGATCATTGAATATAATGCCCCATTTGGTATGTACCTGTTCAAATACTTGTCAAGCTGGATCAGCCACAACACTTTCTCAGTAAAAACATCAAAGGGCTAAACCACAACAAAAGCTATGCATACCATCTCAAAGCCTTGAGCCTCTTCTCAGTATCATACAGGCTATTTAAGAGTCAACCTGTGCCTTGATTATAGAACCTCAACAGACTCTAGCATTTCAGGCTTGCTGCACATTCACAAGTCCAATGGCAGCGTGAATACCCCTTTCAAGAAGAAGTGTAGCAAGGGTGGGGCAAAGTGTGCAGGCACTCTGGATACAAAGTGTTATGGTCCATGATCGAGAAGTGCAGGTCTTTCATTTTTTTTTTCTGTACCATCATTTTTTAATCAGGCTCTAGGAAGCTGATCAGTATAAATGTACCAATCAACTTATTACAGTAAAAGCCAAAGGTCCTTTTTTCACTCTACACTTGGAGAACTGAGTGGTTGAGGTGCTATATCAGGGACTGACACTGGTCACTAGATAAGCCAGCTATGGCTCTGCAGTCAAGGGATATTATTCTTTTTTACAACATAAATAGAAAATGCTGGAGGGATAGGTATGCATTACATAACATGCCTCGTCTGTTGAACCTTTTTCCGCTCTACATAAAGCAAAGTACTTCTCTTACTCTGTTTGAACATAGTTTGGCCAGATGGATGTAAAACTGCAACTTCATCCCCCAGTTTAGCACGCATCTCCCTTATGGATAGGGGACAAGTAAATGTCCCAACATATCCATGTTCTTCCAGCTTCTCTGTTATTTGTAAACAAAATATAAACGCTAAAAACTACCATGGGAATGTAAGGCTAGTATTCTTATGATCTCCACAGATAAATACTCTAGTAAATACCTATAAAACCATGAAAACCAAGTTTATTTGTACTGATTTAATTAGGGCCTTTATAATCTGTTGACCATAATAAACTCAACTAGGAAGTGTTATAATGTTAACCAGTTTGTTTCACATTGTTTTAAAGATAGCCTTTTAGTCAACTCATTTAAGCTAGAAGCAAAGACTTTGCCCTTCTCTGCAGAAAGTCACTAATGTGTCACTTAACTCTATACAGTGACCACTTCTGTTCACTTGTTATCTTCCTCTCAGGCATACTTGCGTTTTGCTAGGTTGACATTCTGGTAATCTAGATAAGAAGCATGTTGACAGACACTGTTAGCGAAGACTGTGCTACTAACTTGAAAATTAAATGATTTAATTCCCTAGGTGTCACACTATCTTTTAAGAAAACTGATGCCATATTGTATGGTAATCCCAAACAGCTCTCCCATTTAATTAAAACCAGGACAGTAGCTTCACCACATAGTCCCTGCTTACAAATTCTTTGTCATTTCAATGTCTTGGTTTGTGGTTTGACCTCAAAATATCCTTCTCCATATGTCTCAGTAGACAATAGCAAAGGTAAAAAGGCCATTATAACTCATATAGAATTGCACTTGGTCGTCCTACACATTCTTGAATAAGGCTTGGTAGTTATAACCTTAAGTTCAGTTTATTACTGTAATCCTTACAAGTATCATTAAATAGTTCTAACTAAAAACACTGTTGTGGCATATTTCTAAAAGCAACCGCCACAACCCCCCCAACATGTCTTTTCCACCTTTGTCTTTGGTATCTTCCAGAATAATTTCAAGCACGCAAAGCCTTGCCTCTATTTATCCCCTCCATGCCAGTCCATCAGATGACTAAGCCACTAATAAATCCCCGACTGCCTGCACCACTGTTGGGGCATTATCCTACAATGCCAGTGGAGCTGGTATATATAAAATAGGTAAGGTATGAGAAATGAAGGCAGGTTTTCCAGAAACAGGCAGTCATGATTAAGGTATGTTTTAGAAATACAGTGCTCATCAACGTGGCTGGGCTAATATATGCCTTTGGGCAGATAGCCCAGTACCAACCTATGAACCTATAAACCTATTAATATGCCACCATATAATGTAGATACCGCTACTGTTAAGGCTGTTGATATGACCAAGAGGTGTGTAATCAATAGGGAGATGCCTGCCCAGCACAAAATCATCAGGAAGCGCCAGAACCAACTACCAAAAACTTTATTTTATGCTAACAAGAGTATATGGATTGTTAGAACAGATCATCAGATGGAATGCATTGTCAGCTAAGTGCATTTCAATATATTTTCAATGATTTTGTCAAGTCCTTTAGTCAATAAAACATTAAGCTGCAAGCTAAAAGGATGTGCATGAAGACTGAGGGCTGCATATTTTGTTAATATCCTTTGGGATTATACACCGCTATTGATCACATTGTTTTCTTTCAAATCAAGTTTTAAATGTAATTTAACATAAAGAAAATCAAATCTGTGGGTAATGAGGGATAACAAACTTGAGTTCAGATGAAATCCCACAGGAAATCAATGAACCTCCACATAATAGATGTTTGTTTGCCTGCAGAGATATGAGTGTCTCTCCTCCTCTTACATTTTTGAGCAAACATTTCAGAAATTATACTTATTCTGATGACATGTTGCGGTGCATGCATGAAAAAACACTATTTGTCAGTAAAGAGTTTTCAAGTACAACAGCTAATGAACAGTATTACAATACAACTTCTTAAGATTCAGGATTTTATTAAGGCACCAAGTTACACATTTAAGCCGCATGTTTTCCGTACAAAGCACTGTTGCATAATCTGTTGGAAAGGTATACTACCTTCAAAGATATACCTGCTTATAGTCCCTGAAATATCATCAGTCATTGCACATATTACCGCATTTCAGCATTTAGTGATCTGCATTAATGAAATCTGGTCCATTTATTTTGGATAATATGTGGATATCATGTTGAGTTTTATTCACAACGAGGTGAAAGTGCATTTTTCTTTCCTCACAGTTCATCGTATTAGGATGCTGTATTGTTGAAAGTTTTTTTTAATGACATCATATAAAGCAATAGAAATGTGCAGAAAAATATGGAACTGCCTAGTTAACTTCAGAAGGGACCACACTATTGCTTACTCAGAGCACTAAGGGCCAAATTCCAAACGAGTTGCTCTCAGTGTAAATGACTTACTCCAGTGTGAGCCTGACCCAATTACAAAACAGTTGCTCTTAGTGTAAGTGACTTACTTCAGTGTAAGATCTATCTATAAACAGGCTTATACCACAGGCCACATTTCAAAAGACCTGCTTTTGGTATAAGTTGGCACTTACAGTGAGAACAGTTCTTATGGAATTGGGCCCAAAGAGTCCTTGCAAAGGTTAAAGTAAACGCATACTTCTTAGTTCCACCCTAAGGCTCTGGCCATGGTACATTTTGGAGGCAAAGGAAGTACAACAGAAACCAAGAATTAAGAGGTAGCGAATACACAGGCTCAGTTTTTGACTAGTTGTATAAAACAACAATCCAACTTAAATTAACAGACAAACATTTTGAAGTGGAAGATAAACATTTAGCTGTACTTATCAAGTTAATCGGTAAAACATTTAAAGTTTTCATGCCTGTTAAGTTTACACTCATGAATTTTCTCAGGTACAACTGCCAGTGAATATCAAAAGCATTGTGTAAGTAGGATGGCACTGACTATTTATTTACTAAACATTTAATGATAAACAATAATTATTTAGAAAAATATTTTTTGGCTAACCTGTATAAATAATAGCAAAAGACAGAAAATTCTTAATACTTTGACTTTTAAAAATGCCTAATTGCTGTTATGTACATTTAATTCTACAGTATGTAACAGTCCTGGGGGCAGCGCAGTAGCATAATGGATAGTGTTGTCACCTCACAGCAAGAGGTTCCCCAGTTTGATTCGCAGATGGGGTGCCTTCTATGTGGTGTCTGCATGTTCTCCCTGTGCTCACGTGGGTTTCCTCCAGGTACTCCAGTTTCTTCCTATATTCCAAATTTATGAGTAGATGGATTAGACACTTTAAATGGCCAATGGTGTGAGTGTGTGAGTGAGTGGTGTGGAAGAACTACAACTGCAGGGCTAACCACCTGTGGTCGAAACCTTGGCGCAAGATGATTGTCACTGTTGAAGTAACACCCCGACCCCATGTGCAAAACTGGGAAAAAGGGGTTTTAGATTGATGTAACAGTCGGCAGACTTTGCATTTAAAATAAACAAACAGGAAAAGACTTAAAAAAATGATGGCTGCCCACTATTAAATCAGGCCAGAAGAAGAGGGAGATATGAGTCCTAGTAAACGGTTGTTGCTCTGCAATATACTTCCATGTTATGCTAACCACAACTCTGTCCTAATAGTTTCCTGTTATTTTTTCAGAAAAAATATCTGAAGATATGCTTCTCAATTGTCTGTTTGCACCAAATGATACCTTCAAACCATGGAGGAGTGCTATTTGAGAAGCAAGTACCTAGTATGCAGAAATCTTTCTTCTCTTAAACTTAAAATATATAAATTGTTTTGACTTAAAGAGGGCATAAATGTGCTGTTCTACATATACTTGTAATACTGATTAAGGCAACATTCATTTGCAAAGTCATGCTCCTACAGTTATTGGCACACTATTTACTGCAAAGTAATTTTACATGAGATGAATTAGGTTATGCACTGCGTCTTCAATCCATTTCCCAGCAAAATGGAAAAATACATCAATATCTAAATGAATAAGAATTGTAAGGATCCTATTTTGGTTTTAATGACCATTTCTGTCAAGGCTGAATTTTTAATGGGTTTTCCAAAAATAGCTGTGACATTGAGATTTTTCGAAAATTTCAAATAGCAACCTTAGGTATGAAATAGAACTAAGCAAAATAAATAGCTTTTCAGATCTCTGGGTATTCTTCATTGTGCCACACAGAACAGTTCATTATACATTTGTCAGTCACAGAATGGTTAATGCACTGCAAGTCACTATAAACTTTGACTACAAAGCAAAAGAAAGAATGTGCAGTGGTTCACCACTAAAAAAAATCTGCTAAAAAGATTTACAAATAGCTGAGCTTAACTTTCTCATCTAAAACAATGTTCTAACTTGAAATGTACAGTGGAAAACAGCAGACTGCAGGGTTCAAAACCAGTGGATAAGAACTTACTCATGATAGTAATGTATTACATTTAAAAAAAATATTAAAGGAACAGCTACTTTTACAAGTGAATACATTCTAACAATAGGTAGGCTTAATCTGTGCAGAAAGTAAGCCTTTATTCTAATGTTGTGATTTAAATGTGACAGATTTGTTTTACCTTCCTGCATTTGCTGATCCAAACACATCTTTTGTGTGGGTGTTTTTCTTGGTTTTTGCTCCATTTCTTTAGTGGAGGACCTTCTTATTTGTGTTGTAGTTCTTACTTGAAGAGTAGTAATATCCAATAACCACAATGTCACACTCCACCAAACATAAATTCACAGGTAAAAAACATGCAGAATATTCAGTTCGTGTAAAAAAAAAAAAAAAAAAAAAAAGTCAGTGGTCTGTTTTGTACTGTTATGTTTAACGTTTTTAACATCTTGGCATTTTTTTGTTTTAAAATGAAGTAGTGTTTTGCCATTACACAAACCGGGTATTCTGTGTGTTTTAGTAGTAATATCCATCTCAGTCCTCCTTTACTAGAAAACACACCTTAGACTGCTAGTAGGACAGATGCATTTCCTTAGTTAGGCCATCCTTTCCTAGCAAACTGCTCTTAAATGCTGTCCTTACTTCAGAGCTTTCACCTGCTGCAGTCATCCATATAAAAATTCACTAACACCATATACTGAAGGCAAGAAATCAAACCTGTACTTTAATGAGAAAGAACACATAAGGAAACAATCAGTACACTTTGTTTACATTATAGGGAGAGCAATTTACTCATGTACAGATTAATATTATTTGTTTATTTATATCTGTTTAACAGGGTAGTGAACTGATCAATATTTACCATTTTCAGGCTATGCCCAGTTATAACACAGCCTAAAGTACTTTAGTGGGTGCCTAGTAATACTGCTGTACTGCAAAGTGAAAGTCAATACATTGCATAACCCTGATTTCAGTTTAAGAGCCACAATTATAATTTCTTACAGGTAAAATGGAATATTAGTTCTTTCTTTTAATACATGTGAGATCACTGTCTAGTTGTATAAACAAAAAAAGTTCACAAGCTATATATGTCATCCTGAGATATAATCAGAATCAGAATCACGTTTATTGGCCAAGTATGTGCTCATATAAGGAATTTGACTCTGGTTTCAGTGACTCTCCAAGTATGAATTACATAAACAACATACATACAGGCGCAATGTGCAACTCAGTGCAAGAAACACTGAAATAAACTCTGAAAGAAACAAATATTAACAATATATAAACAATACTGCAGAATCCTCGGAGGCTTGGGAAAAAGCATACCCTGGCCTAATAAACTGAGTTAACCATTTATGAACTTGATGGGCTGTGGAAAGAAAATGTTATATCTACTTGTTTTGGTGTGTATTCATCTATAATTCCTGGCTGATGGTAATAGTTCAAAAAGATGGTGGCCTGGATGTGAAGGGTAGATGATGATTTTCCCTGCCCTTTTCATGACTCTGGAGTAGTACAGGTCCTGTAAGGAAGGCAAACTAGCACCAATGATATGTTTGTCAGACCTGGCTATTCAATGCAACCTATTTTTGTCATGATTAGACAGAGATCCAAATACACTGTTATGGATGAGCTGAGAACAGACTCAATGACTGCTATACAGAACTGAATCAACAGTTCCTGTGAGAGGTAGTGGAATTTATCAGCTGTCATAGAAAGATCACAAAAATTTGAAGGATTTCACAACTGACAGCAGTATTAAATATAAAGAGTGGGGATAATATTGTAGTACCACTCCTAAGGTCCATGCCATCTCCACAGTTTTAACAGTGTTCGGTTCCAGATTATTCTGACTACACCAAAGAGCCAGCTGCTGAACCTTCCATCTGTATGCAGACTCATCGCCATTCCTGATGAGCCCAATGATAGTTGTATCGACTGCATATTTAATAAGTTTGACAGAGGGGTCCTTAGAGGTGCAGTCATTAGTAAAGAGGGAGAATAACATTGGGGAGAGCACACATCCCTGGGGGGCACCTGTGTTGATTGTGCGATAGCTAGATGTAAATAATAAAATAAAATAAAATAAAAATATAATCTTATACATGCAAAAAAATGTTTAACCCAACAAGTGTCACACATACTTATTTGTTTCTTGCCAGCATCACTTCTGGATTTTTTTCTCTCTCTTAGACCATTTTTTGCAATTCTCTACAACACTGACGTGCAAACTTTTCAGCTTCCAAGTGACAAAGGAAATCATCTTGGTAAACATAACACATTTAAATGTTTTAACAAGTAATCCATATTTTTTATTTCATATTTTATTTAAAATTGTTAACCATGGTGGAGCACTGAGTCTAGAGAACCAATTTTAGTCTTAGTCAGGGTATGAAAAATACACAAATGAAAAATCCCAAAAATATTAGCACAAAGTTTCAGAAATTGAACATTACAGAATATAAAATAGTATTTGAACCATTGAAAATACACAAGTTTGGATGCAAACTGTGTCAAAGTAACAGGTAAACACTACTAAGCTTTGATGGTGACCCACATTTTGACAGGGTTCAGTTTACCCAACTGATGATAGAGCAGGAGAAGAGTGAGTGACTATAAGTAAGGAAGTTGATGGATGATGGAGGGGATAAGCAGACACACACTCAGGCATAAGTTGTAGAATCAAGGAGACACAAAACAAAACTTCCATAAAAGCAAAGGTTTAGTTTTGACAAAGTCAATTAAAAATCAAAACTGTAGACCAGCTGGCATGAAATGAAACACGACTTCAGTCTACTAACAAACAGCATAATCCTTCACAGCCCTTTCAGGAAAAGGCTCTCTTTAAAGTCCTAGGCAGTAGGGCTCAACCATGACCCTGCTGCATCCATAAGATTTCTCTAAGTATATTCCATCAGTTAGGCCTCATTGGGGTGTCATGCCCCACTCTTAAGACAAGCTCTATTTCTATCACTCTGAACCTCTAGCTGTTAAACAGCTTCTTCATTCTATCTCTCCAAGGTACTTCCTTTTATATAAGAATAATTGGCAGTCAGTGTATTAAGTTGACTAGAGCACAGATTTCACTTGATTAACTGAAGTCAGAATAGTCTCACACTCTTAAAGGATTATTATCCATATGTGACAAATTACATGCTATGGCTACCCTCTTCCAAGCACAAAACCACAAAATTTGGGCATGTAATAATGGGCTGCAGTCCCTTGATAACCCATCAGTATTTCTCCTGGTTATGATGGGACTGTGGGTCACTGTATATTGAACGTCTGAAGCAATAGTGCCTTGCAACACAGTTTAGTATTGCCACCAGTTTGCCTTCATGATCATTGCATTTGGGCATGATCCATTGCCAAACTGAAATGACTGCCTAACAAATAATAAATACTTCAAGGTATAAAAGGTCCACCTTTACCTAAGCACTCATTTTTAGTGTCTGTACATCTTCTGTTTGCATTGTTCAACTTTATGCTAAAATAGCACAAAGGGTACTCCCTTACCTGTCAACTTCTCAGCACAAGAAACCTGGACAAAGCCAAAAATAATCAGAAGGAGGGGCAAAGGCCCCAAACCAATGACAGATTTTAAATATTGCTCTTATAAACCTATATAGTTGCTGGAATAAAATGTTTTGTGTTAGCACATATTTTCTGAAGGATGTAAAGTAAGAAACTTAAATGTCTATTATTATTTAATTACTTCATTCACCAGTGATTTATGAGAATATGACAGATTTTATGAGGAACAGACCAAAGGTATGAGGCAAAAATGTGGATATCCGGTGAAAATCTGGACAGTTGCGAGAGATATGGGTGCCCCTTACCATGAATGTCCTGGAGTGGTATTAGTCCTAAACCTACATATATTGGAGAAGCAGTGATTATTGCTGAGGGCTTTTATTTGAAGGGCCTGCATTGAAGGTGCAGAATGGCCAAACTTTCTATGGTTGTAGGTTGAAGAGAATCATATTAGCCTAGAAGCTAGTGGAGAAAATGTTTGGTTTTGCAGGACTATGAATAGTTGTTATCTGAGAAGGATGTCTGGCATTGTTGGACATTAGACCGGTTTGCTTTTGTTGTGTTTTGCAATAGTTCTTTTGGTGAGTGTGTGATGTACCTGCATATTTTACTGGTAAGTGTTTGAATGTAGGGGTGATTTCATTTTGCAGCATATGGGTTAGTAAAATGCCTGTTCCTATATCAATTCTGAAAGGTTTTGAGAAGAAGATGATTTCATTAACCCAGTAAAGTAGTGGAGTTAGTGTCTTTCTTAGACTGTGTAAATGTAGGGAAAAGCTGATAAAAGGATTTAGCCAAAGTCCAGGGTTTTTAAATGAATTAGTGTTTTTGATAGTGGCATTGTTGCATTCATTAATTAGTAGTGTGGAGTTACCCTTGCTTGGTTTTGTCTTTGTCTGAAAGAGAATGTTTTTGTTTGCTATGAATTGAGTATAAGTTTATTATTGTTGATCCACTGAATAAGGTGTAGAAAGTCCAGCTGAAGTTGTTTTTGTAAAACCATGAAACATTTATTTGAGTAAGACTGTTGGAGATGACATTATAGTCTTACAGATGAATAATTTTTTGAGGATTTTTGTCAGGGTAAGAAGAATAGAGGTTGGGCAGTAATGTGAGAGTTTCATGGGGTTGGGTTGTTTTGGGAATGGGTTTATTAAAGCAAGTTTCCATATGTCTGGTATAGTGTTTTCTGTTGGCCATAGATTGAATATATGCATGGAGGGTTGTTATGTTGTAATCCCTGCAGTAGTTGGTGAACCAGTGGAAAATACCATCTGATCCCGGTGGGCTGTCTGATTTTAGGTTTTTAGGTACTGACACTATATTTAATTTCAATAAGCATGAAGTAACATTAGAGAATGTAGGGGTGAGTTCTGGAGTTCAGTGCATGCTTGTTTTAGTCAGATGGGCTGTAGGCAGATTGATGAATTCTAATAGGAAGTTTGAGGGGCTAAAATGTATATGTGTGGTTCATAGGTTCATAGGAGATTACTAGGCTAATGGCTCAAGAGCCCTTACAAGCTTAACCAGTTTTACCCAGCTTTTACCCAGCAAGTGGGGTTTTGACAATTTTTACAGACTGCTTCTATCCATAAGGAACATGGACACCATCCCAGGAGTCAATTTGCGATTTCCCATCCATTGGATCAGACTTATTTTGAAGATGGTCAGGGGAGGAAGCATATTCCAGAGGAGGGGCAATCTCCAAGGAACATATCTATCTCTCCAGAATGATCTATTCATGTCCAAGATCAGGTTTAAATTCTAGGAGTGGGTAACCCTCATGCAGTTAGTTTTGTGAATATGTAACATTTTCATCAGGGCTGAGTTAGAGACTGTCAGGCATGGATCACCTCAAAGAAATTGGTAGGAAACTGAACACAATGATAGGGCTTTAATAGGTCCACATAAGATATGTTGGTTACACCCTGTATTTTTGGTGAGAAACCTTTGGGGATGCTCTGTCTGTTGCAAGTGCCTGGTGAGGTATATGCCAAAGGGTGCAATGTACTCGAATTTGACTAATGAGGGATGAGTACAGTGGTACTATGACATCCTTAGATCTGGATGCCATGGCCTTACTGTTAAAATAAGCACATACAAAGCCTGAGACCAAGGTTAAAAAAAGTAAATAAGGAAATTTACTAGACTAAAGCAATACAATATGCTGTGTTCAGAATAGCAGTTCAGTTAAGGTTAGTAAGTTCATTTGATCTGCTGCTTCAGAGAAGATGTCAAATACTTGAGCCTGAGAGCAGAAAACAGGTCATCTAAAGACTATGTCAGTTTACTTTGTTCAGCAAAATCAGAATATGATCAGTACTGTTAATAAAGATAGTATTCGGATATTGTAAGCATCTAATAAAGCCTTATTAAATAAACTACAGTGTTTGGCCCATAAAGGAGAGACTGACACCTGTTCAGCATGAGCTTGGGTAATTAAGACTCTTGTTATTCAGTCTCATTGCATCCAGTGTTTCCAGCTAATTACGATACAGAACGGTATTAGCAGTTTTTACAATTGCAACCCAACAAACAGCTGAACCCTTCCAAATCCAATTTCCAATACAGCATCTTTTCTTAAGTTCACAATGACTGTTTATACAGCACAAGTACTACAGCAGCACTCCAAAGAGCAAACCACCCTTTCAGTGAAGGTATCATTCTAATCTTTTCACATCCAGTTTCCAGTGCAGCATATTTTCTTCAGTTCACAGTGACCGTTTATAAAGAAGTGCTACAGTACTCCAGAAGCTTTTCAACTGAGAAGGCCCCAATAAAGGTAATTATGGTACTACAGACCACCCATTCAGTAAAAGTATCTTCATTTCCAGACTTGGTCACACTACGTTTAAATCAAAGCAGTGTTCCTTCAGAACATAAAGACATTATCCACTTAACAGCTATCTCCAAAAAACTTTCATGTTTCCAGCATGACATCACACAATCAATAAGCAAGGAAAAGGTTAATAAGCTACAAACGATGACTCACATTTTTTCTAAGACCACAAAGCTATGTAAGACTTTATATGCACCTTTTAGTTAACAGTTCAAAAAAGTTTAAATTAATTAATTAAAGTTATTTGCATGTAAACATGTCAAGTAATACTGCTACAGTTAAAACATCAGTAAATTTTTGGTTTAAATTTAAAAATGTTCTCTTAAAGTTAAAGGTTATTCGTTCAAAAATGTTAAAGATGTCTAAACTCAAAAAGTTTAAATCACAGAAGCAAGCTAATGACTCAGAGGTCAGTATGGTATCCAGTTTAAATATACATGCTTCAGCACATGCAATTCAACATAATAATTTCAATTGTAGTATAACTTCACATATAAATGTTCAGAATATAACACATACAATTCAGAATACGGTATATTGCAGTATTAAAAATATCAACACAGTCTACATACATAACATGCAATCAATGTCTCGAGTTCACATTACTTCATCTAGTTTCTTATTTTCAGAATCAAATGCAATGTTTGCACTGAAGAAATATGAGGAATAAAAGTGCAGATTTTATAACTGAAAAAGAGACTTCAGTGCTAAGTAAAAAATGCATTCTATAGCTATCTGTAAAAATCAAAGCAATAATCTGTCATTGTTTAAGGTTATTTCATTGTTTACAGACAAATCAATTTCAGGTACACATAAAAAAGACACAAATGCAGTCTTGTCAGAATTTAAAAAGTCAAAGATTATAGCAGCTAACAGTTCAAAGTGTAACAGCTCTGTATATACTGGTTTGGACTTCAGTAAAGAGATATGTGCAAATGTACAGCTTTTAAAGAATTGGCTATGACAGAAACATACAGATTTACGGGATAAACATAGAATAAATTCCAAGAAAAAAGCATGTGAAACCAGTGTAGAAGACAGAAAACACAGGTAAAACACAGGCTCCCGATGGTCAATAAGGCTAGTGATGCAGCTACAAAAATGCTGAAACGTATCTAGTGTATACACTGTTTATTCCCACTTTCGTCAATGACTTCTTGAGAATAAAAAAATTCAACAAACATCACCATTTTATATGCACTCAAATAAGGACAATCAATTAAACAATTACATAATTAAATAATTAACATTTAAAATCCATAGGTCCTAAAAACCTTAAAAAAATCAAATATTTTTCTGAAACCACCAGTTACATATGTCTAACTTTAAATTTTTTGTTTTTTAAAAAAACACAATATTAATAGACTCATTTAAGCCTGGTTTCTTGTCGGCACCCAAATTAATCTGCCATAAAGTTTCTTTTTGTTCAAGGTGATTCCTAAAATCACCTCTCCTTAAATCAGCATTGACCACTTCCAATATGGAAAACATAAACTTATACTTATCACATTCAGTGGTGTGTTTGAACAGTACTCGAGTAGTAAAATTCATAGGAAAGACACTTTTTCTAATGTTTACTTACACCACCGTAGTAACCATCCAAACTTCATTAAGAAAAACATACCAAAGGGACAATTTATATGGGCAAGTCGAATGACTACCTGTGATAATGAATTAATAGCTGAATTCAACTTTATTACTCAAATGTTTTTAGCCAGAGGTTATGACGAGAGCTATCTTAACAATTTAAGTCAGGAAATTATCAACAAGAGATATAATTTATATCCCCCTATATTGAGAATTCCATTGTTTAAAAGAAGTTCAAACACCGAAGAAAATAAGTTTTTTTTTTTGTACCTTGGATATGTCCATAGACAGTTCAGTTATTAGAAATATTATTAATAAAAACTGGAGGATATTAGAGGGAAATTCTAAGTTAATTAAAACTATTGGAGTCAAACCTAATTTCGTATACAAGAACACTTATAACATCAAGAAATTGTTAGAAAATGACACAAGTAACTGTTCTGCAGGAAATATAGTCATAAATAAAAAAGGAATGTATAAATGTTCCAGCTGTAATTTCTGCAGATACATATTAGAGGGCCCTTATGTTTTGTTGAATCACATTGAATACACCATTATAGTCTCTGGATACTGTACATGCAATACACAAGGGTTAGTATATATTGGTCAATGTAGCAGATGTGAAGCATTCTACATTGGGATGACTACACATAAACTTAGAGAACGTATACATGAGCACATTTACACTATTAAAATTAAGGATGGGAAGAATGAACTGTTCAAACACACCACTGAATGTGATAAGTATAAGAAGTTTATGCTTTCCATATTGGAAGTGGTCAATGCTGGTTTAAGGGGAGGTGATTTTGGGAATCACCTTGAACAGAAAGAAACTTTATGGCAGATTAAATTGGTTGCCGACAAGAAACCAGGCTTAAATGAGTCTATTAATATAAAGTGTTTTTTAAAAATCAAAAAATTAAAATTTAGATATATGTAACTGGTGGTTTCAGAAAAATATTTGATTTTTTTAAGGTTTTTAGGACCTATGGATTTTAAATGTTAATTATTTAATTATTTAATTATGTAATTGTTTAATTGATTGTCCTTATTTGAGGGCATATAAAATGGAGATGTTTGTTGGATTTTTTTTTATTCTGAAGAAGTCATTGACGAAAGCGGGAATAAGCAGTGTATACACTAGATACGTTTCAGCCTTTTTGTAGCTGCATCACCAGCCTTATTGACCATTGGGAGCCTGTGTTTTACCTGTGTTTTCTTTCTTCTACACTGGTTTCACATGTTTTTTTCTTGGTTTTATTCTCACGTGTACCTGATGGCCGAGGCAGTGGTGGATCCTTTGTTGGATGTTAGTGTACATCCCACACCTTCAAGAAGTGATTCAGGTTTATTACGGATTTTAGTGCATTCTATGTATGACATACAAAAAACTTTGAAACTACTAGTCTCTAAATGTATTGGAGACCATGAGACTTTGTCTAGCTCTGAAGATGAACAAATGACAGTGGTGGAAATGAACCCTAGGAAACTTGGAAACAGCACAGACACAGCACAAGGGCATATGAATGATCTTAGACAATTACAGTACCACAATATTTATTCCATGCTTGACAATAAATCTGTTCCATTTTCAGGAGCAGATTATAAAATCACCAGAGTTAAGATGGAAGAATATCAGAATAAATGTGCTGAATTGTCCAGGCTATTAAAAAAGTACCATTCTCTTGATTTGGAGAACCGTTACTTTGAACGTTGTATTGAACTGTCTATTGTTCCAAAAAGGTTGAGATTTTTTAAATGTCCAAATATGGTAACAACAACCAAACCCTTTTTTAGTGAACTAACTAATTTTTTCAATAATTCAGGGTTACAATTCCTGAAATTATTGATAGGACATAACACCAATAAAATGGGCAATTTAAAAGAGGAGATTTTGAAGGTAGATCAGGAAGTCAGCACTATGGTAATTGAATTCAGTGACGAAGCAATGTATGACCAGGTACTGATGGAAGTAGAACAACATGAGAATGAAGTTATTGTTCGGAAACATAATAAATTATTGAGGGACATTACGGCATATGAAAATTGAACTGCTTTTGACTCATTTGAGCCTTCTAATTACAGCAAGGGAAACAACTCAAATGATAATCCATCTCAAACTTTGTCCAAAATCAAATTGGCCACCTTAAGGAAAGGGTGGACCACTATAACTAAGTCAAGGAAGAACAACCAATCAAAACCATCATGGCTAGTGACGAAGTTTTTTAGAGTTGACAGCAACGTCGGTTGTCTTCCAGATCCAGTCAGTGGTAGAAGTAGTGAAGGAGAACAACAGATTTCTGGGGAAATGGAGAAGAGTTCAGCGAATCATATTGAAAATGCAAACAGAACTCGGCTGAAGGTTTTTTAAGCAAAAAGGACAACAAAATGGTGAGAAAAAGGACTATAAGAACCAGGGGTCAAACAACATCAGATTCATCAATGGATGAGACACGAGGTACTGTGTTGACAATTTTAGTATTATTAACTTGTCAGGAATTGAATTATCTGATGAGGAACTAAAAGTTCTTAAATTTGGTTTTAATTTTGTCCCCACGAAATGGGCAGATTTTAGCAGAACTGCTGTAGAGTGGAAACAATTTACACGTAAACTGAACTTACAGTATTTACTGAAATACATAGTAAAAGACACTAATCCTTTTTTGAAACCTTCTTGTTTTACAGTGCTGTTAAATTCCACTATAGGGGTGTTTGAAGAAATTTGTTTGGAAGAATTAAAAAAAAGTTTGAATAAAAATAATAAATATTGGTACGACAATCTTACTACCAGCGAACGGAAAGCATTGAATGAGTTGAGGAATACAAATGAGGTTAGGTTCATGAAAAGTGACAAAGGGGGTAATATAGTAATGATGACTACTGTTCAATATAAAGATGCAATGCTGAAGTTATTGAATAATAGCGATGAATATTTAAGGGTTGATATGAAATTTATCACAGACAATTATAAAAAAATATGTTCTATTTTGTATGACTTTCTTATGACTGGTGAAATGGATCTGAAAATGTACAATTTTTGTGCAGTAGAAAAACATTTGGTTGGAGTGCTGTTTGGTATACACAAAGTCCTTAAGGACTTAAAAACCCTCCGTTTAGGCCGATAGTTTCAGCTCCACATTCGGTCAATGAGGGTATAGCTTTAGTTGTCGATTCTATTTTAAATCCAACAGTACAAGGTATAAAGTCCTATATTAAGGACTCTTGGGACTTTTTAGATAAATTCAGAAAGTTTCTAGATGTGTTTAAATATAACAGCAACAAGCACATATTGATTAATATTGATGTTGTTTCATTATTTACTAATATGCCGCACTCAGAAGGTGTCGAAGCTTTAAGACAATTCTTAACAGAATGTAATTCATTTCAGAACTCCAATGTGAATTTTTTATGTGGTCTTTTGGAATTTGTATTAGATAACTTTTTTCTGTTTGATAGAAGTTATTACAAACAGATAAAGAGGGTAGCAATGGGTTCTCTGGCTGCTCCTGCATATGCCTCCTGCATATGCCAATGCAGTTATGGCTTCTTGTGAAACTACAGTTTTGAAAGAACTTGAGAGCAAATATAATGTCGCTTTTTACATACATTTTGTTGATGACTTGTTTTTTGTTATTGAAGGAACAGGTTCAACAGTAGAGTAGTTTATTAATTACATCAATACTAAATATGTCTTTTTTTAAGTTTACCAAGGGTGACTGTGGGCAAATTGTAAACTTTCTAGATGTCACCTTAAAATGGGAAGTAGATAAAAACGTGTTCTGTAGTAAAATTCATAGGAAAGACACTTCTTCTAATGGTTACTTACACCACTGTAGTAACCATCCAAACTTCATTAAGAAAAACATACCAAAGGGACAATTTATATGGGCTAGTCGAATGACTACCTGTGATAATGAATGAATGGCTGAATTCAACTTAATTACTCAAATGTTTTTAGCCAGAGGTTATGATGAGAGCTATCTTAACAATTTAAGTCATGAAATTATCAACAAGAGATATACTTTATATCCCCCTATATTGAGAATTCCATGGTTTAAAAGAAGTTCAGACACCCAAGAAAATACGTTTTTTTTTGTACCTTGGATATGTCTGTAGACAGTTGATTTATTAGAAATATTATTAATAAAAACTGGAGGACATTAGAGGGAAATTCTGAGTTAATTAAAACTATTGGAGTCAAACCTAATTTCGTATACAGGAACAGTTATAATATCAAGACATTGTTAGAAAATGATACAAGTAACTCTTCTGCAGGAAATATAGTCATAAATAAAAAAGGAATGTATAAATGTTCCAGCTGTAATTTCTGCAGATACATATTAGAGGGCCCTTATGTTTTGTTGAATCACATTGAATACACCATTAGAGTCCCTGGATACTGTACGTGCGATACACAAGGCTTAGTATATATTGGTCAATGTAGCAGACGTGAAGCATTCTACATTGGGATGACTACACGTAAACTTGGAGAACGTATACGTGAGCACATTTACGCTATTAAAATTAAGGATGGGAGGAATGCACTGTTCAAACACACCACTGAATGTGATAAGTATAAGAAGTTTATGTTTTCCATATTGGAAGTGGTCAATGCTGATTTAAGGGGAGGTGATTTTAGGAATCACCTTGAACAGAAAGAAACTTTATGGCAGATTAAATTGGTTGCCGACAAGAAACCAGGCTTAAATGAGTCTATTAATATAAAGTGTTTTTTTTAAAAATCAAAAAATTAAAAGTTAGATATATGTAACTGGTAGTTTTAGAAAAATATTTGATTTTTTTAAGGTTTTTAGGACCTATGGATTTTAAATGTTAATTATTTATTTAATTATGTAATTGTTTAATTGATTGTCCTTATTTGAGTGCATATAAAATGGAGATATTTGCTGGATTTTTTAATTCTGAAGAAGTCATTGATGAAAGCGGGAATAAACAGTGTATACGCTAGATACATTTCAACCTTTTACTAGCTGCATCACCAGCCTTATTGACCATTGGGGGCCTGTGTTTTACCTGTGTATAGAAAAAATTCCAGTTAAGCTGACACAGCTGAACTACTCAGAAAGACATATTGGGTGTGGTCAGTTAGGAGAAAAGGGTAACCGTATGCCACTGTGTTTTGAGGTAGATCAGAACTAACAGTCAAATTAATTGGCAGAATAAACGGTTTGCAGTTACAGTTGGCAAATAAATGTTTTGTATTATTTTGTTGAGCAGTCATTAGTTAAGAGCTTTGTATTAAAGTGTTGCAATGCATAAACAATATCGTAATATAGACAAAGACAAAATAATGTTTGCTAGTTTTCAGGATGTAAAATTTAAAGTCAATGCAAACAAAATGTAAAAGTGACAACATAGTTAAAAATGCAGAGATTGTATATGTTTCGTACAGAAATGGCAGTTTGCCAAGCACATCAGCTCAGATTACAGTCAGTCTAGCAAGCTGAATTAACGACAGTACTATATGCCATAGGACTATATGGCAAAAATCCATTTTAATGCATTTACAGTTTTACTATTTATCCAAGAAAATTGTAGACAGTAATAGTAAATTGTTGCAGCATTCAGTACTACTGAAAAGTTAAATTACATCAGCTAAAGAAACGGTTATGGTACAAAAGTGGGTGGAGTTTCACTCACAGAACAGTATGTTAAACTCTAAGGGTCATGAGACAAAATGTACCAGCTCGTTCTTACCCCCATTAAAGGTAACAAAATAATTGAACATTGTCATTACTAACATGGGCGACCATAGCTCTACACCAAAAGTCAGCTCCTCCCTGGTTAAATCCGACCACAAACTAATAATCTTGGATATCCACATCCCTCCCACCCCCCAGCAAAGGTAACCACCATGAAAAACTTCTCCAAAGCTAACTATGGGATCCTAAAAACAGAGGTGGCTAACTTCACAGCACCCATGCAAATGGAGAATAGTTGCATGACTGCAGAATCATACACCAGTGCACTGTATGAACACGTACACAAATACATGAATCTTGCCATACCCAATAGAACCAAGACACTCTCCTCCAAAAAAAGAAAGCCAATCTGGTAGTCCCCTGCCATAAACAAACTCTACAACAGAAGGAGGAAACTGATGCAGAATAAGGTGAAGTCCCAAGACTGGAAAAACATCCTTATCTGCCTCAACAAAAAGTTGAGATCCCTCATCAAATCCTCTGAAGCTAAGTTTGAAAACAGAATTGCAGCAGATAGTAAAGACAGCCACAAGGCCTTCTATAGTTATGTAAAGAATCTCCACGGCAATACCCAGATTTGCTCTGAGCTACTGCACAATGTTACCTCCTATACCAAGCCAACAGATATTGCCAGTATACTGGCCAACGGATTCAGTGCCAACTTTACCCCCCTCTCCCTCCCAAAGGGCCAATCAAAATACCAGTAGATTGCCAGGCACCCAGTTTTACTGCTGCACAGGTTAAAACAGCACTGTCCAAGGCCAAGAATACAGCTTCTATGGGACCTGACAATATCCTTGGTTGTGTTCTACATGAACTACAGACTGAACTGGCACCTCATCTGTGTGCTCTGTTCAATCGCAGCCTCACCTCAGACTTTGTCCCTGTCAAATGGTGCACTGCTACAGTTATCCCTCTTCACAAAGGAGGAACTACTACAGACCCTAGGAACTATCGCCCCATTAGTCTGACGAGTCTGATATGCAAAGCTATGGAACCCATCATCATGGACCTAATAAACAAGGATATAGGGAATCTCCAAACTCTGGATCCCACACAGTTTGGTTTTGTGAAGGGTAGATCATGTCTACTCAGCTTGGTCAACGTCAGTCACCAGAGCTGTGGATGATGGCAAGGTGGTTAATACAGCCTACCTTACCTTGATCTGGCCAAGGCTTTTGATACCATTCCCCACTCAGGAATCATAGAAAAGCTCACTAAGTTTGGCATCAACCCCTATATCACTAGGTGGGTTGCAAACTGGCTCACAGATAGAACCGACAGTGTGAAAGTAGCTGACTCCAAGTCAGACTGCCGATTAGTCACGAGTGGAGTCCCACAGGGTTTGGTCCTGGGTCCTCTCATGTTTGGTATCTACTTCTCTGAAGTCCAGGCCAACATGAAGGGACTCTGGCTGTCAAAGTTCACAGACGATTGCAAGTTGGGAGCTATTATTAACTCCCCAAGTGATGTTGACATCCTACAGAATGGCCTCATTCTGACCAACGGCTAGTGTCAGAACCATGGCCTTAAGCTCAATGCCAAAAAATGTGTCATTATCCCCTTTGGGAAAAACCCAGTTCCCATGAATTACCACATTGATGGTAGTCCACTGAACACAGAAGACGTTATAAGATATCTGGGAACACAGGTTGACAGCAAACTCTCTTTTGATTACCACATTGCCACTGTAGTCAGAAAGTCCTTCTATGTGGCACATCTCATTACCAAGGGTTTTGCATCCAGGAAGACAGAGGTCATTGTTTCCCTCTACTCTTCCCTCATTAGGCCAGCCATCGAGTATAATGCCCCATTTGGCATGTAACTCCTTAGACACCTGCAACAACTGGAGAGGCCAAAATGTACCTCACAAAGAGGTTCCTAGGCCTTAAACACTTGTCCTATATGGACAGACTAAAAAAACTCCAAATATTCTCTGTCTCATATCGCCTACTTAGAGGCAATCTCTGCTTAACTTACAAAGCCATGTCTGACCCAGCTCTGTTAGAAATGCTACAGCTAAAGAAATCCCAATCCCTCCACACCACATGCTCCAAAGACCTCAACCTCATTACCACAATTAACAGAACATGCTGGAGGGACAGGTTCATAATCCAGAGACTGCTCATGCTATGGAACAGACTTCCCATACATGTCAAGCAGACCACCTTGCTGACCCTCTTCAAGAGAAATCTTGATGAGTGGATGAGAAACAGAAAATTCACCCCGGAGATAGCATCAGTGGCTCTACTTGACAGAGGCACTGGGAATTAAGGTCAGGTGGCACTATGCCAGGGTAATCCTATGGCTAGGTTTGTAAAGGCCCCAGGGCCATTAGCCTAGTACACACCGATGAACCTATGAACCTATATGCCTGCAGACTAACCCTACATTAAAAAAACTCTGTTGCAGAGAGTGCCAGTTTTAGAAAAAGCATGGTACATTATACAAATAAATTTTGCAAGACCTCTTCCTCTAGCAAAAGGGAGTTTAATAATGTACAAGTTTAAATATATAAAGATCAAATCATAAAGTTAAAAAACTTCAGTCCAAACAGGTCATAAATGCTCATGTAACACCTAATGTCAAATTTAAAATTGCAGGTTTAACAAATACATTTTTTTATTTTCAAATTATAAGTCAAATAGCATAAATCTGAATACAGTAGTTAGCAATATAAATGTAAATTAACTACAGAAGTAGGTCCCAATAGACTTTTGCCAGGGACCTCAGGGGCAACTGTTAGATTAGGGATTTCCATTTTAAAGTAGTTATTAAACATTACATAGGCTAAAGGGTAAAATAAATTGTTCATAGGTTCATAGGTTCATAGGTAGGTACTAGGCTATCGGCCCTGGGGCCTATACAAGCCCAGCCAAAAAGGTACCCTGTTTTTTGCCACCCAAGAAAATTATTTTCCTGTGCCACTGTCAAGCAGAGCCACAGCAGTGATCCCCGGGGTGAATTTCCTATTTCCCATCCACTCATCAAGATTTTTCTTTGAAAGTGCTAATGAGGAGCTTTGTTTGGTATAGACAGGTAGTTTATTTCAGAGTATGGGAAGTCTCTGGGACAGGAATCTATCCCTCCGGCATGTTCTGTTTATTGTGGTGACAAGTTTTAGGTCCCTAGAGCATGAAGCTCAGAGGGATTGGAATTTCTTTAAGTGGAGCATGTCCAACAGCTCTGGGTTTGGCATAGCTTTGTATGTTAGGCAGAGATCACCTCTGAGTAGGCAATATGCGACGGAGTAAAGCTGGAGTTTTTTGAGACGGTCTGCATAGGGCATCTGTTTGAGGCTGGTAATCCTCTTTTTGAGATATTTCTGCGGGCTTTCCAGTTATTGTAGATGTCTTGTGAGGTACATACCAAAAGGGGCGTTGTACTCTATAATGGGTCTAATGAGTGACGAGTAGAGGTGAACAATGATCTCTTTTTTAATGGATGAGAAACCTTTTGTGATGAGGTGTGCCACGTAGAAGGATTTCCTGACTGCTGTGGCGATGTGATTATCAAAGGAGAGACTACTGTCCACCTGTGTCCCAAGGTCTCTTATCACACTTTCGGTGTTAAGTATGTTACCACCTATGTTGTATTAAGTATACTACCGCCTATATGTTGTGTTTCATTTATGCATAAAAGACAGTTAAGCAGAAAGGTAAATAACCTTGCTGGCCAAGCATGGAAGACAGTTTATTAAAAAGGAAAGATGAAAATAAAGTGTGCAAACAGAATGTTCTTTTCTCACGGAAAAGATCAGCTACAGAATGTTCCTTAATGAAATGGAATGGAATGGAATGTTAAGATAAGCACATACAAAGCCTGGAACCAAGGTTAAAAAAGTAAATAAGGAAATTTACTACACTAAAACAATATAATATGCTGTGTTCAGAATAGCAGTTCATTTAAGGTTAGTAAGTTCATTTACCTGTTGCTTCAGAAAATATGTCAAACATTCAAGCCTGAGTAGAGAAAATAGCTCATCTAAAGACTATGTCAGTTTATGTTGTTCAGGACATTCAGAATATGATCAGTGCTGTTAATAAAAACAGAATTTGGATATTATGAACATCTAATAAAGCCTTATTAAATAAACTACAGTTTTTGAAGAATGCACAAGACTTGGTCCATAAAGGAGACTGACACCTGTTCAGCATGAGCTTGGGTAATTAAGACTTTTGTTTCTCAGTCTCATTGCATCCAGCTAATTATGGTACAGTACAGTATTATCAGTTTTTACATTCACCTTAGGGGCTTGCTTGTGGAAACTCTGTGATGTGTATTTCTTTGTGTAGTACTTGGTGTTGGCTTGGTTTTGTTTGCATCTGATTTCTGATGGCAGCATACAGGAGGCCTCTGAGGATATGGTAAGTTACTTGTGAGTATCTCTTCATATGTGGGTTTATGTGTCGAGATCTTATATAATGAGGGAAGTGGTGTGTGTATGCTGACAACCTGTTTGTCATTTGATTTGTCAGTATGTGAGTGTCATGTCTCAATTTTCAAAGTGTAGCTACATCTCTCATATACTGTGTTTTTTGTTTGTTTCACGATTAAGTGGTTGTCAGTATACATGAGACAATTCCTATATTGCCCCAGGATGCCCATGTATGCTAGGCACAGAAATAGCAGGAAAGTGCCTATTCATGGTTTCAGGTTTTTAGCTAAGGTTTTATCCAGGGAAAACAGTGAGTGAATTTGACTGGACTGGGATGATAGCACATTGATGAAGAATGGGTGCTATACTTAGTATGAAGTGCAGCTATCCAACAACGCAGTGCAGTTCCGCTTGCACCTCAGATGCTCCTAGAGCAGCAGGGTTACTGGGGAAGGTTGCAGGGAGAGTTACTTAAGGGACATTTTAACTTGAAAGCATTTGCATTTGTACAGGGCACTGCTAACCACCACTGAGTGGAGAGCAGCTAGTACAAACACAGCTGGTTTTGTAGAATCAGAAAGTCAAGTTTTACAACAGCAAAGTCAACAGACCAATCAAGAAAAAACACAATAAGTTTTCAGCCAGCAGTCCCAAACTCAGATTTTCTACAGCACACGTCTGCTAAAAGAGTGCAGTCAGAAAACCCCCTTAATGTAAAAATGCTGGTTTTAGAGCTCAAGTGCAGGGTAAACCATTCGATCTAGACACTAAAGTCCTGTAAAACTGGCAGACACAGTGTAATTTAATACTACAGTAGCACTGGAAACAATTAAGCTTTAAAGCATTACTAAAGTGTGAGAAATGTAAAAAAATGCACATTTCTTATGAAATACAGTAAACTTCATCAGCAGAACTGCAAAATGATACTTATTTCCATTCTTTTAGCAGCGGGTGGTTTTAGATGCAGCAGGTTCTCTGTAACTCTCAGGCAAAGCAGTAAAACCAAGATCAGCTCCGAGAAACAAGTGCTTCATGAGATGGTGTTTTGTTTCTACCTGTGAGTCTGTTTACCTCTTTCCAAAATTGTTTGAGTGTGTTGAACAGACAAATTTGTGATGATTTCATGAGCTGGGTTTTATACTTCCTAATGGTTTGCTTAGATAAGTCTCTAATCTGGACAAAGTTTTTTTTTGTCTCTTTGTTTTTTTGTTTTTTTTTGTGGGTGTATCTGTCTGTATCCAAGGATGTTGTACTCCATTCCTAAGTTTTAGCGAAGATTTTAGTTCTTTGGTTGAACAATACTTCTTTTTGGTTTTGTAGTCTAGTAATTAGAGGGAAACTAGTATCTTGTAGATTTGTTAGGGTGTCGGTAATAATCTGAGGCATAGCTGGCTTTAATAGTATCTGGGACTACTCTCCGTAATAGTGCCCTGCCTCCATAGCTCTTCATTTGAACAGAAAAATAGAGGATCTGAGCATTATATTGACAAACTCACCAGGTGGATAGACAGATAAACATACAATCTCACCTGACCCAGTTCTTTGTTGAAAGAGCAAAAAGAAAAAAAAAATCCATGATCAGGTAGGTGGGGCTCCAGGAGCCAATAAGGTCTTGTTTCTGCACCCAAACTATAAACTGTAGCCAAGTTCTTCCTACAAATATTGTTACAGTTTATAACCCACATGGAATGCAACAATGCTCAGGCATTATCTAGAAAAAATAAAATAAAAAATGTATTTTACTCTGAAAATGTAGCAAACTGATTGCTACAAACATAGTTTAAACCACATATGGAGTGCTACAGGTCTCAGGTTTGATCACAAATGAAATGTAATCTTTTAAAAGCCAGTATGCACTAAGCACCAGTCAGGATGATGGACTGGATGGCTGATCATGCCCCCTATCACTATGCACCTGGGGCAGTTTCCCCTCTGCCCCACCCTAGCTATGCTACTGGTAATAATTCCACAGTGAGGTTGGCTTCAGTAGCATTTGGAATGTTGAACAAGTCTTGGATACTGAGAATAGATTTGAGTTTTTGGGGGGGATTTTTGATACTGAAGTCTAATTTGGCACTAGAAGAGATGAGTTGCAGTGTTTTTTTTTTTTTCGTGGGAGGAAAATGGTAAGCTAATGGGACTATGGTCACTTAAAGATGGTGAATGGATAGTTCTATCAGAGACTAGTGAGGGGTTGTCAGTGATGATGAGGGTGATGAAAGAATAGACTTGGTCAGTTTTATTCCATAGACTTTGTGCATTAATTAGGAAAAAAGAGAATGTGGAGGGCCATGGGTTAAGTAGGATCTCTTCACAAAGGAGTAATATTAGAATGTGTGTTTGTATGCATGGGCATAGGGAATGGGATGGCAAAATATTGTTCTGTGGTGATGCAAGTGCTCTTGTCAACCATCTGGCATGTAGTTAGGCCTTAATAGTACCTCCTTTCTATGAATATTAATGAGGCCTTCCTTATGTTCCTTTGCAAGTCACAGCAGTGGCCAGCCATCTTGAAGGCTTTACGTTTGCAGGTGTGAAAGGTCAGTAGTACTATTTTGTTTCTCTCTCTTTCTGTCCTCAGCCTGTTGGTCAGAATAGTCTGTGGAGGAACACTGGTGAGTCAGTCTTTAGACAGCAAGCTGGTAGACTGGTTGTCTTGTGTTTGGCCAGAATCAACCAATTCTCATGACTGCCTGAAAGATGATACTCTCCAGTTGTCTTTGCCTGAGTCACTGGCTACACTGTCACTGGTAAAGAAAGAATGGGCTGGTACTTATTGGAGTAGGGGGTGGATGGCAGGCAGATAGTCAAAAGGTATACAGAAAAAAATGTTACTCAAGTTTTAGGAGTCCATGTCATATGCCTGAGTGTTGCAGATATCTTAGAACAAATGCACATCTTTCACAATTATTGATGAAGGGTTATACTTCTTTAAAAATAAAAGTGTTATCACCTTAACCTCTACTTTCCATTTTCTTAAATTATTCCACCAAACCACTGTCCTCTCTATGAAAAATATTTCCTAATATTCTGGCGAAAACAAGTGTGACTGTGGTGGCATTGTCGCCTCACAGACGTTGCCCGTTCAATTCTCAGTTAGATCGTCTTCTGTGTGGTGACATGCGTGAACGGGTGTTCCTTCGTTGAAGGTTGTGCATTAGGCCCGGCAAGCCAGAACGTAAAACTCTACTGCCAATCATTAGCAGACCGGAGTTCCGCTGTGGCGACCCCTAACCGGGAAAAGCCGAAAGACACAAACAAACAAACAAATTCTGGAGAAAACAAGTGTAGAGCAAGATAAGATATGAAACCAGTTAAGTGACAGAAATGTACAATTATACAAAAAAAAAACATTTGTACTGAAAAAGCTTATACAAATTTTACAAATACAATAAGAAAGTCAATGCTATGTTTTAACCTGCTAAACTGCTGGGGAACATTCTATGAGTGTATGAATCTTTTTGTTTTGATGAAAAGTTTTCAGATTTTAGTCACTGAACTTCCTTCATATAGAGCTGTCTCTGAAAAGACAATGGAGTGGACCCAAAAGTGAACCCCAAATTCCTGGCTGCATTTTCTAGTTATGTTCTACTAGTGTAACTATTAAACTACAGAAAACAACACAACATTGTAGCCAATCCATCTAAGTAATCAGAAGCATTTGCAAATTACTAGTCAATAAAATAGAAACTGACAGGGTCAGAGAAGATGCAGAACCTGGAATAGATATATTTTTGAAGTCATTCATTTATTCTAATTGTTCTTTAGGGGTGGGAGGATGGCATAATAGTTAGGGTGTTTACCTTGTAGACACAAGGTGTAGGGTTTGATTCTCACATGGGGTAATTGACTAAGCTTAAAATGGCCCACATGGCAGTCAGTGTAGTACTAACCTATGACCTATTGAATATCTCTCATTTTCACAGCCCACTGATAAATTTTCAAAACACAACTCAGTGATTAGTGTTCTTCGGAAATAATACTGATGTCCACAAACAGTACTTGCAGTAAACCTAAGCATATGCCAACATCAGTTCATACTAATTATTCTTCAGAATAATTTATTTACTTTTGTTCACTGGGTTAGTCACACTAGGCCAAAGGCTTATTTTCAGGGGAGACCCAAGGTGGCATTCATGGTGACTAGATAAAATGAGGTCAGGACACCCTAGGAACGTCTCTTACTCTTTTCAAAAAGTGCCGTGGGATATTGTAAATCCTGCTGAACTACCACAAACTCAGACAGATGGAGTCTTGGTTTAACATCTCATCCAAAAATGCAGATCTATCATTTTCAAATGCAGAACAAAGGAGGGTTGAGCAGACACTTTCACACTTGGTGATGTGTTCCTCAGTGTACCAATGTCCATTCATCAAACGGAATGCTTACATCTCAGTCTTCATTTCTTCTTACAAAACAGAAGGGCTTTAATCAAGCATTTGGTTTCAAAAATAGTAGTTTCTCTGAATTTGCTGAATAAAGGAAAAATGCAAATTTTCACAAAAAATAGCATTTTGCTTTTATCTAGGTAACAACAACTTTTGAGGTGTTTATAAGTAGCAAGGAATTTAGGTGAATGAGGGAACATTGTCTCCCACATTGGAAATGCAAGAGGATGGTACCTGCCTGAAATGAAGATTTGAAGAAATGCATATTTGCTGTCTTCTAACTGTAGTTTTGTGCATTTGGAGCAGAATGCTTTCTTTTTATTGTAAGACTTCACATCTCTCATGTATAAATAGCCTTTTACTGTTATATATAGTAAAACAACCTATATAGTTGTCTTGCATAATGTTACTATACTGTCTTTGGTGAATGTTCTGTTACTATATTTTAGTCTCTCACTGGGCAGATAAATGTTAAGACACAGCCTATTTTATAAGATATTACACTGTAGTTCTTTCCACCTATGCACATACAGATTTACACTGGCTCATCTATAGACAGATAGATATATAGATAGATAGATAGATAGATAGATAGACAGATAGATGGACAGATAGATAGACAGATAGATAGACAGATGTGTGTGTGTGTGTGTGTGTGTGTGTGTGTGTGTGTGTGTGTGTGTGTGTGTGTGTGTGTGTGTGTGTGTGTGTGTGTGTGTGTGTGTGTGTGTGTGTGCAGAGTATGAGATAGAGCCCGCTATTCATTTTGAATTTTCATGAATCTTGTTGTATAGTATAAGAGTTATTGTACAATTTCTGTTTTCTTAATGTAAACTTTATAAGTTCATAGGTTCATAGGTTGATAATAGGCTATCTGCCCTAGGGCATTTACAAGCCTAGCCAGAGTGTGTTTGGCTTTCACCACACTTTTTAGATTAGTTGACTGTGCCTCTGTATAGTAGGTCACAGAACATAGCCCATTTAAGGTTAGTTTACCATGCCTCTGTCTAGCAGTAACACAGAAGAGATCCCAGGGGTAAATTTACGATCTCCCATCCAAACGTCAAGATTCTTCTTGAAGAGGGTCATTGAGGGGCTCTGTCTAACATGGATTGGGATTTTGTTCCAGAGTGAGGGGAGCCTCTGGGATATGAATCTGTCCCTCCAGCATGTTCTATTTATTTCTGTGCTGAGGTTTAAGTCACTGGAGCGTGTAGCTCTGATGGATTTGGATTTCTTGAGGTGGAGCATGTCCATTAATTCTGGGTTGGACATGGCTTTATACGTCAGGCACAGGTCGCCTCTGAGTAGGCGGTAAGCAACTGAGTAGAGCTGGAGTTTCTTTAGCCTAACTGCGTAGGGCATCTGTTTGAGTCCCTTGATCCTCTTGGTGAGGTACTTTTGGGGTCTTTCTAGTTGTAGCAGGTGTCGGGTAAGGTACATCCCAAATGGGGCATTGTATTCAATTATGGGCCTGATGATTGATTAGTAGAAGGGAACAATGACCTCGCTTGATCTAGATGTGAACCCCTTTGTGATAAGGTAGGCTATATAAAATGTCTTTCTAACCACTTTGGCAATGTGATTGTCAAAGGAGAGATTACAATCTACTTGGGTCCCCAAATCCCTAATTACGTCTTCCGTACTTAATGGATTACCACCTATGTGGTAATTTGTGGGCACTTTGTTTTTCCCAAAGGGGATGGCTATACACTTTTTGGCATTTAGCTTTAGGCCATGGCTCTGGCACCAGTTATCCGTCTCTGTGAGACCTTTTTGGAGGATGCTTGTGTCAGCTGGCGAGTCGATTATGGCCCCCAGTTTGCAGTCATCTGCAAACTTTGTCAGCCATAGTCCTCCTGTGTTAGCCTGTACCTTAGAGAAATATATACCGAACAAGAGAGGTCCCAGGACTGAGCCTTGTGGGACACCACTTGTAACTGGTTTAGAGTCTGACATGGCATCTGCAATTTTGACCATGTGGGTTCTATCCCTAAGCCAGTTTGCAACCCATCTTGTGACATAGGGGTTGATATTTAAGTTGGTGAGCTTATTTATGATGCCCGAGTGGGGTATTGTGTCGAAGGCTTTTGCAAGGTCAAGGTAGGCTGTGTGGACTACCTTCCCTTCGTCTATGACCTTGGTGACTGTTTCAAAGAAATCGACCAGGTTCAAGAGGCAAGATCTACCCTTAACAAAGCTGAATTGGGTAGGATCCAGTGTTTGGAGGTTCCCAATGTCTTTGTTTATGAGTTCCATGATGATACGCTCCATAGCTTTGCAGACCAGGCTAGTTAGGCTTATAGGGCGATAGTTTCTGGGGTCTGTTGTGGCACCACCTTTATGGAGTGTGACCACTGTTGCTGTACGCCATTCTTTGGGTACATATCCTGTTGTAAGGCTGAGACTGAATAGTGATTTTAAGTGAGGGTTCAGTTCTTCTTGGAGCTCGTGTAAAACGCAGCCCGGGACACCGTCCTGTCCCATTGATGCTGTGTTTTTTGCTTTGGAGAGGGCAGCTCTCACCTGTGCATCTGTGATGTCAGGGAGGCTACACTCTGTTGGGATAGTCATTTGCTCATTTGGGGGGAAGGGGGGGGGAGTTTGCACTGAACCTGTCTGCCAGGATGTTGGCAATGTCTGTGGGTTCAGTGTATTTTTTGTCATTTTGCACTAAATCAGAGCATATCTGGGAGTTTCCACCCAGGTTTCTGACATAACTAAAGAAGGCCTTGTGATTATCTTTAGCGTCTTGCGCAATTTTTTCTTTCAAAGCTAGCCTTAGATGATTTTATGAGGGATCGTAGTTTCTTGCTAGTACTGATCAGAGTTGCCTGACCAGTACCAATCATGCAACCATATTTAACCATGCACTGTATAGACATAGGCACTTAGAACCTTAAATGTCTCTGTTCTAACTTTACCATAAATTCTTATTATGCTTAATAACCAGTAGTTTCCCAAAGATCCCCTGGTTTGTATTAACTGAATTGCTGCCCTTCTTGTCTAGACTTAAATTGTTCATCCTTTAGTGTAGGCTTAAGATTGTTCGTTTAGACACATACATTTCAGTAAATTGACTCCAAATGTTTTAGGTAATATCAGTGGCGGCTGGTGACTTCAAATCACAGGGGGGCTGCAGGAGACAGCTGAATGGGTGGGGTCAAGGGGAGGGGGTGTGGTCAACCAGAAAGTGGAGGAGCTATGCACAAAACCACAAAAAACTAACTTTAATTAAATACGCTGCCCTGGGTGGCAAACCATCATTATGAAAGTCCAATCAAGACAAAAATAAGTGTAGAAGAATAAAAATATTTCAATGCATTGGCTGCATGACAGCTTACTTAATATCTAGATGGAAACAAAAGGTTGTGAGGCATGAAAAAATAAATTACTTTTTAAATACATTACTGGAATGCCAGTCAAAATCAAGTATAAGAAAAACCAGAAGCACTCAAATCAAACCACTTCTCCTTGCACTGCAGTCCTAATTATAATATATTCAGCTTTATTAAAGTACCAAGTAACATGCTGAAAGTAGAAATCTATGTGATGCCCCACTTGTAAAAATGTTTCTTATCCAAAAAGACCTGCTGCCTGACAACTTGTTTCATGGGGAAAACATGATAAAAGTAAAAATGAAAAGCAAACAAGAAACAAGCTCAAGATACATTGCTTAAAGGATTACTGTACAGGTTATGGACCACACATGATTGGCATTCTGTTTAGTTTACGGGTAAAGTCTGTAGAGATGACTGGAAGTCTCCAACAAGTGTAATGAGCTTTTTAAAATAATGGAATCCTGTCCTTTAATACCCAAGGCTTATACATTATCTAGTCAAGTATTCTCTGCATGGCAACAACAGAAAGGCTTTCAATGTTGGCAATTCTTTAACAGTATGCTTATTAAAGCTTACTTGCATCTTACGATCTCAGACAAGTTTACCTTATGGTCATTAAAGCATTGCTACTTAAAAACACAGAGCAACAGGCACTTTGAGTAATAAGCATAAATCTGAGTAATAAGCATAAATCAACAGTACAAAAATATGACAGAAACCAGACCATTCTGCAAAATCAAGGACAGATGAAAAGCCACTGTAGTACTTATGCAGTGTGTCCTCCCCATCCAAGGTAGATACAACTACACCTTGCCTTGCTTGGACACATCCAGAGTCACTACATGGGGGAGTGGGGTGCAACAAGCATGTCACAATTTGAAATCTCTCTGGCTGATTGTGATGGCCCTGACACATTTGTCATACCTCTCAACCTCAAGAGCAAGAAATCTGGACAAAGCCATACACAGAAGTGGGACAAAGGCCCAACAATAAGGACAATTTTTAAATATTGCTCTAATAAACTTAGAAAGATAATAGAATAGGTCTTGCATTAGTATGAATTTTCTGAAGGGTATAGAATCTGAAACTCAAATGTCGGTCATTTTCTAACTTCAGTCTTTAGTGATTTGTCACTAATTTGCCAAAAAACACAATTTTATGAAAAATGGACCAAAAATGTGATGCAAAAATATAAAATAGACACACAATACAGCTGCGACCTGTCAAAGAAAGGACACTTTAATATTAGTACTGCTACCTTGAGCAGCTGACAAAATATAAAAGAATCTACATGCATTTCAAGTAATCTATAACTTTGATTATTACAGTTATTTCTTAATTGTAAACCCTCCATGTTTTCTTCCAAAATTGCTATTTTGCGGAGGGATTATTAGGGGGAAGAGCAACATTTTGAGCCAAAAATTGGGGACAGTTGAGAGGTTGGCTATGCCTAATTCTATAAAGCAATTTATTTGCATGTACCTCTCAACCTGTTAATGCAGTAAATCTGAACAAGGCCAAATATATTGGGGGCACATATAAACAGTACTAAAAATTGCTCTTGTATAAATTGAGACAGTTGATAGAACAGCTCTTACTTTAACATGCATTTTCTGAAGGTTATGAAGTCTGAAACTTATTATTGAGTGACTTCTGGCAAATCATTTAGGAATTAAAACTACAAATTTTATGAACAACAAATCAAAAATAAGAAGCAAAAATCTATTCATTCTTTGAAAATCTGGACAGTTGGGAGGTATAGTTCAGCTGGGCCTGTCTGAGTTTGCTGCCCTTCCCCCCCTGACAAAATAATGGTTGAATGGAGCCTCTGCAGCCATTCCAATGAACCATTATACTTGGCTATTTCACTCCATTTACTATAAACACTAATGTGCATACTGCTTTACTTCTATGATGAGTTGGACTTTATTTGAAAGTTTTATTTTGTATTTTACAGCACAAACACTAAGTCATCTGTTAAACAAAGCAATGCAGTCTCACAATGAAAACTTAGCATTAAAACTGCTCTGCCCTTGAAACTCACATTCATTGAAACAGCATTGAAACCCACATTCAAAGAAAATACATTTTGCCAGTGGCAGATAAAGATTAATTTTGGGCTGTTTTCGAATCATAGGCCCCTTGCATATGAAACATACATGTGCTCTTTGATACACCTTCCTCATTGTACTAAAATTATATTCCTTGTACAATACAGTACACTTGTTAGAGGGTGTTTTAAATTTGTTTTGAACATTTTTCCAGTAAGCAATGAAACAAACCATATGCACCCATAATGGCAAAACTGCCCAGTTGAGAACATTTATCATAAAAAAGTCTACTCAGACTTCCACAGTCCACCATTATTACTAAATATACACAATTCTACAGTCCACCATTATTAGTAAATATGCACAATTCCACAGTCCACCATTATTAGTAAATATGCACAATTCTACAGTCCACCATTATCTGTAAATATGCACAATTCTACAGTCCACCTTTATCAGTAAATATGCACAATTCTACAGTCCATTATCAGTAAATATGCACAATCTCTGAAGTAAGTCATCTAAATAATTCCACATTAAAGAAATCTGCAACTAATGAAGCGGTTGCTGCTAGCAATCACCTTTATATTTCATGGTTTCATCGAAAAATAAAGTGTCTGTTGCCCCTCAGGAATAAATTGCCTATATTACATTAAAAAAATGATAAGCTAGTAACAATATTGTAAGAGGAAATGGATGGCAAACTGATAATGAACTCATAGTTAGTATCTTCACCAAGGAGAACATTCTCAGTACGGCAGCATCCACCCCTTGTGGGAGTAGAACCCACAGCCTTCTGCATCAAAAGTAAGTACACAACCTGTTGTGTTATAGTATTAACTTGGCAAAGCATTAAACTTCTATTCCCCTGCAGCTCTCAGCTCCTTGTAAAATTTACTCAGTACTCAACTGCATCTCAACTTCGCAGCTCAAGAAAACTGGAAAAAGCCAAAATGTATTGGGGGGGGGGGGGTCAAAAGCCCAAAAAACAGGGACACGTTAAACATTGCTTGTATAATCTTGGAAAGTTGCTAGAATAAAATGTTGTGTTGCCACCATATATTTTACTGCCAAGGTCCCTGAGCAAAAAACAGTCAGAGTAACATACCACTACGCCACATCAGCTGCTTTGTAAAAGAGAGGAAGACTGAAACTTAAATGGCTATCATTTAGTGAATTCAGTTCTCATCATAGCTTTCAACCTCTTAGTACAAAACACCTGGACAAACCCAGTAATGAGGGAATACAGCCCTCAAACATATTCAGTGAATTCAGTTCTTACCATAGCTGTCAACCTTAGCACAAAAACCTGGACGAAGCCAATAATGAGGGAATACAGTCCCAAAAATAGGGACAAATTTAAAATATTCATCTTATAAACTTAGAAAATTGCTAAAAAAAAAGGTTGTGCTACTACGTATTCTGAAGAACATGAAGTTTGAAATTCAAATGCTGGTCAATTTTACTGCGGACAGAACAAAAACAATTTTCAGCAGAGACGCAGGGATTAATACTGCAGACACGTCTTTGTAAAATGGCAGGGCACCAGAGCAAATCCACACAAATACAGAGAGGAGATGCAGACAGAAGCCACCCCAACCAAGCATCAAACCAGAAAACCTACAGCTGGGAGGCAACAATACTACCACTGCACCATCAATTATGCAAGGAATTAAACATTCAGAAACCTGAAGTCTGAAATTCAAATGCCTGTCAATTTTACTGCGGACAGAACAAAAACAATTTTCAGCAGAGACGCAGGGATTAAAACTGCAGACACGTCTTTGTAAAATGGCAGGGCACCAGAGCAAATCCACACAAACACAGGGAGGAGATGCAGACTCCACACAGAAGCCACCCCAACCAAGAATCAAACCAGAAAACCTATAACTGTGAGGCAACAATACTACCACTGCACCATCAATTATGCAAGGCATTAAACATTCAGAAACCTGAAGTCTGAAATTCAAATGCCTGTCAATATTACTGCGGACAGAACAAAACCAAATTTCAGCAGGGATTAAAACTGCAGACACGTCTTTGTAAAATGGCAGGGCACCAGAGCAAATCCACACAAACACATGGAGGAGATGCAGACTCCACACAGAAGCCACCCAACCAAGAATCAAACCAGAAAACCTATAGTTGTGAGGCAACAATACTACCACTGCACCATCAATTATGCAAGCAATTAAACATTCAGAAACCTGAAGTCTGAAATTCAAATGCCTGTCAATTTTACTGCGGACAGAACAAAACCAATTTTCAGCAGAGATGCAGGGATTAATACTGCAGACATGTCTTTGTAAAATGGCAGGGCACCAGAGCAAATCCACACAAACACAGGGAGGAGATGCAGACTCCACACAGAAGCCACCCCAACCAAGAATCAAACCAGAAAACCTATAGCTGTGAGGCAACAATATTACCACTGCACCATCAAATATGCAAGGAATTAAACATTCAGAAACCCTTAAGTCTGAAATTCAAATGCCTGTCAATTTTATTTAACATTTTTTAATCAGGACAGTCTGACTTGGAACAAATAAACAATTTTCAGCAGAGGCCCAGGAAGAAATAATGCAGACATGTCTTTGTAACATGGGAGGACACAAAAGCAAACCCACACAAACACAGGGAGAAGATACAGACCCCACAAAGAAGGAACCCCAGCCAAGAATCAAACCCAAGAACCTGCAGCTGTGAGGCAACAATGCTACTACTACACCATCAAATATCAAGCATTGCAACATTTACAAACCACAGATATTATGAGGAACAGATCAGATCTAATATGAGGCAAAAATCTGCAATTTTTTTACAAATGGTGGTGGGTAGGGAACTCAAGTCTTTAACACCTGCATACAGGGTACAGGGTTCAAGCCTGAGGTATTCCCTACCACACCACCATGAGCACCTGGGGCATTTACACACACACACACACACACACACAGTACAGCATAAGCACCATACACTTACAATCCAGTATAAACATCAAAGCACCATACACGCAATCCAGTATAAATATCTAAGCACCATACACACAATCCAGTATAAACATCTAAGCACCATACACACACACAATCCAGTATAAACATTGTAAAGTAAAAAGCACCATACACTTACCTGAATATATCCAGCTAACGTACATCCTTCCCGTGCAATACTCCAAAGACCCGTGAGATCCCAAAGCTCCTTCCTGATGACGAGACTGTCCTGACTGCTGGTCTTGCAGTCTGGATGTGACCCATAATCCTAGCGAGTCTGTGCACAGATGTCTCCTTGTGTCCCCCTATGGGGACTGCCTTGAGCATGTGCATAGACCGACAGTAGTTGGGACTACTGCGCATGGGCGAAGTCTGTGAAATTTCAAAAAATAATTTTTTTTCTATTGTTTATTTTGAGTGGGCTGCAGTCCGGCAGCCCGATGCCACGAGCCACCCCTGGGTAATATTCCCATTTTAGCCCACATTTGAAAACAACTGGAACTATGGATATTCACTTTCCAGCTATTGCTGTAGACATCCTGATTGAAATGGGCATCCTGAGACAATGTTGCAACTGGCTTATGTTTACTGATACCTGCTACTTAAATGAATACTATGTGTGAGAGTTATAGAATGTTAATGGCAGCAAAGTTCTCACACACCTAGCAACAATAAATATCAAGTAGGTTATCAGTACCACACAACACCACATTAAGCCAACAACATACAGCTCAGACTAAACACATAGCCCTACTATGTTGAGGCTTTTAAAAGTAAACTACCTATATCACAAAGGGCCCTCCTAAATGTAACATAAAAATCAGCAACCCTCAACAACTTCACATTCACACAAGAAAGGCAGCATGAATCATGAAAACTATATCCAATAATCACATTGTCTCAGTCAAAAGCCCAAAAGGCAAGCCTCCAGACAATCCAGTATCCCAGTTATAGCTAACTGCATAGTGAGACTCACCAATGTGCCTCTCACCAGCCTGTGCAATGAGAGCATCGGAATCAGTTACCTGTCAGGTGCCAGGATACTGCCCTTTGCACAGGTCCTGGCTCCATAAGTACACATATGATACAGTCATTGTACATGTGTGTGTAAATGAACTAAGATGTCCCTCCCAGGAGTAAATAAAGAGAGACATGATGAAGTTTTTAGAATATGTGTCTGAAATAGGCAACTGAGTTATGGTATAATAGTTATGGTATAATACAACCATAAACTATATTCTAACATCCACCAAGAATGATGCAGCAGAATAAAAAATGGTAATTAACAATTGGATTATTTTTTGGTGTTACGCAATGGGTTTCAGCCTGTGAGGTGATGGTAGACTGTCCTAACTGCTTTGCCAGGGATGGCCTGTACCTCCTCCTTCACGATTTCTGTATATTGTCCAAAAGCTGTTTTACTCTATAGGTTCTTTTTTAGGAAATGTCAGTCTTCTAAAGCTTCCAACACAACTAAACAGAATATGGACAACATTAAGCTACTGCTTCTCAAAACTAGCAGCTTTAACAAAAAAATCCCCACTCTACAAGAACTACTTACCCTGGAAATGTCACTGTAGTCATTGTCACAGAGACATGGTTCAAGATCAGCACTGCAGGGGTTCAATGCCTATCACTGCATTAGACAAAGACACTAAAGGTGGAGTTGTCGCTATATTCTAAAAACAACCTAACCTACAGACTTGTTAGACAAGATAATGACCTGCAGCTCCTCCACAACCAATTTAATATAACAAAACACCTTGCTCTCCCTCAGCCCATATCTGCCATCCAATATGGAGTCTTGCTGTTGCATATATATATATATATATATATATATATATATATATATATATATACTGGTTATATATATAGTTATGGGAACAAGACAGTCCAGCTTATGCTCATTTCAAAGAACATTCTGAATGCTGGCATGAGCAATTGAAAACACTTCAGATTGCAGAATGCTTGCATTACTTTGTATGAGGTCTCAGTACAGCTGGGGGCCAGAATTTTCCTTTTGCCCACTTTTGTGCAACCTTATAGTTGTTTTACATAATTAACAGGGCTTGTGGTAAACAAGGAGGATTGCCTCCTGCATTAGACTTTTTAAATACAAGTATTTTATTTTTTTTATTTTTCAGTATTTTAGTTTTTGCTCTAAAATATTTAATAGTTTGTGGTTTGTGGGGTGTTGCTTTTGTGGAACTACCACTAAAATATAGATGTTGATATAGATATAGCTACAGGTATAGATATAGGACCCATGTCAACTTATTGAAAACAATATGTTGAAATCATAATACTGATTGTACAATGTGGAAATGTTAAAATACTCAAATTGTCCTTTTCCAGCTGCCTGATCCTGTACTTACCTTGGAAACATCAATGTGAATGTTTCCAAGTATCAATGTGAATGTTTCCAAGTAATCTGCTACATCAGCAGCAGTTTTGGGCACAACAATAGGCAGCTGTTGAAAGTGTATGTGGGGGTCTCTCAGCCGCCCTCAACCTATGGTTCTAGCACCCATGCTGCCATCACTATCCATCTCTTCTTGCAGGGTAACTGCATTTTCAGGATTGTGCCACTAGAGGCATTTATTCCTTACAAAAGTGAAATTATTTCTTAACATTAAGTAATTTGAAAATCCCATGAAGACAAGAATGGTGAATTAAAGTATTGTGTAATAACATAAAAAACAGTAACAGTAAAACAATTGGGTAAAGGGAATTATATTTAAAGAAAGTTGCATTAAAAAAGCAGAATAAGAGATCCACACCACAGGGTTTCAAGTGACCTTCTACCTGGAAACTTGGTTGCCCCCCCCCCCCGAGTTTAATGTAGAATGTTACCCTCCCTCAGCTGAGTGTATTAAAACTCCTGTTCAACCCAATTTTGCCCTCATTGCAAAAGTCATGGGAAGTCAAATGAAAGACTGGTACTTATTTAAAATTAGAAAATGATTTATTCATTTTTTTGTAATAAAGTCTAACCTCAAATCTTTCCACATTATGGCTTTAATTTGCAGCTGAAATGGTATTCAAAGAAAACAAGCATTAAGATATATTTGTAAGTTAGTATTTACTTATTTTGAAAAAAAGTTAAAAAAAAGAATGACTTCAGTAAGAAGAATAAAACCACAAATTTATCAGACACAGAGAAAGAAATAATGTTTGCCCATTTTTTCTTTCAGTGTATGCGCATGCGTGTGTACAAATATATGCATGTAAGTGTAGATAATATATATATATATATATATATATATATATATATATATATATATACATATATATATATATATATATATATATATATATATAGAATGCATGCATTTAAGGCAGTGACCCAAGTTTGCAGATCGTCGAATTTTCAGAAGCCGAACCCGGAAATACCAAACACCAGCCAGGCTAATATTCCCCCCTCTCGTCCCATGGTAGCACTTGTTGTGGTGGGTGTGTGACCAGGAATTTCAAATTCAACATTGTGAATGACATTCTGAGCGTTCACTCCTGCGAGCTTCGACATTTAAGTTCGGAGTATGTGACGGTCAGAGATGTTGTCTTCAACCATATGCATGTATTCCTATATATGTATGTATGTATATTAGGCACAAAGCTCTTTATTCCACCATTAAGAAGTCTATGCCATTGACATTATCCACTAAATTATCCATTTCTGAAGTTATATGGACATTTGGAGAAAAGACAATTCTCATTTTATATTGTCTACTGAAATTATCTTTAATTTTAGCCAAATATCAAAAATCAGAAATTATGTAATTTGACCACTAATGCATTATTCTACACCAGTGCAGAGAGAGGTGGCTAATATTTAGAAAAAGTAGCCACAGAAATAAAGGGTAAAACTCAGGACATTTTATTTATCTATTTGATATGACATTTGTTAACCAGGTTAGTCCATCTGGGCCAATGGCCCATTTTCAGTGGAGACCCAAGGAAAAAAGCTACAGCAATACAAACATAAAAAGATAACATAGTAGGTAATACAGGGGCGGCTCGTGGCATCGGACTGCCTGACTGCAGCCCCCTCAGCAAGCAGCAAGAAAAAGTATTTTTTAGTTTAATTATTTTTTTTTGTTTACTGTCTGACTTGACTTACTCGCGTCTTTCAAGTTTCTCTGTTGCCGACTGACTCGGCGAGTACACGCATGCGCACTTTGACCAGTTCGGGTTGCGGAGTTTTTTTTGTTTGTTTTTTTTCTTTCTGCTGCAGTCCGGAGAGGCAATTAAGGCATCAGTGTGATGCCCAGCAGTCTATGCGGTTTGGAACCGCATAGAATTGGAAGGGGTTCGGACTGCCACGTCTGCAGGCACATACATGACGTGCTTGGGCTAAATGGCTGCTGATTGGTTGTCGCTCTCTTCCCGGGCTTTATGTGCTGGGAAAAGAGCGAGAATCAAACAGTTGCAGCCAGTTTCGGTTGTGGACTGATTCGTGAGTCAATCACAGACACAAGTGAAGGATTTATTATCATTTGCCATTGGATTTCTATTTTTTTTTTTTGGTGGCCTATATTTTGTCAGCTAATAGCTGTGCTGAGCTGAAGAAGAACTGAAGAAGTAGAAGAAGACAGAAGAACTAGAGTACAGAGAGTTTTCTTCTTGGTGGTATGTGTAGTATTTTTTGTGCTGATCTATCAATGTCAGACACCCAACAGAATAAAATCTCTTTTATTACATGTTGAACTGCATCTGTTAATGAGGGTGGGCTGTCTAACAGAAAACATTTTGCTTAACCGTTGACAAGCTTTTGTGGATATATCATATTTTTTTATTTATTTATTTACTAATTTGTTTGTTTATTTCTGCCCTTACTGGGCAAAACCCATACAGGTGGGGGTCCAGAAATAAAAAAAACATTATGTACATTAGACATTTAATCATGTACCAGAGAAATATTTTAATTGTACAGAAAAATTCCATGTACATATACACACAGTTTTGATTTAAAATGTATGAACTGCATTATTTTAAATGAAACATTTTCCACTGGTATGAGTCCATTGTTTAGCTGTTGGAATAACAGGCATATAAATGTTATCACAGTGCTGTCTTATTGAGAGCAATACTATGGACTCTCATTTGTCTCCATTTTTTGCACAGTATATCTCAAAGATCTCAGTTGCCTGAATGCTGTAGAATGACAATAGAGACTATTTGAAAAGAATGATAAAGTGACCGTGCTGTGATAAATAGTGTGTTAGAAATTGTGCTGTGTGTCCTGATGGGGATTAAGTATGCATAAATAATGGGTTTGGAATATGAATGATCCAAATTGGATACTCAGCATTCCACAGCAAGGTGTCAATATACTAGGCAATAGAAAAAACAGATCTAACACAAGATGTGATATATGTGGGTCCGAGTGTTTTTTTATGGGGGGTGAATGTGTATGTGGATGAATTTGACTGTCTCTCGATCAGTGTGTGTGTGTGTGTGTGTGTGTGTGTGCATGTCTAATGCCCCAGATACTATATACTGGTGGCTAGAGAGAGCAAATGGTGGTGGGTAGAGATACTCAGGCTTTAACCCTGTACCTTGTATGCAGGTGTTAAGGACCTGAATTCCCTACCCACCACCATTTGTAAATAAAATTGCAGATTTTTGCCTCATATGTGATCTGATCTGTTCCTCATAATATCTGTGGTTTCTAAATATTGCAATGCTTGATATTTGATGGAGCAGTGGTAGCATTGTTGCCACACAGGAGCAGGTTCTCAGGTTTGATTCTTGACTGGTGTGCCTTCTGTGTGGGGTCTGCATCTTCTCCCTGTGTTTGTGTGGGTTTGCTTTTGTGTCCTCCCATGTTACAAAGACATGTCTGCATTATTTCTTCCTGGGCCTCTGCTGAAAATTGTTTTTTTGTTCCAAGTAAGATTGTCCTGATTAACAAATGTTAAATAAAATTGATAGGCATTTGAATTTCAGACTTCAGGTTTCTGAATGTTCTATTCTTTGCATGTTTGATGGTGCAGTGGTAGCATTGTTGCCTCGCAGCTATAGGTTTTCTGGTTTGATTCTTGGCTGGGGTTCCTTTTGTGTGGAGTCTGCATCTTATCCCTGTGTTTGTGTGAATTTGCTCTGATGTCCTGCTATTTTACAAAGACATGTGTCTGCAGTATTTCTCCCTGGGCCTCTGCTGAAAATAGTTTTTGTTCCGTCAGAAGTAAAATTTACATTGCATTTCAGACTTCCTATTCTTCAGAAAATGCATAGTAACACAACCTTTTACATAACCTTTTATTCTAGCAATTTTCTAAGATGAATATTTGAAAGTTGTCCTTATTTTTGGTGGAACTGTATTACCCCAATATTGGCTTTGTCCAGTTTTTGTGCTAAGGTTGACAGCTATGGCAAGAACTGAATTCACTGAATATGTTTGAGGGTTGTATTCCGTCATTACTGGGTTTGTCCAGGTGTTTTGTGCTAAGAGGTTGACTGCTATGGTGAGAACTGAATTCATTAAATGATAGCCATTTAAGTTTCAGTCTTCCTCTCTTTCACAAAGCAGCCAATTTGGCGTAGTGGTATGTTGCTCTGACTGTTTTGCACAGGGACCTTGGCAGTAAAATGTATGATGGTAACACAGCATTTTATTCTAACAACTTTCCAAAATTATACAAGCAATGTTTAATGTGTCCCTGGTTTTGGCCTTTTGAACCCCCCCCCCCCCAATAAACTTGGCTTTTTCCAGATTTCTTGTGCTGCGAAGTTGAGATGCAGTTGAGTATTGAGTAGATTTTCCAAGGAGCTGAGATCTGCAGGGGAAGAGAAGTTTAGTGCTGCTTGTGCTAAGTCAACTTACATTGTTAATAGCACAACAGGTTGTGTACTTGCTATTAATGCAGAAGGTTGTTGGTTCTACTCCCACAGGGGGTGAATGCTGCCATACTGAAAAAGTCAAGATACTAACTATGCACCTGTTGTCAGTTTGCCATCCATTTCCTACTGCAATATTACTAGTTTTTCATTTTTAATGTAATATAGGCAATTTATTCCTCAGGGGCATCAGACACTTAATTTTTCGATGAAACCATGAAATATAAAGGTGTTTGCTAGCAGCAACCTCTTCATTAGTTACAGATTTATTTAATGTGGAATTATTTAGATGAATTCTTTTACTTCAGAGATTGTGCATATTTACTGATAATGGTGGACTGTAGAAGTTTGAGTAGACTTATGATGGAAATGTTCTGAAATGGGCAGTTTTGTCATTATTGGTGCATGTGTTTTGTTTCATTGTTTACTGGAAAAATGTTCAAAACAATAGGAAGGTGTATCAAAGAGCACATGTATGTTTCATATGCAAGAGGCCTATGATTTAAAAACAGCCCAGAATTAATCTTTACCTGCCACTGGTAAAATGTATTTTCTTTGAATGTGGGTTTCAATGCTGTTTCAATCAATGGGAGTTTCAAGGGCAGAGAAGTTTTAATGCTAAGTTTGTTTAGCAGATGTCTTAGTGTTTGTGCTGTAAAATGCGAAATAAAACTTTCAAATGAAGTCCAAATCATCATAGAAGTAAATGAGTATGCACATTAGTGTTTATGGTAAATGGAGTGAAATAGCCAAGTAATGGATCATTGGAATGGCTGCAGGGGGAGGCTCCATGATTTTGTGAGGGGGGAAGGGCGGCAAACTTAAAGAGAGCCCCAGCTGAACTATACCTCCCAACTGTCCAGATTTTCAAAGAATGAATATATTTTTGCTTATTTTTGGTCTGTTCCTCATAAAATTTGTGGTTTTCTGGCAAAATCATTTAGGAATTAAGTCACTGAATAATACATTGAGTTTCAGACTTCATAACCTTCAGAAAAATGCATGCTAAAGTAAGACATGTTCTATCAACTGTCTCAGTTTATACAAGAGCAATTTTTAGTACTGTTTATATGTTCCCCCAATATATTTGGCCTTGTCCAGATTTATTGCATTAACAGGTTGAGAGGTACATCATGCAAATAAATTGCTTTATAGAATTAGACATAGCCAAACCTCTCAACTGTCCCTGATTTTGGCTCAAAATGTTGCTCTTCCCCTAATAATCCCTCCGCAAAATAGTAATTTTGGAAGAAAACATGGAGGGTTTACAATTAAGAAATAACTGTAATAATCAGAGTTATAGATTACTTTTATTTCAGAAATGCATGTAGATTATTTTATTTTGTCAGCTACTCTAAGTTAACAGTACTAATATTAAAGTGTCCCTTCTATGACAGGTTGCCAGCTGTATTGTGTGGCTATTTTATATTTTTACATCACATTTTTGGTTCATTTTTCATAAAATTGTGTGGGTTTTTTTGGCAAATTAGTGACAAATCATTAAAGACTGAAGTTAGAAAATAATGACAGACATTTGAGTTTCAGATTTCATACCATTCAGAAAATTCATATTAATGCAAGACCTATTATCTTTCTAAGTTTATAAGAGCAATATTTTAAAAAAAGTCCTTATTTTTGGGCCTTTGTCTCACTTCTTTGTATGGCTTTGACCAGATTTCTTGCTCTGAGGTTGAGAGTTATGACAAATGTGTCAGGGCCATCACAGTCAGCCAGAGACATTTCAAATTGTTTCATACTTGTTGCACCCCACTCCCCCATGTAGTGACTCTGGATGTGTCAAAGCAAGGCAAGGAGTAGTTATGCAGTGTAAATGTGCAGAGTATTACCCCCCCCCCATCCAAGGTAGACACAAGTACTAGAGTGGCTTTTCATCTGTCCTTGATTTTTGCAGAGTGGTCTGGTTTCTGTCATATTTTTTGCACTGTGATTTATGCATATTACTCAAAGTGCCTATTGCTCTGTGTTTAAGTAGCAATACTTTAATGACCATCAGGTAAGCTTGGCTGAGATCGTAAGATGCAAGTAAGCTTTAATAAGCATGCTGTTAAAGAATTGCCAACATTGAAAGCCTTTCTGTTGTTGCCATGTAGAGAATACTTAACTAGATAATGTATAAGGCTCGGGTATTGAAATGCATATGATAGTATTTGTAATAAAGGACAGGATTACATTATAAGAAGCTCATTACACTTGGAGACTTCCAGTCATCTCTGCAGGCTTTACCCGTAAACTAAACAGAATGCCAATCATGTGGTTGATAACCTGTACAGTAATCCTTTTAAGCAATGTATCTTGAGCTTATTTCTTGTTTGCTTTTCATTTTTTACTTTGATCATGTTTTCCCCATGAAACAAGTAGATAGTTGTCAGGCAGCAGGTCTTTTTTTGGATAAGAAACATTTTTACAAGTGGGTGGCATCAGAGATTTCTACTTTCAGCATGTTACTTAGTACTTTAATAAAGCTGAATATAAACTATAATTAGAACTGCAGTGCAAAAAGTGGTTTGAGTTGATTGCTGATGTTTTTCTTCTACTTGATTTTGACTGGCATTCCATTAATGTATTTAAAAAGTAATTTATTTTTTCATGCCTCACAACCTTTTTGTTTCCATCTAGATATTAAGTAAGCTGTCATGCAGCCGATGCATTGAAATATTTTTATTCTTCTGCACTTCATTTTGTCTTGATTGGACTCTCATAATGACAGTTTGGCACCCAGGGCAGTGTATTTAGTTAGTTTTTGTGGTTTTGAGCATAGCTCCTCCCCTTTCTAAGTTGGTCACACCCCTTCAAATTGATCCCACCCAGTCAGCTGTCTCCTGCAGCCCCCCTTTGATTTGAAGTCACCAGCCGCCACTGGTAATATACAAAACCCAAGAAAAACAGTGCAGCAATACAACATAAGCAAAAACTACATATGAAGTAATCAGGTGAAATGAATAACTGTAATAAAAATAAAACAACATGAAGTAAATACGACTAGTACATTTAAGTATTTACAATAATGACATATCTTTCCCAGGTAGCATAATGTAGTATTGTCTAGTGAGCAGATCAGTCATTGAATTTAGATTTAGACAGGTAGTGAAAAGAAAAAGAAATGCAAATGCAGATTATGGAGGATTTAGGCAAGGACAGGCTTTTGAGTTCAGAAAGTAGTGACTGACTTCAGTTTTAAAGCAGCTGGAACTAGTGATGCTATGAATGTGAGGTGGTAGCCTATTCCATGCAAGGGACACAGAGTGTTTATAGAGGAGTTTACAAGGGTTTGGTTACTGCTTGAGATATATTAATTTTAGAATAGTATATATATATTGCTGTGATACAGGATTTGGACATCTGTAACAAATTATGCTATCAGTATATTTATGGTATTTCAGTGCAATTATTAAGTCAGGGAGTTGTGTGAATTATACAAAGGAGAATTCTACCATCAACATTCTGTGGTAAATAGAAATGCTGTTCCTGTCTCCTTTTCGTCTTCTTTTCTCCTTTCACTCTCTGTCTTCCATTCTCTTTATCTCTTGCACTGCTAAACTGAATAAATTTGAAGAGCTGTTAAAATTAGCTCACATGATAAATTCACTACTGTCACCGACCTAAATTTATCTTAAGGACTATCAGTCTCAAACAGAAACAATTAAACAAAAAAAGAAATCTGAAATGATAAAAAATGTGCATGTTTTATAGATGATCCATATCCATTCAAATTGGAGAAAAATAATAATAACAAACATTTAAAGAAGCAAATAAGTATTGCAATTAAATGGAGTTTCTGTATTATTAGTCAATGATCTTCAATGTGCAGTGTGTTCAGTTTAATTGTCACACTACTCAAATTGAAATACTATGGGATTTAACAAATTCAGTAATTTAGTAAGCAGATAAATTTCCATCTCCTACATTTCACTTTCCTATTTTGACCAGACCATTTATATGAAATGTCAGTTTAAACAATTTCTAATGTATAATAATAACAGCAATTACATTCCAGAAATAAGCATTTGAATAAGTTGCATGAGGTGGAAATAACATGGAAAATGGCATTACGTGTGAGCTACAGTTCCTAAATAACATAAAGGAGACACACAAAAACAAGTATACAAATGAAACAGATTCTTCAAACAAATGCCTGTTTCTCTAAATCAAATGATAAAATATGTTTGCATTTGACTGGACAAGAATGTTTTATCAGAATGTATACAGCAACAAGTGTTATGGGGGAATCCTATCACTAAACGTTTTAACTGCTGGAGCTCCTAACACTGTCTGACTTTATCATTTGGTATTTGTATTAAACTGGCATGAATGCCAGCATCAGAACCTCTAACCAGATCTACCCACAAATACATAGAGTGTCAGTGAAATGAAACATTAATTAGAAGATCTCAGAGAAGAAATAATACAATTGCATTTAGTTTGCAGATATTGAAGATGTGCACAGTAGCATTTAGCATTAATTTAAACAGCAGGCCCTTCTCCACATTAATATGGCTACGTGCTCGGTGAAGCCTAGTGTTGTCTGTGTCCGTGACAGTAAGCAGCTGATAGAACTCATCATGTTTGTCAGTTAGGAATCACATCCTTATAGTCTAACAGATCTCCAAGCAATGCAATGAACGCAATCAAGGCAATGATCCGTATTGCATATTTTTGTGCTACTAAAAGACACAATATATAAACAGGAAATTAAAATTTGCAATACAGGAATTTAAACTATACCTAGTATGCCTAGCAGGTAGGTAGATAAGAGAGACACATAGATAGACAGTTTTGAGAAACTTTGTCTTCTGATTGGTTAAAACCTCATAGCCAAAACAAATTTGTAAAGGGAATGGCTGATGCAGCCAAGTCTAGTGCTATCTGCTAAAAACAGAAAATCTATTAATTTAAATAAGAATAAGGGTTTCAAAGTTTATTTACCATAATACTTAAAGCACAGATTTTACAGGATTTCACTAAAATTCCTGAAAACATTGAACAATTTTCTAATTATGCAGAAAATGCAGTAGTGTACCACAAGGCTTTTAGTAAAATAGAACTAGAAATGGAGGTCTCATGAGGGGTGCAAAGATGAAATAAATGTACCGAATACTGAAGAGCACCAGTTATGAGACACAGACATAGAGGTATGGTTAGTAGGGAAAGTTGTTTTACAAGTGCTGTGTGCTGGATAGCACAAGATGAGAAAATGACAGAAAGCCCTGTCTCCCTAGAGAGTTTTAATTCTGATGTCAGTAACATAAGCACCTGCGTCATGTGAAGAAGTAAGGTCACCAGTCATCTTTTTCAGTTCCTGAAGTGCAAGAAATATTTCTATTTTTCTATGGGATAGGTCACTGATAGGGGCATGCATACAATATGCTTTTTCAGGAATGAATAGCACTAAGCATATGTAACTGGAACATTTACAATCTAATATATGGATATATGGGTCCCTATCAGTTGATCATATATGGTTCCCTATCAGCAGTTGGAGAGACAATACAGAGTGAATAAAGTTTGGTCTTCAAAAAGGTTATACAAGTGTATCCAACAGAAATAAATGCACACAATCAGAGAAAGTAAAAAACATTAGAACTAAATGCACACAGTCTGAAAAGTATAAACATTTGAGTTCAAATGCAAAATAAGGTAGGGTAAACATGTCAGTATATACGTTTTCTCAAATGCAGGGTGGGCAAAATGCAACATTATGCTGGTTAGTTGTTGAAGTTGTAGGAGTACTTACAGAGTAGGATAGTGATAGGGGGAGTGTAAGGGAGGCTATAGTAGGGTGGTTGTGAGAAATAGTAATGGGGGACAGAATAGATAGGAGTGAGTGGTGCTCATTAGGGAAGAACGTTTAGACTGAGCTTTTTACAGTGACAGGTCTAGGCATTAAGCAAGTGTTCTTTTACAGCTTTTTTGAATGCACGTGCATGGGGTAAGTTTCTGATGTGCAAGGGTAGTTTTGTTTCAAGCTAGGGTAGGAGTGTAGCTATAGAGAGTTTGGCCTATAGATTTTTTGGGCTTGTAGATTTCCAAAAGTTGTTGATCCGAGCTTCTAAGTGTTCTAGAAGGAGTATAAAGCGAGATAAGAGAGGCAATAGAATGGCAGGCTGATGACTTATTGAGGATGGAATGAATGATAGTGAGTTGGGAAAGTACTGGTAGGGGGGGAACTCTAGCCATTTTAACGTTTGCGGGATTGGTAGTGATGTGTATTTGAGGTGTGGTTAGCTGCAAATCTTGCTGCTTTGTTATAGGTGGATGCAAGTTTAGTTAGAAGAGAAACTTGTAGTTTAGTAAATATTTGTGAACTGTAGCAAAGACTGAGGAAAAGGTTGGCATGGGCAAGAGTAAGTCTAGAGTTTTTTGTTAGAAATTTATTTCTGTAATGTAAGCCAGGTTTTTAGTGTGTTTTTTTATGCAGTGGTAGACATGAAGGTTGAATTTGAGTGACTCCAAGCAGTTTGTTGTGAATATCTACATTTCTGACAGTGTTGTTAAGAGAAATAATGGAGAAGGTAGGTTTAAGATGTTTGACAGATTTTGGTAGGAATAAAAGAAGCTTGGTCTTCTCAGGATTTAGGATGAGTTGGTTATTAGAGAGCAAGTTTCTGATAGAGTTAAAGGAGTTTTGGATGAGGGCATGTAGGTCAAAGAGGGTGTCAGAGGTAGAGATAACTGTGGAGTTATCAGCGTATTGTATGAGAGAAAAGTATGGATAGGAGGTATGTAAGTAATTAGTGAAGATATTAAATAGTAGGTGACCAAGAACTGACTCTTGAGGAACCCCCATTTTGATGGGGAAAAAGGGAGACATTGAGAAGAGCCATTTATTTCTGCAAATTCTGTAGTCTGAATAGAAGTTTTACTGAACACAAAAGAGGATTGATTTGCAAGCACAAAATCCTGGAATAGTGCTGCATATTGTCTTATACATCTGTGTATGTTTAACGTCTTCCAAATGTTGTGTTGTTGTGTCTTTCGGCTTTTCCTGGTTAGGGGTCGCCACAGCGGAACTCCGGTCTGCTAATGATTGGCAGTAGATTTTTATGTGCCGAGTTGCCAGCCCTGATGCACAACCTTCAACGAAGGTACATCCATTCACGCATGTCTCCAGACAGAAGATGCTCTAGCTGAGAATCGAACGGGATGTCTTACTGTCAGGCAACAGCGCTACCTCAGCACCATCACCGCAGTTTTTAATAACATAGAAAGTAAGTCATAAAAAAGAAAAAGAAACAGCAGAAAAAATATATGAAATGTTAAGGAAAAGGAAATGGATTCTACTCAGCTGGGACAAATGAGAGCACACAACTGCTTGGGCAGCAAACAAGACCTGCACGTTGCATAGGGGACTGGTGCATCATAGGAGCAGGGAAGGAACTCTATCATATTTGGAATAGTTGCAGTTACTGGGTTGTATCTGCCTAATGGAGAATTTCCAACACCTGAAGTAGACAGACAGGATAATGTGGGCTCTACAGCGTTTGGAAGGCCAGCATAGTAAAATACTTTCTATTTAAATGAAAGCCAAGACATAGGGAAAAGTGTATAAGATCAAAAGGTTTGTAACAGCAGTAATGTGGAGTTTAAAACAGGAATCAAATAAGGTAGAAACAAGAGAATGTGTCAAAAAATTAGCTTTATACTTATACAAGAAAAATAAATAACATAGGAGATCCCTTTCTTTCACTTTTGTGAAAGATAGTATTTTAAATGCTTGTATATTTTGTAGAAGTCAGATGCAGCTGAATTGCACACAAAAGGTTACATTTAGCAGGTAGGATAATGTATTGTATATGCTCAAGCTATATTTAAATAATGTATTGAGGTTATAATCATCTTTTGTATTCAATCCAAGAAAATTATGGGCTCTAAATACAGTAAGAAACATTACATGACCTGTACAACTATTTACATTTACATTCTTATACAGTTAAAATAATTAAAATGTGACCTTGGAGCAGTGAAGGGAAACTGCATTATACATTTCCTAAAAAAATAAATGTTTTCAGCAAATCACTTATGTTGGTTTTTACTTTTGCTACAAATTTTAACACATCATCAGCTAATTATACAGTTGTACCACATATTATTAATGATAAATCTTTTGTATTCTGGATAAATACATGTATAACCTGTTCATTATAAGAGCTGAGTTTAATCATACCATATCTATTAACTAAATCAAATCATTTTTAGGGTTCACTTACATTCAATATGCAGGGCATCTCTAAATCACATTATAATACCTGAATCAAGGAATATGTGAAAATTACAATACCTTTTAAACTTAGAACAATGAAATAATTATATGCCTGTCAGTTTATCATCAAAAATGGTATGTCTTTGAAAGAATGCTTCTCTAATTGATAGCCAATTAAATCAAAATGGTATTACAGTTATTAAACAGCATTGTTGTACAAAGAGAAATAACTGCACATCTTAGTTTTTCTTCTTTTTCTCAGTTCAGTCATGTATGTGTTTCACATTTGCTTATCAGGCAAATTCCTTCAGGGTAAAGCATCTTTTAGGAGTAAATTGAGGACAAGCACTTCGCAAGAGACATAATCTGATGCAATGAAATCATACTTAAGCATACTTCCTCAACAGTGATCAGAGTCATTAGAATATAAACAAAGTATAAAATAATATAAAAAACACCCAAACCAAAGGGCAAAATGGTCACACAGACAAACTATTCAGTAAATGAAAAGATCCAGCCAGTCTTGAGTCTTCACTATACATTATAACTAAACCTCCTGTAGTGGAGGCCCACGGGATATATACAGATAACCCCTTAAGGATAGAATTGTTTTAATTACATTGTTTCTGACTGCCCATGACCATTTACTTTTTACTTATTAAGTCTTAATGGGTACATTCAGGCCAATAAAGCCCCCCAGGTGTAAACATGCATGTTTCGAACTTTTCATTGAAGTCATCAGTACAGCATAAGTGGAATGTTTAGCTTTACTTTAGCAACACGGAATTTAAAATCAAACCTGATGTCCATAAACATTAAGATGCCTGCATTCAGGCCAATAATGTCAAACTCCATACATCACATGTGCCTCAACTACAGGTGGTTTAAGGTATTAAACAGTGGAGAATATAAAAACACTTAGACTAAGGGTCTATATCATGTTGTCGAACTCTTAAAACTTTAAATGTCATATGGTCGACACCACATGATCGAACTTTTAAAAGTTCAAACATTTCAACGGAGATCTCTGTACAGTGCGGAATGGGAAGATCTCCATTTTCTGTACTTTAGTGTGATCTCAGAGTTGGTATATTTAAAGAGCAGAGGGGTGTGGGGAGCACAACACCCCACTTTGGGGGGTGCAGGGGGCATGCCCCCCTGCTTAAACTGTTCAGGTAGGTTTTTTCTTTGGTTTACTTTTTTTTTATTACATTTTCGAACTTTTAAAAGTTCGATCATATGATGTCGACCATATGACGTTCGAACTTTTAAAAGTTCAATTATGTAATATAGACACTAGAATGATATACACATACACAGTATTGAATGTTTTCATCATATCAGTGTTGCAAGGCCCTCGAGTCATTCCTTTAACACATTTTTCATTTCTACATGTTTGTCTTATTCCTATTTATAACACACTTTTATTCTGTTGAGAGAAATGTCTGAACTAGTATAGTCACTGCTGGCTATGTACACTAGTTCTCCTGCATTAAGTAAGGTGTGTTCTTTATGTTTAGACATATAGAGCTAATAAGATGTGAACCTATGCTATCACTAGGCACTGTGAACCATTTCAGAGAGAGCATCACCATGTGTTTTATCACTCATGTCTTTTATTTCTCATGATAAATACCAGTAAAACCAGAGCTGAAGTTTTTCATTTTGTGCCTGGTCCATATTCAGTTAGTATGGCAGGTAAATACTTGTAAGGTTCATTGACAATTCTGCATTTTATTTCTATTATTCCTAGCTCTAGTGCCGGCTAAGGCTAGGACAGCAGGCTGCCACAGTGGTGTTTGCACCTAGTGACTCCCATTGCCAGGCTGCTATGCTTGGAGCATATGAAATCATTTAGCATGTCCTTCAGTCAGATGAGTCTGATGATAATGCGACTCTGTGCTAAAAATAATAGCAGTAGTAGCAAACTGCCTGCCAACATTTCCTTCGAAAAGGAATTTAGTAAATTACAAAATGTAGTTTTGGCATTTTTAGCATTGCATATACGAAGGTAACTTCTGTGTTCTTTCAGTCACATGCTTGTTCATTTAATGTTAAATATCAGGTAACATTGCATCAGCTAACTCTGACTGTTGGAAGATAAGTTGCAGAGATTTGCTATTTTCTTTTTTTTTTTGTATTTCTTGCTCCTTACTGGATAAGGCTAATTGCGCAGTAACAGCTGTGTACTGTAACATTTAAAATTCAGGTTGTACCATAATGTGCCTTTGGCTTCACACAGATAAAGAAAAAGAATGAGGGCACATTATGCAGCCTGTGATTATTCTTATGGGAGTAGGTATTCCTGAACTTTACCTGCTACACACACACACACACACACACACACACACACACACACACACACACACACACACACACACACACACTCACACTGTTCTTTATTGTCTTTATTGGAAATAGTTTGAAATGATTGTAGCTCGTGATCTTGGATTTTCAAGGGTGCTATTCTGTAGATCAATGAACAATAGACAAACATATCAAGGTTTTCTGAGAATCCAGAGACAATATTTCCGTTGCCCCTCCATTTTCTGTTATACTGAAAACGCGGTCAAATATTTTTATTATCAGAGCATGGCTCTGTATGTCCAGAAAATGAACCAGCCATCAGAAGACTATTTCTCACTTTTCAACAAAGTGTTACACAATGAAATGGTTGTGTTTATGTTTAGCCTTTTAACATTTACATTTAACAATATATCATGTGCCTTGATTACTTTGGTCCACATTGACAAAAGGATTGTTTCTTGAATGGTCTATTTTGAGTTATGTTATGGTCTTCACTGCTGAGTTGAGAGCCATATCTATTTTAGACTTTAGGGACAGGTTAATAAGGTAAGACTTGAAGGCTAGTATACAGGGAAAACAAAGCAGAAGGAAAAACGTAGCTGGCTCCACCAAAATCTGGAAAGAGCACTACTAACTGGAAGGAAAAACATAGCTGGCTCCACCAAAATCTGGAAAGGGCAGTAAGACTATTACAGTCCATAACCATTCCTAGAAAACAACTGACTAGTACTGAAAAGCATTCTATGGTGACCATGACTAGCAACTGCAACTTAATCTATTTATCATTTTATACCTTCATTATTGCATTGTACTTTTGTAACATACAGTTATTTTCCTTGGCATTTAGATTTGTTAACTTTGTATTTGTTTATTCAGTTACTACCTCATTTTGTTCTAGTGTTAAATGTTCCACTGTTTCTTAGTCCAGCTGTTTGCTACCTTTGGGCCTAAGTTGTTACTGAAACTGGTAGCTGGACCAGATGTCATATCCACTTGATGATGGTGATGATGATGATGATGATGATGATGATGATGATGATGAAGAGTTATAATACTTATTTATGACTTACTTATAAACCCTGCAGTAAGAGGTGTCATCTGTAATATGTGAAATATGTACATAAAACTTACAAAAGTACGGGCTTCATCTTTGCCATATGCCATTAAAACTCAGAGGTAGTTTATTAATGTGTGTGACTGCTGCTGTGCAACACAGGCCATGATGAATAAAAGGGGTTATGGAGACCGCGTCTATATTATTTAAATTAAGTTTCAAAACTTCAAACGTGCCTTCATTGGCAGCTTAATGTTGAAAAGGCCAAATTCCGAACACACGGAACAGCGATTTATTTCCTATGGAAAAAATCACTGGTCTGCAAAAAAATAACACAAAATAATTTTCCCTAAGAAAAAAGTCACTGTTCCATGTCTTTGGGATTTGGCCTTTTTGACATTAAGCTGTTGATGAAGGCACATTCATAGTTTTGAAACTTTGTTTAAATAATAGGGACCCATGGAGACCAGATCAATGGCATTGCCACCTAAATGAGTATGCATGAGGGTGGTTGGCTTTAAGAGTTAATGGCAGATCTATATAACTGCCTTGGGCTATGACCAACACCTGTAACACACCACACAAATATAGTATTCTGTGATGATGTAGTAATGCAGCCTCTGAAGGAAGCAAAGTGTAAATGAACATAAACAATTTCATATTGTTTATAATGAAAACTGTTCTAAATTCTAAATACCTAATTAAGTACATAACTATTTGCCCATCTCTTCATCTGAGACTCATTCTTGGTCAGTCAGCCAGAGCCTCACATCTTCAAATAAACAATTGTGTGTTTCATTCCTAATTAGAAAATCTCCCAGCATTTCGGACATGGTGATTTAACAGCCACTCATCCACATATGAGAATAAGTGCCTATTTATGCAATGAAATCACTGGGATTATATTTTTGGTTTTCTTCCATGTTTTCTTTTTTTTCTGTGTGTGCAACTTTCTGGTGTAATCCTAAAACATTTAAAAGGACATATTACCTTAGTCAATGTGTTCAACTTCTAATATGCCACTAAAAGCATGCATCCCTTTACCCCTGAAAACAAGAGTTAAAAACCTCACCCATTCTCTTAATAAATGGGATTCTAATTGTAAACAATTTCAAACAGCCAAATAAAACTATAAAAGCAATTCTCTCGTTATGCAGAGAAAATAATATATAGCTAACCTTTGCATCCAGGGCTGAGTTTTCACTCCTACTGTCTTAGTGTACTTGGTGAAAACTCATGATTGCTGCTTCATATTGTCACATGTTGTTTCCTCCTTAGTGGGCTCACGATGCCTCATCCCTCACTCTGTTTGCAGCTTAAGCTGCTTTGTTCTCTTTTGTTCTTCTGGCTTCACTTCCAGGTTTGGTCTCTGCAAAGCAGTCAGCATTTTAAAACCCCATGGTACACTTTGGATGGTGCTCTGCTTGCTGTACGTCTACAGCCACATTTCAGCCAAGTTGTTTTCACATTCCAGTATTCTGAGCTTTGACTGCACACAACATAGCTATGATGTTATCCTTTGTCAGACTAGTATCGGACAATATGTTTGATATATGGACTTTAACCAGTTGTGTTGTAACATTTTGGAATATTCATCAGAGCTCATCTTTCAGTATCCTAACCGCTATCATATGGCTAAAAAAATAAAATACTTGTTATTCAGTATAATTACTTTATGATTTACCTGATTTAACTTGTGGGCACAAGGGTATGCATGCTTTTTGGTACTAAAGCATTTTCTGCAAACTATAAAAGTGTGGTTCACAATATAGTCATACAACTGCAAACCAATCTGATGAGAGCACAAGGATTGGACCCCAAATCGGATAACTGGCCTTTCAACTTAATGAAAAAGGCACACAATGCCTTGGGTTATTTACAACATATGTCAAACTGACAGTATCAGTTAAAGTATATGGTTACAATCATTGACTGCACAGGATTTCACCCACCTCAGTGTGAACCATCTGCCTTCCATCACTAACTTACCAGCAGTATTTGAGACTCAAACTGCTTCTCATACACATGCACATACTTGATATTCCAAGAAGAAACTGATGATACCTCATCTATGACAGTGCCATCATTATTCATAGCACAATGTCACCAATTAGGCTGATAATATGATACCAAAACCTCAGTTTCTGATCACTCTTTTAATGAGCAAATGAACATTGTGCCATGATAGCTGAAGGTCACATAGTCTATCTCTTCAAAAAACAGCAGATAGTAGCAGCCACTGTAGTGGTGTGAAGATATCACTCAATACAAAGTAAGACATCAGCTACAACATTTGTCAAATGAACAAATTAAAACTCTCTACTTTTAAAAGATCTAATTTTAATGCATCTTTAGTAAATAAAGCCCACTGAGTCTCTTATACAAGTGCCTTAATGTAGTTTCCTCGGTTAGGATTTCCAAAGTTCAAATAATATTCTTAGGTAAACAGAAGAAAAAGGACAGCAGTACCTCTTGTGAAGTGCACAGTGATTACACAGACCTTCCCATGTCTCGGCACTAGTCCAAGACAGAAGACGTTAAAAGAACAGCAGTGGCTTTGATGTGGTACAATCCACAGATGTTAGAGATGTTTCAGGTACAAATAAAATGTGTTTTCCTTTTGAAATAAGCTGCAAAATGTATTGAAAGTTCTGTTCCATGATGATTTAATGCAGCTTCTGAAAGATGCAGTGCTTAAAGAGCCACAAACAATTTCATATTATTAAAACAAAGCAGTTCCAAATTCTACATATCTAATAAAATACATACAGTTTACATTTTGAAATCCAAGCCAGCGTGTATCATCTGACACAAGATGAAAAACTTTTGGGAAGGGGTGAAACATTATCACAACCAAATGTTAAGTATATATACAAATATAACTTTTTTCAGCATTATTGGCAAGAGGATGAAGAATGGAACGAGAGTGCTTAGGAGAAAGGGCAGTGGAATTTCCTAACTAGCATAGGTCAATAGGAAGAATTTTGGAAAGTCAGGATTGGAGAGAGAGAAAAGAAAAGTGTTGAAAGAACCTATCTTTAAGAATAAGTGCAGAGCTGCAGTAACTTCAAAAACATAAAACTGATTTGATTACAGCTATTAGTTAGTTGGGGGAAAGTGTGAAAAAAGTTAAGAGTTTGCAAAGAAGGAGGTGATGATTATTCGAGCCAGCAGTATGGTTTCATGCCAGAAAAGCATGCTCACAAGATTTGATGTTTGATCTGAGAGAATTGAGAGATACAGAGAATGTCAAGAGTGTGTTGCATTGTGTCTTTGTAGACTTGGAAATATGATATGAGTGCCTAGAGAAGAGAAGAGTGAATTGGCAGTATGAGGGAAGGAGAAGTGGCAGAGAAGAGCGTAGTGGTACATATGAGAGAGGGTAGTGTGATAGTGGTGAGGGGACTGCAGTGGGAGTGACAGATCCGTTTAAGGTGGAGGTGGGATTACATCAAGTTGGTAAAGGGACGGGTATCCGGAGTGAAAGGGGAAGGTCTACAAGGTGTAGTGAGACCAGGGAGACAGTGGTCAGCTCATGTTGGACAGTTTGGGACACAGGCGGCGGTTGGTGTGACAGAGCAAGATGCAGAGAGGGATAGAATGGGAAGAGAGATCCGCTGTGGCGACCCCTAACGGGAAAAGCCGAAAGAGAATGATGATTGGCAATAATATTAAACATTGTGAGAAACTGAGCAATAACTTCCAATATGATATATACAGTTAAGATATTACATCTATGAAAATACAGCTTGATCTTTTCAGCAGTAACTACAATCAGATGTGATGTAATACATGCACTGGTTGATGCACTGTATACGTATGTGCAAACAGATTTTTTCCTGGTGTCACAGGCAGTGATTTTTAGGAAGCATCATTTACTTTATCAGTTTTGACTAAACAGGATGCACTACAAAATTCATGTATGAATACAAATTCCTTTTTGATTTTAATGGCAATTCAAGAATTTGTGAGCAGGTGGTGCCATGATTTGAGATGTGCATTATAGAGTAGCAAAGCTAGAGATAAGCCAACAAAGCTGTCTAGCTGATACAAGTCTTTGTGCACAGCAGAAAGCCAAAATTCTATTGTTTTGGTGATGGCGGTTAGAATGCAAGAAGTAAAACTATGATGTTGAGCCAGTTTGAAAGAGTGAGACAGGTGGATGATAAGAGGTTGTGCGAACACTGGAAAGGTACTGTATAGCTAAACAGTACATTGTGTAACATGGGAATCTTTGGAAGTCAGTAGTTCGCAGTACATGAAAATCATTGAATCCAGTTCTCAGATGACTGACTACAGAAGATGGATACTGTTTACTCTGGCACTTTGACCTTTCAGTTTGTAATAATACCTTGCCTAAGTTTTTTTATCTCTCTTTACAACATTTTATCAGTAAAATATCAGTATTGATTTCATGTCTTAATTTGAAAATATTAAACATACCGGCTGGGATTCGAAGTTATATAGAATATCAAAGCACACTGTGTCTACAAACAGAAACAATTACCTTTAATTTGAGTGCAGGACAGATGACTAGCAAATGTCTGCTAAATTGTTTCCGCTTAATGCAAGATGCAGTAAAATGGGATGCACAGCTCTGCATGTTAACCTGCAGGGGGAGAAGCAATCACGTACTTATTCTCAACGAACTGTTTTGTGAAAGTGGTGTGTGTGTGTGTCTGTGTGTGTGTGTGTGTCTGTGTGTGTGTGTGTGTGTGTGTGTGTGTGTGTGTGTGTGTGTGTGTGTGTGTGTGTGTGTGTGTGTGTGTGTCTATGTGCATACAGATAAAAGATGTCCTAGAGGACCATTCTGCAAGTCATCCCAAACACCTAAATGGATTCTCCTAATCCTGTGATGCAAAATATTTTACTTTTATAGAAACCAAACTTCCAGTTTCATATATCAATATTTTCTTTTAATTTTGGCTTAAATTACTATCTCTGTTAATTTCTGTGGATGTGGTAATTGCCATGTGGTAAAATTACCTTAGCTGTTATCTGAACATGTACATTAGATAGCTCATTACAAATGTTTCGTGTTGTGCACTAAGTTACATTTTGAATCATGTGTCAGTAATTTTTTCATCTAATTCAGTAGTGTAAATCTCAACTGGTAGTATAGTGAGAAAATCCTGACTACAGTTGAGGTGACCCAAATTCAAGTTGCAGCTTGAGTGTTTGACGATACAGGCATGGAGAATGAGCACACCCATCCTTGGAGACCAGTGGATACACATATTTGGGAGCCTACTCATGCAGGTTGATTTCCATGATGAAGACTAGGAAAGCAAACACATAGTGCTACCTATGGGTGGACAGGGCAGTCCTGCTGATGTCAGCCCCCCTGCAAAAGCGAAGAGGGTGGTTCAACATTAACATCTACTGCATGACCTAGCCATGACTTTTCAGTGGGCATGCAGTGGACATAGGGTGGAAAAAAGGAAAAAAAAAAAACCTGAAACAACCCGTGTTGGTCTCCTAAGTAAATGTCCATTCTCAGCTACCGCTCATCTTCATCGATCATAAAATGAATGGGTCATTAGGTCCAGAGGGGCTAATGATTGTCAGGCAGTATGAATAGTAAATGCAAATAAATAAATACATACATACATACATACACACATACATACATACATAAAATATATAGTGTTGTGTGGTGAAGGTTATGTTTAAACTGAGTATCTTTATTATTTAGTTTATTTTGGGGGGAGGCAGTTAACATAAAATTACAAAGTCATGAAACTTTTCCAACTATCTCTACTTCACTACCTTTTCATTAGTGCACATACTAATGAAAAGGTGTAAAGAGATAGGTACTCTCTGAACATGTAGGGAACCATCCACTCTCCTCTGAGCAAAAACCATGACCTCTGAATTAGAGGTACTGAATTTGGTCCTGATCACATTCAATCTGTATTATCCAGTGTCTGATGGAGATAAGCTACTTAAGACCATGATGACAACATTGCCTGCAAACAGCAGAGATGTAACCCTCACATCTCCAGACTGGGTACTCTCCAAACCCTGGCTGTGCCTTGGTATCCCATGATTAAGTGTTGCATGCAGGGATATCTTAATAGGTTATCATCAATTCAGAAAAGCAAGAACCTGTAAGAAAAAAGTGACTCTTAGCTGCACTATAAGTTATATTAATATTGTTTTAGAAAGAATTGTGGCACATTTACCTAAATTAATGTGGCATGTTTAGTGCAGATAGGTTTTGACGTTGGTTATGTAGCAGACATTTAATTGCTGGTTGTCTTTACCTGTCCATAGAGAGCTTTTATAGTTCATTCTGTATACGCATACAATACCTTATTTACTACCAGCCCATTTTTGTAATCCTACTGACATCCTACAAGTCTACATTATATATTTATATTCTTCTTATGCAAGTTCCTCCAGTAAGTATATTAACAAACAGAGACAGTTTTCCATTATGAGGCTGGACATTTTTGTTAGCTTTATCTTAATTAACAAGGCAGTAGAGTCTACTTGTCTGCTACAGATATTCTTTTTACTTAGTTATAAAAGTAAGAAATTAATCAAAATCCATAATGAAGTCTCTGAAAATGTCTCAGTATGCATGTATTTTACAGGTAAACCTTTGAAATTCTGAGACTCATTAATATGGTTCCCAGAATACCATGATGAAATGACAAAAAAATGCAGACTTATGTATGTGAAGTCCAAGATTGCTGTTCCTCAGAATTTTTACTTTTCACTATGGTATGGTGGTTTAAAGGAGAAAAGTGACGCTTAATATTTGCTAATATCTAGTGTTTGCATCCTTTCTTCAGCATTCCAAGTCTTGTAATTGTGAGTCTAAATATATTGTGAGCTGATTAAGAAATTGGATGTGATCATAAAAACTGCCATTAAACATATGGTGTAATATTCACCCACTGAACAGATTGAAGCTGTCCAAACTTTATTTAAAAAAATGATTTACTGTTTCTGTCTTCACAGGCTGGCAACATCCTTAGTGTATGGACTCACTTGGAGATAGCATCTTTATTGAATACATATATATTAATCATTCTGCAAAGATGTCTCTCTAATAATAGTTCATTTAAACTTATAAAATATGTATACTAACTACACAATTTTCAGGTCTGGCAACTGTTTTTCTTACCTTGTTAGAAATTATAATTACCATGAAAATGAATGCTTTCCCTTAGGTGTTTATCCCTTTAATATGATTAACGATCCCTAAAGGCAGTTTCCAAAAGTCAGACAGTTGCACAAGCATCTGTCGAAAAAATAGGGATAAAAAGCATGCAATGGCTATGAAAAACTAATATCTAAAACAGCAACACTGAAAGATTTTATTGAATTCTAACAACATGCAATAACACACAATGATTTCATTAAATTACAACAACTGTTTGTTAGTCACTTTCTAAGACATTTTGGAGGCTCCCTCACCCTCAAAATCTCACATAAGCACATAAAAGATATTGAGAGCCTTGAAAACAACCATTGAAAGTAGGTTATACAAATTTGGAGAAGATGCTATGTGCACATATTTACTTTTCAACCTAAGCTAAAACATACATCCTGTTTTTCTGATCACACACTATTAGGAGTGTCATACAGTTTGCATCCAGATTTTACAACTTTCAGACTTTCAACACTTTGATGTGTGTGTGTGTGTGTGTGTGTGTGTGTGTGTGTGTGTGTGTGTGTGTGTGTGTGTGTGTGTGTGTGTGTGTTGATCAACTCAGTCAGCTAGTAGGAGAAGCAGATAAAAAAAATGTCACATATTAACATTACAAAATTGTTTACAAAGTGAATTCATGCTGTTTCATTGAAGATTTATACTTTTAGGTGACTTTCACTTTTATGCACCATGCACAGTGCTGATGAAGTAAAAAGTACCTTATTCAGGAAGTGGGAAGAAGTATGTTAATCTACTTTTTATGCAGTTTTGCCTTTGTGTAATATCTGCTTCTATAAAAGCTTTTCCTCAATTTAGCGTAAACTGGCACTGAATGCAACAAAAAGTCTTTTTTTAGTTATAACATTCCTTCCTTATATTGAATAACATGCAACATTACATTCTGATATCTCTTGGTTCTCTGGTTTATCCATGGATATAGCACTTTCTGTGCAGATCTTAAAACACCATCCCTGTGTTCACATGGATTTTCATTCATGTCTCTATTTTCCTGCTACGTAATGCGGATATGTTCCTAAATGATCCAGTTACTTGCCCGAAAATGTGCCTTCAGTGTCAGTGACTGTGTCTCATCTAGCACTGGTTCTGTACACTGCACCTGTTGTTTGGTGGGAGTTTCAGTCTTTCCTTCAGTCCTCAATAGGATAAAGTGGGTATAGAGACATCATGTATTTTCCATTTATATTTGAACAGTAAGGGACTATTCTTTTCTACAATTTAAAGATATTTAGTGTTATTTAAATCTTATGGCAGCTTTTTGAAATATTAATCTTAAGAAACAGCATGGCAGACAAGGGTATTCCTGATCATAATCATGTCTGTTTCTTTAATAACAGAGCAAAAAACTAATAGCAGTAGTAAATATTACATTTAAAAAACAGTCTGTTTTGCAATAAGCAAATTATTTCATTTTATACAAAGTAATCAGTGCAATTGTAATTGAAATGATTATCACTTATTATTTTCAGCTGCTTCAGTATGATGGTTGAGATGGATAACATTTGATGCAAATGAAATGTGATTTGAAATAATTAATGAGTGGAAGAGTATTTTAATCAGAGTTGTGTACCAGTATGCATCATATCCAAAGACTGCCGTACTAAAAACAATCATTTATTAAAAATTAAAGCAGATATTTGTGGCAATTTTCAGACATGAGCTGAGCAACAACAGAAGAAAAATCAGCAAAAGAAGCTCCCCAAATCATTTAATTTTTAATTGTTTTCATTTAGTGTGGCAGAAACAGAGAGGTACATTTAAGCAAACAGTAATATTTTTAAAACATTTTCCACTGTGCACTTCAAACAAGAAATCACACAAAGTCTATAGCTAGTGCATTCCCTTAACCGCAGTTCAGTTACAGAATTTCCTCTGTTGAAACTTGGTTATCCAATGCCCAATTAATGCTCAACCCAAACAGAACTAAACTACTCATCTTCCAACCCATCAAACATACTCAAAACAACTCTCACTTTAACATCACAGCAAAAGACAACACCACTATATACCCAACTGAACACACCAAATTACTAGGAGTGAAAATAGACAATAATCTAAAATTTGACAGTCACATATCCATGACCATAAAACAAGTCCACAAAAAATAGGAGCGTTATACAGAAATAAGCAACTTCTCACCAAAGCAGCAAAGATTTCAATAGCAAATTCCCACCTTATCTCCACCCTACTTTATGCCTCTCCAATATATATACCAACCTAAGGCAATGTGATCTAAACAAGCTAGAGACCTGCTACAACAAAATCGCCAAATTCGCCACAGGAGCATCCTACCATAGTCACCAGTGTCTCTCACTTGCTGAACTGGGCTGGCTTGAACTCACTCACCTCCTTCAATGGTATCAACTCTCACTCGCCCACAAACTAGTAAACCATCCACTAAATGTCCCATCCCTCCAGAGTCTACTCCAACCCTATTGCACCACCAGACCACTAAGATCCAGCAACAAAAATCACTTGCAGATCACTAAAGCCAATAACTCTGCTGGTGAAGCACTATTCTCTTGCACCATAGCCAAATTATGGATCTCCCTCCCACCCACAATTACCTCCGTACCATCATGCACCCACTTCAAAACTTTACTAAAAGCGCACCTAAAAACATGCTGGCTATGCCCTTGCAACTCCCACTCTAATATCACCCACCCCATCCAGCCACTACCTTTCTTTCCACTCCACTAACTACCTTGATTATATGCTTATAAGCCTAGTACTTATTATACAGCAAGAACTTCTTATTGTAACATTTGTTAATGTCTGTTATGTACTTCACAGATAAAGATTCTAGTTGTCTACTGATGTACTATGTTCTTCATCTGTAAATATATTGTAAGTAATTGCTATGTAAATTGTTAATCGCTATGTAATCCAATGTAACTACTGTCTGTTTATTTTAACTGTGGAGCTTTTCTCCCGGGGCCTCCGCTGAAAATGGACCTATGTCCAGTCGGACACTCCTGGTCAACAAATATAAATAAATAAATAAATAAAATTATTTATTTTAGTAATGGACCACATCTGAAACAAACCACCACTATTGTGAATGCTCCTTTAGTATAGACAATAATTAATTTTGTTGAGTAACCAGGTGAACTGATGCATCTCATTTTACAGATCAGCCATTCCCTTATATGCACACATTCAATTTTGTTCACAAATGCATTTCCAAAACACAACAGTAGCAGTGTAAGTATACCTTTTCTCACCCAAGGCTGTGCTCTCTGAGTTAGTCATCATGAAAATACATATGCTTCTGTTTTTCAGATTATTTCCATCAGAAGGACATTGTTCTCAACACACAAATACTGCTATAAAACATACAGCAGAATGAATAAATGATTGAATGCTTCCTCACAGGGTCTATATCATATCATTGAACTTGTATAAGTTCAAACAATGTAGTATTGAACCCAAAAGTCCGAAACTGCACAATAACAAAAACACAGAACAGAGATTTTTTTTCCCCAGGAAAAAAAAAATCGCTGTTCCCTTACAAAAAAAAAAATTAACCTTAAACTAAAACTAAAACTAAAATGGGGGGCTTCACACTGCACACCCCCAACATGGGGGGCTGTACCCCACACACACCAATACTTAAATATACTAACTCTGACATCGCACTACAATGGAGGAAATAGCAAAGCCCCGAAAATGGCCCACCAATTTTTTCCCTGGAAAAAAAAATCAATGTTCCGTGGCTTCATTATTTTTGCGTTTCGGACTTTTGGGTTTGATATTACATCGTTCGCACTTATACAACTTTGATGATGTGATATAGACCCTCTCTCACATAGTAATATACCAGGAGTGTGTAAGTCATTGTTGTGAAGTCTATATGTCTGCTGCAATGGAATCTACCTTTAAGCCTGCTGCAGGGGTTTTCCTTTTTTCTGAGCTACAATGACCTCTGAGTGCTAATTAAGGGTTGCATGGAGGAGAAGTGGACACATAGGTGGCTCAGGGGGCTTTGTACATCATGGAAATTATGAATACAAATTCTACTTTGAATTAATTTGTTGTAACTTCAAGCAGAGTCATTGGTTGTAGTGTTAGTCCTTGCAGCATGTATGCCTTTTGCAGACTAAAAGCAGAGGTTTTTGTTTCCATCTTTTATAACAAACTAATTATACAATAACAGAAAAAAAGTTTTCATGATAACTAAATGTGAAAGTGTTACTAACCGGTGAAGATCCTAACTGGGCAGGCTTTAATATCACACATGGCTGGAGTTTTCACCACTTGCCTACCTCAGTATTGCAACAATAATGAATATATGTAAAAAGAAGCGAAAAAAATTAATAAAACCAAATCAAAAGGAAAAACAATGTAAATCTCTCCATTTTAATAGATAGGTATATTAGATCTTCAGCACTCTGCAGTTGTCAGTATTATAACATATAATGGCTCACCCTATTTGCTCTTTACATCATTGTAATTTATGAATGTTTGTAACTCATTATTACCGGTTCTGTTTTCAGAGCAACATCCTTTTCTATATGTAGGGGTTGGTGTTAACTGTTTCAATGTAATGTAAAGAAGTTTTGTTTTGCAAGCGTCTGTTAGGAAAATGGATGCATTACAAAGCTAACTCTAGAATTATTTTGTTGTTCGTATTAATTAATTTTCACTCTCTTACAAATTGTGCAATTTTATATCATTTCATAGGCAGCTACTAACCATGCTTAGTGAAAACTCAACTACTTGCTTAACACTGCAGCCATCTTTCTTACAAAATGACCTAATAATGCAAATCAGTTCCTATACACCACCATAAAGTGCTTTACGCCACCTCTTCATCTACTTCTACAAGACAAAATATTTTTTAAACTAAAACTACACTTTCAGTTATCATATGTAATGAACACATTGTCGTATTATGGTACCATCCTAAGTTAGAATATTTTTATGCATTTTATTTGAGAAGTAGAAATAATCCAGGAAAGGGGTATTGCTTATACACATACACGCTCAATTATTTTTCTTTTACTGTCATTTGATTGCAGTATTACTTTAAACTGAGACATCTTTTTCTTGGAGTTTTAGTGGCTCCATGATATGCTAGATAGCCTACTTGTTCCCCATAAGAACAATGAATTAATTACTTCTGAACTAATGGAAGAGCTGGAAACTACCATCATCATTATTTAAGGTAAGAAAATGGTCAAATGTATTCTTCAGAGAGCTGCAAGAAGAGACTATTGTACTCCTCTAATTTTCTAGCCTAGTGAATCAGTTCACTGTGCCTCGCAAAAATTTAGTTTAAAAAACCTCTCATGTTTTCATGCTAAATAGTGATCACTACAAGGTCATGTTGTATAACCCCATCCCTTAGGTTAATTAAATTTTTGTTCACTCCTCTTGAGTGAAATCTATACTGCAATCCATGTGGCTCTAATAATTTTTTTCACCTTACTTTTAAAACTTTAGTAGCAGGACATAGTACTGTTATATGTCCTACTTTGTAGGACACAGTACTGTCCTAAAAAGAAGCTGTAAATATAGAAAGTAGAATACAAAAAGTGATTAGATAGGAATAATCTTAATTTTAATTTTTCCTAATGTTTTATTGTTTACTATATACTTATTTGTTCTCTAACTATTGAGCTTTTCTCCAGCAAAGTCTTTATTAGCCCTTTTGTCTGCCTATAACATCAGACTTCTTCAGAATGACTTCTGAAGAAGTCTGATGTTATAGGTAGATGAAAGTGTTCAATAAAGATTTTGCTGGTTGATATATTTGGTGTTCTCAATTCCTAGTTCGTGACTGTGAGTCTCCAGGAACTGTTAAGTTTTAACTGTTGTTTTTTCTTGGTTCTGGGTTTCCTGTAAAAACAGGTACGTTGTGGCCATTCAGACTTTTTCTGTAAACAGATGTCAATAAATAAGTCAATAAATAAGTAAAATTCAATAAAATCAATAAATAATACCCACATATGTCACTTTAGTGATCCTTTGAAAAATTCACTTTTAGGTTTTGGAACTTATCTGAGTATGTTTCTCCTTCGCATGGGAAGGACCTTACCTTAGATCTGGTATGAAGATAATTAAACAGTTCAAGCTCTTGCCAGACAGATAGTTAGCCAATTTAGTTTAGGAATATTCTCATGTTCTTAGAAAATATACTCCGTTTATGTGTGTCCTTAAGTATCTGTGACAAGTGTACATCTCTCAGTAGTACTGAGGCTAAAGATTCAGTATTAGACACATCTTGTGAGCATACTTACACACACACACACATACACACACACACACACACACACACACACACACACACACACACACACACACACACACACACACACACACAAACAACTACCAATGAACATGTATAGAAGTTTTGAATAATAAACTACACAACAGTCTCTATTGTACTTCAAGAAACTATACAGTTAATAAAAGCAAAACTTGTACACAGTATATTATCTAGATACCTCCCTGACCACAGAATATCAGATGCTCACAGTCTCAGTACTATGGCAGTGGGGAGTATCCATGGTATAAAACTAACTGGGATAGATGTGAACCATAAATCAGACACTGTCACCCAGTTGCCCCAATATTTCCTAGTAAATAGTGACTCTATTGTACATAAGCTAAAAACATTTTATTATATTTTTGTGGGATTAGCAAAAGTGCTGTATTTGCCTTGAGGCAAAAAACAGTGACATCTTGGGTTGATTAAAAAGGATTAAAAATTATTATTCCATGGTCACAGTTCATGTATGAGTGAACAAACTACAAAATGCACTTCCTTTTAAACATGCAACAGAATATGGTGGAATTGTTGAACATCATTGCAAAATGACACCTGCAACTCAAATCCTGCCAGCCGTGCCATCTCTTCATACAATACCTAAATATCAAGACAAAATGCTGACATCCATTCATTCATTCCATGGCTAAGGACATGGTATCATAGAGGATTTAGTGCAGACTTATAGTTCTTTGTTTAATGGAAGGCAGTAAAGCAACAGAACAAGTGAATAAACAATAAAGAGAGGCAATGAAAAAATTGCTACAGAGACCACACAGTGGCTCTGTAATAACTTCTCATTGTGTTAAAGAAACTTGAAAGGAGATGGCAGACTATACCTTCTTTATTGCTGTAGCATCCACACCATAACTGATATCCATTGTTGTCATCCATTTGAATGTATTTCTACTAGATTTGGATTATTTTTGACTATTTCTCTTTTTTGAGTTTAATTAATTGTAAACTCATGGAGTTTGAATGTCATGAATTTTGAAGTAAAGTATATTGTGCGCTTTTTAATATCATTTTGATGTAGTCCAGAGTAAAGTAATATATTTTGGGGGGGGGATCAACATTGTTAATTATCTCACAGCAAAGCTGACACAATTAAAATTAAAAGTTATGCGTTCTGGGGGGTAGATGCTGAGAAAACGTAGATGTTCTTCAAGAAAGCTTTATTAGGTAGTTAAGGTAGCTAGTGAGTACTATAACTTCAGAAACAAAAACATTTAAATTAAACAAATGTGGAACTCAGGAAATGAAAGAAAATACAGGTGTGGTTTGCAAATGAGTCATCAAGAAAGGTTGGGGAAAACAGTATTAGATTAAAATAATAATTTGTTGTTTGCATATAGTCTTATATTGCTGTTTCCCTTGCTTTAATGGAACTCTGGTTCCCATCTCATATTTTATGTCTTTTTTTTTTTTCATCCAGATTAGCCTCCTGTCTTCTATTCTGTTATAGTACACTTCTGTTATTAATTTCTTTATTTTTTTTTTGCAGTCCATTTTGACTTTAACTTAAACACATAATTCTTCTTCAAGAAACTATCATTCATCTAATTTATGATTTTCTCTGTTTTCTATGATGAAAATCTTTCTATATTCCATGACAAGAAAGGTTATCTAAATTAAATGGCTCATTTATTTCCTGCTCCTTTTCTTCCCAGTGCACTTATACTGAGCTGAAATTTTACAAAATTGTTTTTAACTATTAACCTGTGCCTCAGATCCTACCTTCCATTGGTTAGGATAGCCTGAAACAGTATTATTTGCTCCTTTCCCAGATTGCAATCTAAGAACTAACAAATCTAAATCCTGCAATGTCTGTTTCAACCATGTTTTAGTTTATTCCATCTTTTTTAATGTAATTAATATATGTATATATAGATATATATATATATATATATATATATATATATATATATATATATATATATATATATATATGGATCTAGGATGTTTGCTCGACTGAGCAAACGACCGAAATCCAAATGGCCGGGCATACTTATGCGAAAGTGCTATTCACCGAAGCAGCACTTTCGTGTAAGTATGACTGCTGCCAAGGCTGTACTACGGTGCGGGTAAGTGAAATTTCACTGTTCCCCACTGTAGTGTGGTCTCGGAGGGAGAATATTAAAGTAGGGGGGGTGTGGGTGGCACAAAAATGTAAAATGTAAATGAAGTGTTTTTTTTTTTTTTTTAATCACACTCTTTGACGAAAGCACTTTTTCGATAAAAGCACTTCCATTAAAGTGTGTTCGGGTTTTATGGATTCGGACATTTGCTCAATCGAACAGACATCCTAGATCCATATATATATATATATATATATATATATATAGTATAACTAGTCTACGTTACAGGATCGACAACTCAAATGTTCAACTTTCATATGGCCGAGACCATATGATCGAACATTTGAAACATCGACCATGTAAACTAAACACAATAACACACACAAAAAAAAACTAACTCTGTTTAGCAGGGGGGCAAGCCCCCCTGTACCCCCCACCCTGCTACTTAAATATACCAACTCCAAGATCACACTACATTGCAGTAATGGGAAATCTTCCCATTCCGCACTGTATGGAGATCTCCATTCAGACTGGTCGAGCTTTTAAAGTTCGATCATATAGTCTCGGCCATATGAAAGTCAAACTTTTAAAAGTTCGATCATCTGAAGGGGACCCAGTATAACATATATTAATATGATTGATATAGCCATATTTACCTAAAACATAAACAAATGACTCATTCATAACATTCTAAAATGTTAACCTAAAACTTTAACCTCTAGAATACTATAAACTGTAATAACTAAATTAACAAAGACAGCTGTAAATAGAATACTTTCCTTTAAAACAGTCTCATTACTTATTGAGATCATATTAAAATTAAGTAACCTTCTGTTTATATAATATAATTGACCTTATCAGACTGCAACCCAGTAGGACAAATGACCTATTAAAGTAATTCTACTTTACAAATACTATAACTATTTATTAAAAAGAAATCATATTCAGTTTATTTGTAAATGATTTTTCATTTCATTTTGATGAATAATAATTTAAAAAATGTTATTAAAACTTTCGTAACATTGCATTTAACAATTTGCAATGAATTGAGCTAATATAGTATATCCCTTTCGCACAATTTTGAAAAATATGAGGCTTTTTATTCATATCTGTCATGCGCTCTCTATCTCTCATATATATATATATATATATATATATATATATATATATATATACACACACACACACACACACACACACACACACACACACACATATCTCCTGATGAGACAGATAATCAGTATTACACTTCCTTCAAATATAACTTTCTAAAAATGTTTTCATATAATGTCATCCTCTGCACTACTGTGTTCTTTATTGTAAGAAACATTTAGTAATAACATTGATTAGAATCATTTATATTAGTGTTCTACAGTCTTAAAATCCATGGAAAGTTGCTAATGAACTCTTCTAAATACTATAACAATTTAAACAAGGTGGCAGCATTGTATAACCACATCACGTACACCACACATACCGTCACCTTTTGATTTCTGTATACTAATCATGTACCTTTGTTTCAAGAGAGTCTAGTTAAAGCTGAAGTAAGTTTAGACAGGAAAATGTTTGGTTTATAAAAACTCAAGCTGACTCCACTTTGTCAACAGCAATTGGAAAATAACCAGGATCATTGCATAGAGAGATAAAGCATTGACAAAAGTGCAGGTGACCAAACTTCAATTAATATCTTCAGAATCTGTAGAAACATGTGGAAAGTAAAGATGACATGTTTAAATATATGGCTGCTCAGAGAATATCAGCAGATGAGTTGGACTGTGGGAGGAGAGAGTGTTCTTTTTGTTAGACTTAAGACAGTTCTACCTCCTGAAACAATGCCTCATTGCTAGCCCAACCTCACTGACAGATGCCTGCACAAAGGGGATAAGGACATCTATGCACAAGTCAGCAACCTCTATCTGAGAGCAGTATTGGTGGCTATCTAGGGTCCTCTCCTGTGCACCCCATATTCCAGTATTTGCAGGCTGGCAGCCCACTGTATGGCAGAGTATGAAAAATACCAGACACAACTACAATATAGTGTTCAATTTCAGTACTTTTCTGATGTTAGAAATGTGCTTAGCAGTTGTTATATACCCTGTCAATGGTGTCAAGCACTAGTCTTGCACATAAAAATGCTCAGTAGCCATAAAAGAATTTCAGGAAGCAATTAAATCAATTTTAACATTTCATTTTGACATTTTTTTCAGTCCAAATAAATGCTTACCAGCTTCCTAATGCTCTTTTTGGATAGCTGCTCTCTGTGTAGCTGCATTTGGTATGCTATAACTTTCTAAGCTATAAAAACACTTATCTGTACTAAACTGTTTTTATTTATTTTTTCTAACTTTTGTGGAACATGGGAGTAGGTAAAGCCCCATGCAATAAAATGAATTACAATTGTCTCTTTCTGATTATAACCATTGAAGTTGTGCTCTCTACATGGGTGTACAGATTCATCTTTCCTAGTTATGGTCAGAGGCCCAGTCATAATCTTTTATAAAATTCTTATTTTTTAGCTATTAATATGAACATTTTGAGTTTGGAAGTTTTTTTTTTCCTTCTCCTTAGGTATTCTTGCTCTGTTTTCCTTATCACATTCACATTATATTCTAAAATAAACAAAATACAATGGGAAACATTTTTACTCCTATGAGCCATTTTTTTAGTTTTGTACCCTGTGTTAATTTCTTCTTCTTTTTAACAGTTTTTAGAGCCCATTTTTTTGTTTTCTTGTTTTTTTTTCTTTTTCTCATCCCATGTTATCAGTTTCTTTTTGGTCAAGTCCAGTATTTTTGTGATTCTGTTCCCTAATTAGTATGCTAAGAAACAAATTAAACACTTCATACTTTTGTAGTAGAGTCTCTGTCCTTCCTTGTTGCATATTAGAACTACAAGCATATTAAAGCTGCAAGAACATCATTTTTTAGGGTTACAATTTCACTTGATACATTTTTGTCTGATTAGTATAACTTACCTTGACTCGTTCATAGTTTTGCATTTTATTTCACTGTATCTTACAGAATTTCGCAGACACTTTTTTTTCTTTGATGAGAATATATGTATATTACTGCAAGTCTTCTGTCCCAAGAGGTTTACAAATTCTATGAATTAGTTCAATTTCATTTTGTAATATGTATTTTGATATCATTTTTTTTTAACAATGAATTTCCTTGGGAGACTAAAGCCCCTCATCTTCTCAATCTTCAGGTGTATCCTGATGTCAGGTGTATCCTGATGTCAGGCATTCTGTCATCTTGAATAGTTCTCCTGACTGTCTAACTTGTATTTCTACTTAAACATTAATTCTTGAAGGAAAAAACACACCACTGTCCTTACTAGGATCCTTAGTCCAGCAAAAACGAAACTGCAAACAAATGTAACAACATTCGTGGTCCAAAAAATGACAGGTAGTTCCAGTATTAAAATTCTTTATTCAATCACAAACATATAAGCGCTTTCACAAATAACTTTTGCTTCTTCAGATACAAATGCAAACTATCTACCATATGTTTTTGTACTCTAACTAGAATGATTGGTCAGTGTTGTCTTAAAGAAACATTCCACATTGAAAAATACATTTTATAAAAATGCAATAAAATAATCATATTAAAACAGTTTACTTGATTCATTTCTGTACATATGAAAGCACAATTTATAAAAATACCTGTATATAAAAATATACATGTGTAAAATTATACATATATATATATATATATATATATGAATATATATATATATATATATATATATATATATATATATATATATATATATATATATATATATATATATATATATATATATATATATATATATAAACTTTTTAGGCATTTAATTCAAGAGATACCTAGAACTAAACACTTCATTTATAAAAATACATGTATATAAAAATATACGTGTGTAAAATTATACATATATAAAAACTTTTTAGGCATTTAATTCAAGAGATACCTACAACTAAACATTTCATTTATTCAGTGGTCTCCCTTTAAGCTTTGGTCTTATCAGTATCCTATCATTAAGCCCATGCCCAGAATCTGCATTGAGTCTTATAATCCATTTTGCCTCAAGTTGTTCCGTTCTGTTTCTAATATCTCCCATCCTAGTATTTTCATAAATTCTACCCACAACTAAGAATAAAAAATTGTGTGTGCCATTATTAACCTTAATGTGCTTAGATAATGTACTAACATCACTTCTCTTTTGTATCTGATACATGTGCTCTCTAATACGTCTCTAAGGGCTCTGTCCATTTTCCCTACATAAAAACAAGAACACACTGTACATTGAGCTAAATAAACAATGTGTTCGGAGGCACATGTAGCTAAAATGTCAAAAACATATTTTTTACCTGTATCAGGATGTAAAAACTCATCGTTACTGTTAATGTGTTTACACATAGAACAATTTCCACAGAGATGTGTCTGTCCTTTTTTCCTTCTCACATTTTCATTCCTAAAGTAACAAAGTCTCCTTTTCAATGAACGCATATTCTTGTGAGCAAAATTTGGTCTAGGGTCAAGTAAAAACCTAATTTCTTTATCTGTCATTAGAATCTCCCAATGCTTCTCTATTATATTTTTATAAAATCTAGTGTCATTAGAATAAAACATAGTAAATCTTATTTTATTTCCTTCCTTCCTACTGTATGTTTCTTGCATTGACATACTATTTCTCCTTGAAAAATAAGGCTTAGCTGCACCTTCCCTTAATTCAGCAACCATGTCTTTAGTTCTTCTTATGTCATTTTTATCATAATCCCTTTCTATAAAATGTTGACTAATCTGTTCTACTTGTTGCTCAAAGTCTTGTGTTTTAGCACTAAGTCTGGATGCCCTAAGTAAATATGTGCTACACTTTTAAATATATATGGGGATGCATACTTGTTCTGTGGACAAAGTTGTCACAATGACATTCTTTTTTATATAGCTTAGTATATATATCTTCTCTTTCTCATCTTTCTTAATATTAACATCCAAAACATTAACCTCCTCTATTGACATATCAACAGAAAATTTTAAGTATTCCGTAGAATTATTGATATAAGCAAAAAAATCCTTAAATTGTGTCTGTGTTCCTCCCCATATCAAAAAAGGTCATCCACAAACCTACAATAAAACCAAATGCATTGTCTATAAATGCCTTTCAATATATATCCATCTTCCCAAATGGTCAGAACTGCATTGGCGTAGCTATTGGCACATGCTGTGCCCATAGCTACGCAATGCTTCTGCCAATAGATGGTATCATTAAACATGAACATGTTGTTCTCCAAGACTATTCTTAACAACATAATAATAATTTCTATTTTTTCATCATTAAATTCTGTATAAGACCTACAAAAGATTTCTACATTCCTCATCCCTTCATCATTAGTAATCATTGTAAACAATGATGTAATATCCATAGTTACTAAATACACATTTTCACAATTTTCATAATTATCACAAAAGTTAAACAATCATTTAAAAAATTGCTTTGTATCTTTTAAAATATGTGTTATACTGTTCAGTAACAGACAAAGAGTTTTCTCTCTATATATAGAAGCTGGTTCTGTGGACCATCCTTGCCCAGCCACTATAGGTCTTATTGGTGGATATAAGGGGTCCTTATGAAGTTTAGGTAGCCCTTGGATTACGGGTAATAAAGGATATGAGAGCAGAAGAACTTTTGAGAAGACCTTTTTCCCTATAGTTCTGTTTGTAGTGGCATGTCATGTCCTTCACAAAGTTTCCATTGTACATGGTTGTCCCCCTACAGGCAGATGGTGCAATACCATGCCAGGGTTATAGGTTCCCAGTTAAACACAGACCTCAAAATCTGCCTGTCACTGGCATTCACCACAGGGTTTCACTGAGATACTTTCCTAGCCAAGAATCCTTCCTTAACTCTTTGAAATTTCAGATCTACAGAATCTTTACTAAAACTCCTCAGTTATATATTTCTAATGAGCAATAGTGTGTAAAATTGTGCTGATGTTTTGTTTTATGCTAACAAGGGCCAATTAGCATGGGGGTGTGCTGCAGAAGATACTTACTACCACTGTTGATAAATTGTTGTCACAATACTTTGTGCTAAGCAGATAAGCTGATACTTGCCATGCACGTCATGTGGTGAGTAGTGCCAGTATAACTACAATGATCAGAGCTAGTCATAATCTGACCTACATCATTAGTGGGATGCAGACGTTCAGTGAATGAGCCTGAAATGTACTATAATCATTTGTTGTGATATTGTCAACTATTGTTTTACCTGCTGTAAAGAGCTAACTCTTTCTTTTATCAGTGGCAGGGGAGTGACAGCTGAATATGGATAGGGGTTGCAGAAGGTGGGAACAGAGAACATACGATGTGGCATATGTTTAAAATAATGTTTCCATTTGTGTTCCAGTCATTGAAGGGTAGAAATGAAACTGTGGTCACATTGACATATGCAGAAATAGACCTCTAATGCTGCATCATCAGTGTTGGCCAGGTCTGCTCCTAGCAAGGAAGCAATGATACCATGACTGGATGTAACTTGAAGGTGTCACTGGCGACCTATGTGTCTGTTTCTCTGGGAGGATGAAAGTCTTGACAGTGAACTGGAAGGGTCTGCCCTTTTTCCAGCTCAGCTGCAGAGGCTGGAAGTACACCAGTAACTGGAAATCTGCCTTGACATTTTAGAATGTCTTCTAGTATGTCTTGAGAAGTCTCATGACCAAACAGTTCTGCCCAGAAGGCCACCACAAGGGGAGCATCCAGTCTATAACATCAGCCATTTAGGTGAGTGAAGGTCCTCCTGTGGTAGAAGGAAGTAGTCCACAAAAGGCACAAAAACTTACAGCCTATAAAAAGCCATAAAGATGACAGAGTGTACTACTGAGGATATGGAAGTATGTATTGTTACTATTATGCAGTGACCTCAGAATCTCCAGATAGAAGATATTTAAAAAGGCTAAGACAGAAAGTAGGGGAAAGAAACATACATTAACAAGAAAACTGTTAAAAGCTTCAAATAAAAATGTATGTTCATTAATACAACAGATCCATGAAAAACATTACATAGACAAAGAAACTTTGGGTAGCCTGGGAAAAGAGGTGGCAGAGGAAGTGTGACAATATGAAGAACAAAAAAGGATTGGTATGGAAAACGTTAAAAAAATAGAAACTGAAGTTATGGATTATCTGTGAAGTGAAGGATTTAATGTAGAAAATCAAGCACAGGTAATGTCACAGTATGACTGAACAATGAGTCCACATTTTAAGGAGAAACGTGGAGCGGAGAGGCATCTCAAGACTTGCTTTACAGTAATGCTCTGAAGCCTTCTGTAGGAGACTGGTTCAGAAGTTCTGTTGAAGTTGCACAGCAAGGGAAGGCGTACAAAAAAGTGGAAACCAGGATACAGGCAATCTTGTGGAGTGATGAGCCAATGAGATCACATATGAAGAATCAGCAAATAAATCACAGTGCATCTGAAGAGGACATGTCACCTGAAGATGTTCTGGAACTTTCAGTATAATACATATAGGAAATATAGAGCAAATAATGTGTTCTCAGTCTAGACAAAAATGATCTAAGGAAAGATCTGCTTAATTTAATAGCGATGCATAGATATGTTAAGATAAATGCAAGAAATAGATTACAGAAAGTAAATCAGACCGAAAATGTTAAAAGTTTGGTAAACAGTTGGACACAGATATTAGGACTAGTAAAAGAAATTCTGGTGATATAACAGAAATAAATAGGATATATTACTGTGCAGCTAAATTAATAGCAGATAAAGTCTTACCACTAAAACTTAGAGCAATAAGGGAAAGGAAGGGAGGAAATAAAATCCCACCTTGGGTGCACTGAATAGGGAAAACAATAAAGCAATTACAACAAGAAATAGCACTATTAGAAGAATATAGAAGAGGGAACAGATCATTAAAAATACTTAGAAAGATACACATGGTAAAAGTAACCCACAGTATCAAAACAGGCCAGGATCTATCATACACTATTGCAAATACTAAACTAGAAATATCATGACAGGCAGAACACCATCGAAAATATGCAGAGAAATATAAAGGAAAAGTACAAAATAAGCAGTTCATTGTATAAAGAAAACTGAGAAACAAAGTAAAGGTATTAGAAATACCATCAAAAAAGAAGAAAGAGACACATTTTGGTGAAATATTTATGAAGACCCTAAGGGAAAGCCACGGTGGTACAGCGGTAGCGTTGTTGCCTCACAGCAAGATGTTCTCCTGTTCGATTCTCGGCTGGAATGCCTTCTGTGTGGAGTCTGCATGTCCCCCCCACGGTTAAGTGGCCTCCGAAAGACATACGTGAATGGGCATGCCTTCGCTGAAGGTTAGGCATCGGGCTGGCAACTTGGCACCGTAAAAATCTACTACCAATCATTAACGGACCGGAGTTCCACTGTGGCGACCCCTAACCAGGAAAAGCTGAAAAGACAAACAAAAACATTTATGAAGACCCTAAGGAAAATAACAAAGATGATGAATTGATACAAACATTAAAAGAAAAGTAAGGAATTCTGTATAAGATATGAAATGGAATGAAGCAATACAAATTGAAACTGAAACAAAATTAAGAAAAGTTCCTAAATGGAAAAACCCAGGCCCAGGTGCAGCATCAAACTTTTGGCTACATGTAGTAATGTCTTTACACAAAGATTAAGCTCTGATTAAAATACTTGTATGCACATCCCAAATGAAAACCAACCTGGTTAGCAACAGGAAAATAATGCTCTTCTTTAAGAATAAACCAGATAGCCATCTTAGAAACTATAGACCAATATCTATACTGGAATTGATGCAGACACTGGTTATAGTAATTGGAAAAAAACTCAATTATTGCAATAGAAAAAAGGGGGTAATGAAAGAGTCATATGGAGCAAAGGATAATTTGTTCCTAAATAAAACCATAACAGACAATTGTAAAAAAGAATCTTAAGTATGGCAAGGGTAGATTACAAAAAAAAGCATTTGTCAGCATCCCACATTCATGGATAAAAGAATGCTTACAGATGCCTAAGATACACCTTACACTGATCAGTTACACTCCAGCGCCCATGGTACAGTGTCAAATCATTTTGTAGTTAACCTATGACAGAGGGAAATTATGATCCCAAGGATAACATTTTAAAGGGGGATACTCCAGGGTGATTTTCTGTCACTGCTGCTGTTTCATCTTGCCCTTAACCCATTAAGTTGTTTACTTAACAGATCAGGCTATGATTACAATTAGGTTCTCAGAAAACAACCTTGTTTAAAGATTTCTCATCAACTTTTTGTGGATCACTTAAACCTGATGACTTAAACTGAAGACTAATGACTGGTTCCAAAGTCATGACCTTAAACTTAATGTGTAAAAACGGAATTATCACCCCCTTCAGCAAGCGTGATGTTCCTGAAAACGACCAATGTTCAAAAAAAGATGCAAGAAAACCAGATATAGTAGTCTAGGAAAAAAGTCAAAAGTAGCATTTATCATTGAAACTGTTTCACCCAATGATTACAGTGTCTTACATACAGAGAGACACAAAATCATAAAATAGCAGGATTTGCAGGCAGAAATGAAAGCAGTATGGTTGAAAGATACCCAGACAGCTCCAGTAGTAGAAGGAGCAAAGGGATTAATAAGACAAAGTTTTACAGTCATTCTTAAATATACTACTAAAACATGTAGCCCATATGAACTGCAGAACGAGTCTGGACATCGTGTGGGTGCTGTGAAGAGCACTTTTGGCTAACATCAAAGAATGAAGCATTACCGATTTCATGAACTTTAATCATATCCTGACTAAGGAATCAGATCCATTCCCATCATGGTATTAGTAATCAAAAAGACTTGGAGAAACTTAACTGTGAGTGACACATGGGCTGCTTGTTCCGTGGGCTGATCTGACTTTCAGCCATACCATGCTCCTACCTCATCTGCATCCACGTATTTTCCCTCTGTTATGTGTCAGCCCCATATCTTTGTTAATTTTACAGCCATCCCTATCACTATTTGTCCACCCTCTGTATCTCTTGTTCCATCCACTGTCCTCCCAACTCATTGTGCATCTATCACCCTTTTTCCCTGTGCTTTGTTTGACTGTTTGTCCATGCTCTCAATTCTTTTTCCCATAATGCATCCAGAGATAACCCTCATTGCCCTTCCTACCTACATAACCTTGTTTTGTAAAAAATTAAAAAAGGGGCTCCTTCATAAGGAAAAAAATTTATCTTCCACTCCCCTACCTTTCATACCTTTAAGCTTATGGTTCTCTGTGGGTCTATATCAGATGAACGAAAAATACGTTCATTGAATACGTAAAGATTGAAGCTTCATGGACATTGAAAACAATATTGTGGGGTCTCAGTACAATGAGGATTAGGGTATTTTCCCTTTCCTCACTGTAGTGCGATCTCGGAGTTAGAATATATATTTAGTGGGGGGGGGGCATACCGATTTCAATTTCTGTGACGTTTCGATCATTACGCATTCGATGAATGGATTTTTCGTTCATCTGATATAGACCCATTCTCTGCTTTGTTTCAGTATTCTTGTTGTGCTCCACTCTCCTACTTTCTTACATCACTGAAATTATGGACAGAGCTCAGAGTGCCCTCGCTCTCTCTAGTGGCCACCTTTCTGCCATTACTGTTCAAAAGATTGCTCATTGGTTCATAGGTGTGTACTAGGCCAATGGCCCTGGAGCCTTTATAAGCCTAGCCCATAGAAGTGCCCTGGCATTATCCTGCTGTTAGTTCTCAGTGCCTCTATCAAGTAGAGCCACTGCAGTGATCCCCATTTCCCATCCACTCATCAAGACTTCTCCTGAAAAGGGCCAGTGAGGTGCTCTGTTTGACATGTATGGGAAGTCTATTCCAGAGCATGGGAAGTCTCTGGGTTATGAACCTGTCCCTCCAGCATGTTCTGTTGACTGTGGTAATGAGGCTGAGGTCCCTGGAGCATGTGGTGTGGAGGGATTGGGATTTCTTTAGGTCTAACATTTCTAACAGGGCTGGGTTAGACATGGCTTTGTAAGTCAAGCAGAGATTGCCTCTAAGTAGGCGATATGAGACAGAGAAAAGCTGGAGTTTTTTTAGTCTGTCCATGTAGGACATGTGTAAAGGCCTAAGATCCTCTTCATGAGGTACTTTTGTGGCCTTTCTAGCTGTTGCAGGTCTTTAGTGAGCTACATACCAAATAGGGCATTATACTCGATGATTGGTCTAATGAAGGAAGAGTAGAGAGACATGATGACCTCTTTCTTCCTGGATGTGAGATGAAACTGCATAGTTCTACATTGAGCATGTGAGTGTGCATTAGTTTGACCATGCTAGCCTGTCTTCATTAGGATGTCCATCATGTCAGTCATACCCTCATACCATAGCACTGCACCAGCTATAGAGCAGGTCACACCCTCATACCATAGCACTGCTCCAGCTGTAGAGCAGGTCACATCCTCAAATCATAGCACTGTACCAGCTACAGAGCAGGTCACACTCTCATACCGTAGCACTGCACCAGCTACAGAGCTGTAGAGCAGGTCACACCCTCATACCACAGCACAGCACCAGCTACAGAGCAGGTCACACCCTCATAACATTGCACTGCATCAGCATTAGAGCAGGTCACGCCCTCATACCATAGCACTGTACCAGCAGCACTGCACCCGCTATAGAGCAGGTCACATCCTCATACCATAGCTCTGTACCAGCTATAGAGCAGGTCTAATGCTGATTCTCCCTTTAGCATTATGGCTCTGTTAAATTATGTGGTCCATTGTTCAAACTGCTGGTTGTATTCAGTCCCTAATATATTTCTTCTTAATTCTGTGGCTCCTCTCAAAGCATCCTCCTCAAAAAGCCTGGGTAATCCTTGTCTGTGATTCCCAGCTGATTGTTAATATGTCCACATTTGTAAGTTGATCTACAGTGAGTAGCTGCTACAAACAATTAAGCAAACTGTCATGCTAAACTTAGAAATAGTACTGATATATATTCATGTATCTAACTTAACATTGGATAGAACGAGTTGTTTTCTAATATCTGGCAGTTTAAGTGGCACATGAAAACAAATATATGTAACTACTGTTTCAACAAAGAAAAAATGTTTACACATGCGCAAAAGTCATGATTATATGTTAAAAATCTACCCTGACAGTTATAACTTAAGCAATCAAAAAATGGTGATTTTGCATTCACCCACTTGCACAACCACCATGCACACACACAAACACACACAAAAATATCACCACCAGTGCTTTTTGCAAAGTGGCAAGACAGTCCTTGCCACATATATCCTGCTTCTTTAACTATACCAATGTATCAATAACACAGTAGCAGGAAAATGGGTCTATATTACCAAATCGAAAAACCCTTATAGCAAATACCTAAACATCGACCTCTGTACCTCGAACCGCAAAAATCCCGAACACACTAAACAGCGAAAAATAAAATACCGAACTGTCATAGTCGGCTAACCCCACCACCCGCTACATACTGCCTACCCAAACAAAATAAATAAACCACATACACACAATAACCAAACCATACTTCTTACCTAAAGTAACCACCAAAACCCTACTTCTAGCCCTATACTAAGCCCCACATATACAACTAGCTATCCACTATCCTTAACCCCTCCCTAACCCTAAGATCCGTAACTACCACACACTTCCCCTACCAAAATATACACTAACAAAATAAATAATTTACATACATACATTTAACAAAACCCTACTTCTAGCCGTACACTAAACCCCACATACACAACTAATTATGCACTATCCTTAACCCCTCCCTAACCCTAAGGTCTGTAACTACCACACACTTTCCGTACAAAAATATACACTAACAAAATGAACAATCTACATACATACATTTAACAAAACCCTACTTCTAACCCTACACTAAATCTTACATACATTACCTATCTATGCACTTACGTTAACCTCTACCCTAACCCTAAAGTCCCTCACTATCCAACACTTACCTTATGCAGCTAATCCACAGATGGGCCAACCATGGTAATTCGAAATATCCACATTCGCGGTTTTGGACGTTTGCTCTAATCCCGTTTCACGCAATGCGTGTCTATGTTTATGTATTCGCGTAAATGTAGTTTTGCTCCGCTAATATAGACCCCAGGAAAATCTATATATGTATGTTTGTGTGTGTGTGTGTGTGTTTGTGTGTGTGTGTGTGTGTGTGTGTGTGTGTGTGTGTGTGTGTGTGTGTGTGTGTGTGTGTGTGTGTGTGTATATATATATATATATATATATATATATATATATATATATATATATATATATATATATATATATATATGTATATATATATATATATATATATATACACACACACACAAACACACACGCACACACATATATATACATGCACGCGCATACAATCACACATTTACATATATACATATCTACACTGACATGCAAGCATACATGTATATGTATACAAAAACTGTATACATGCACTAGTATATAACTGCACATATCTATCTATAGATATGTATTTCTGTCTAGGATTATATATATGTAGTGAACCTACTAGTCAATAAATTTAGCTCTTGCTTTACCTCTCTTTTCCCTCAACCTGTCTCTCAAGACATACCTTAAACTGGCTCACCTCCAGTTATCACACAAGACCAAGTTCTAAAAGAGCTGTCAAAAGCTAAAAATACTGCATCAGTGGATCCTGGCAGTATCCCTGGATGCATCTTATATAGCATGAAGTATAATTAAACCACACCGCTAACAACACTATTCAGTCATAGATGCCATACAAATTTTGTACCGAGCAAATGAAGAACAGCTACAGTCATTCCCCTCCATAAGGGAGAACCTTCCACAGACTCAGGCAATTAAAGATCCATAAGTCTGATCAGCCTCATATGCAAAGCCATGGAAAGACGTATCATGGAACTAATCAGTCAGCATATAGGGAATCCCCAAACACTGGGCCTGTTCGAGTTTGAATTCATCAAGGGCAGGTCTTGCTTACTCAACCTGGTGGAGTTCTTTGAAAAACTCACCAAAGCAATGGATGAAGCCAAAATGGTATACACCACATACCTTGATCCTGCAAAGCTTTTGTCACAATTCCCCACTTAGGCATAGTAGAAAAATTAAATAAACTGGGAATATGCCACTTTGTCACCTGCTAGATTGCTGTCTGATTCACAGATAGGATGCAGGAAATAGGTGAAGTTACCTCCACAAAAAGACCCGAAATAGGGGAAATCACCTCCACAAAAAGACCATTCACCAATGGAATCTCCCATGGTTCTGTACTGGGCCTCTCTTGTTTGGCATCTACTTTTCTGAAGTACAAGCCATTACAAAGGCTCTGGCGTGTTAAGTTTGCAGATGACTGCCAGCTAAGAGCAGTCATTGAATACCCAAATTACTTTTTCATTCTGCAGGAAGGATTGTCTCAAATAAATAACTGGCATCAAAATCATGGAGTGAAATTAAATGCCAAAAATTCATTATTGTATCCTTTGGGAATTACCTACCCCAGGGAACTACCACATTGAGAATACAACACCTAAGAGTTGATCCATTTGTTGCTGATTTAGGACCTTATGTGAACAGTAACATAACTTTTGCCCAATGTGCCCATTGTTGTAAGAAAGTCCTTCTATATTGCACAGCTAATAAACAAAAGGATTGTGTCTAGATCTAGAGATGGCATTGTTTCCATTTACTCAGTCCTCATTAGGTGAATTATTGAATGTAATGTGCTCTTGGTATGTATCTGGCCAAACACATAGAACAAGTGGAACGCCCACATAGATCCTTTACTAAAAGGATAGTAGGCCTAAACAGCATGCCCAACACGGACTGACTCACAGCTCTGTCACAATATTCTGTATCTTACAGACTGCTAAGAGATGAGTTATGTCTGGCATACAAGGCTTCCACTGACCCATTACTGATGGATTTACTGCACATCAGCAAGTCAAATGCAATCAGAAATACTCAGTCTAGGGATCTAAACCTCTTTTGCAACATCAACAGAATGGTTTGAAGGGGCAGATATATCTCACAGAGGTATATCTCACGGAGGACACTGTGCTTTGGTAGAGACTCCCCAGCAAAGATCATCCCCATCTATATTCAAACACAACTTGGATCTATGGATGGGAAAAAGAAAAGTTACTTCAAGGCTGGTCCCTGTTCTACTAAAGGACAGAGGCAGCTCCTAAATGATTGGGTCCCCTCAAATTATCTGTCGTATGATCTCAATTATTCTCATTAGGGGTAATATATAATCAATGACCATAGGATGGGTAAGGCCAATCTCTAACCAAATAGTATAGGTTAATTCAAGAACAAAATGGGAAAATGGCTAGGCTTAAAATGAACCACAAGGTCAGCTAGCCTATTGCTTCTCTATGACCTATGAACCTATCTATCTATATCTATCTGTATATAGATATATATAGAGATATAGATATATGTATTCATACATACATTTAGATGGGCACACACATACACACACACACACACACACACACACACACACCTGTACATATGCCATGTATAATTTCATGGTAGTTAGTAACTGCATTCAGGGGGTTTCTTTTGTTGTACAGTTGTTTGTAGGTATTCTTTTTTGCCCCTCTATGCTAATTTTGGTATTACATTAGCACTCACCTTATTTGCTTGAGGCTGTTAACCAGACATATCTTAGAACTAGGTCTTCCTACCTTCCGGATGGCAGCATGAAGGATTTATTTCCTCATTAGAATAGAATGTGGAAAGGTGAACGCATGAATGCCAAAATTAATGCTTTTGTACATTGTTGTAGACAGTTTCTACTCCTTCCCAACAGACAAAGAATTGCTTTGTCCAACTCTGTCAGATTTTGTGGGTATTGTCCCTTACAATATAAGAAGTGGGGCCCCAAGTTTCTACCATCACTGATGACACCATTAGGGACTCCAAATCCAGTAGTAAACAGTCCTTGAATACTGTAGCAACCTCTAATTAATAAGGCTTTAACTGGCAAACAAAAGTTTTAAGTGGATGTACTGCGCTTCAGTATACACCATTTTGTCAGACATAAAAGTTTGTTTATCAGAATCCTAACTACTAAAGTTTTTCTGTTTAGTTTTTCAGGATATCTAGAGACTTTGAATAATGCACACATGATAAGATTGCATTTTCCTAATTATAGTCAGGGGGATAAAGGTTTAGAAGGTCATGAATTGCTTTGGGCAGCACATTAATTAAGTAGGTTAAACTTGAACCTCTTCTTTCTGAACATGGTTCTTTTCGAAATATAATTATTTGTTGCGTAGACATGGCCATGTAGCCTTATGTATTTAATACCTGTACTCAGAGACGTCTGTACTTTCACTCTGTAAACAGAAAACATAGAAGTAAGAAGCTTATTCATACTCTAAGCCACTGTTTTAATGCCTTCACAAACCGCTAGCATTCTCCACCACATTGAGTGCCATTCCTGAAAATAAACTTTATCATGGATAAATTCTACATCTCACTAGTAATGATAAAGTTATGTAGGATTTATTGTCCGTGGCAAACTTTTCATCCACATTTTGTCTGAGACCATAAATGATCAATAATGTTACAAATGACTACTCTTGATTACAATCACTATTAACTTCATTGGTGCAGCAGCCATATAAAATATCACAACTTGTAATGCTGAGTCCTGAAATGTGAAGACAGAATGTTCCAAGATTATACTCAGAATATTCTCTTTCCTCTAACGTATGACAATCTTAGAGTCTCTATATATAAATATATATATATATATATATATATATATATATATATATATATATATATATATATATATGTAGAGAGAGAGAGAGAGATCTGTTTGGGGATGTTGGGGGGTTTAACCCTGCATTTGGGGTACAGTGGCCTTGCACATGTGCAAAAAACAAGTCTGAAGGAAAAGAGCAATGTTCAGCATTTGCTCTCCTACATTTTCCATCTTTTTTTCAACATGTCAGGACTAGGCAGTGGGACGCCCAGCATTTCAGTAGAAAGCTCATTACTGCTGTAAACACCATTGCTAGTGAGATATGAAAATGTCAGCTCTTGGCTCCTGGCTTAACTGCACTAGCACCTGCAGTGTTAAAGCAGTTGACGTGTTACAAATGCATCACTATGAAACACAAGGTGCAGCTTGCATTGTCTTCACTACAGAAAGTATTAGAACATCTTAACTGCTTCATTGCCTAAATGGTTACATTTAACTGTGATGTTTGTGATTAGTCACTTAGCCTAGCAGAATGTTGTAGGTGCATTACTGAGAAACTGTGTTTCTCCTACCACTGTTGGCATGAAAAAGTTAATGATGAATAAAACAAAACAAACAAAAAATTGCATCTCATGATGCATTACCCCCTCCTATAGTGATCAGTCACCATTTATAGCACTCCAGTCTTGTAGAGAAGGACTGAATATTCACTTATCAGTACAGTATGAAAGTTCACATTCCCAAAAGTGAATATGCCTTTAAATTAGACACAGTCCAAACACTACATGCTTCTGCAGTTATTATATACCTTTTTCTAATTTTATTTCCCAGCCATGACTCCACAGGTGGTGTCGAGGATTTACTGAATCATCACTTAGAGTAACACAGTACTATACCCTAGGCAACAGCTATTAAACTTACTCATTCAGGCAAGGATTGTCTGGAACAAAGTTAATTATATCAGTAGGAGAACAACCAGTAATAGACTTATTATTTGCTAATTTCAGCCTATCCAGAGGATCATAGGACCATAGGCGATTACTAGTGTAATGGCACTAGAGCCTTTTTGAGCCTAGCCATCCATGACTCAATTTTCCCAGTTATCAATGCCCATGGGAAAGAATGAGTTTGGTATATGCCGGTGCCTTAGGGTATCTCCAGACTGTCCCTGTCCATAACGGCCACAGGCAACATGTCAGAAAGGAATTTGCAATTTCTCATCCACTGGTTCAAGTTGCATTTAAATAGGCTTAGGCAAGAGCAATACTTCACATGAATGGGGAGTCTGTTCCAGAGAAGGGGATGATCCTGGCATTGTTGCAACTTAAGATTATTGGACTCTATCTAGTCTTACATCATCATTTCTTTATTTGCTATAAGGAGTGCAGGCACTGTCACGACATACACACAAAACAAAGATTCAGTTTAAGGTGTATAACCTCAGGGACTGTCTGAATACAAATACCTGTACAGAACACAATCCCTTCCTGGGTTCCAGAAGTAACGCAAGAGTTCATTGCTTCACCGTATCTACATAATGCTCACCTGTCTCAGTCTGTTTTCCTCCTTTGTGGAATCACATGGAACCAAAACCTTGGTAAATGTTCCTCAGTCTACAAATTTGAAAGCTTCAATCCTGTGTCCCATCTACCGACCTACATTGGAAAATCGAGCTCTTTGGATATCTTGCTGCTGCAGACTATTCACAAATAAGTGAGTGTAAAAACAAAATACTTGGGAAGATTTGATACAAAAAGTGTGTAAAAGAGAGCTTAGACCTTGTTGTGACACAAATAAATGCAAATGTTTTGTACAGAGACAAATGAACAGTACCATATGATAGATCCTTAAACTGTTTTGTATGCCTAAGCGTACACCAAAGGTGTGGATAGAACATGTTGGTAAAGAGAATGTAGTTGCAGTTTACAGAGCATGGACTGAACTGCCTATAAGTAATCCCAGGCAGGCATTTAAAAAGAAAGAAAAGGGAAAGGTGTAATCATGTGGCCTTTTGAGTATTTTAAAAACTGTGTGGTGGCTATGATGCTGTAAGGTGGAACATAAGTGCTTGAATAGAATCTGATACTCTAATAGTTAAAAAAATAAAAAAATATGTCATTTTAACCATTGAGATTTTTTGTGTGTAAACTGCCCTTAGGCAAGTGCCTGCTGTAGTTTTAGATGCTACTTAATTGAATGAACATGGGGAAGCAGAATAATTATTTGACTATGTTTTTATTTCTTTTAAAACTAGTAAACACTAAATGAAAACTCCAGCCAAGCTAGAACTTCCACTGAGTGACCTTTCAAACCTCTTGTATCAGAGGCACATGGGATATATGCAAATGACCCTTATGAACATCAGGTGTTTCAGCTATATTGCGATTCTGAATGCCCATGACTTATATTTTGCAGTCACCCTAAAGGTAATGAACATCAGCTGGGTATAACAGCCCTGTGTTTCTTATGCTTAGTCAAACACTCTGCTTGTGCTGTGCTGATGAGGTCATAACAAGGCCGAAATATGCATATCCACAGCTAGTGGGGTTTGGCTTTATTGGCCTGAAATTGTCCATTGAAACAACTTAAAAAGAAATAAGCCAAACTGGTGGATGCTAACCGGACTAAAGGGGAAATTACTTCAGCTTTAATTGTAGCTGCAGTGCAGACCAGTGACCAGGAAGACAACCAGTCTAGTGTTGAGGATGTGCAGTCTTTGGAAACAGGACAGTTCACCTTTTCTTCAGAGGGCTTAAACATCCAGCTGGAATTAAAGAGACTTGAACTGGAGGCCAAACATTTAGAGACTGAAAAGAAACTTGAACTGGAGGCTGAAGGAAAAGAGGAACACCGTCAACATGAACTGGAGACCAAGCATTTGAAGTTGGAGTCACAGGAGAGACTGCAGCATTTACAGATCAAAGAAAAAGAGAGACTGCAGCATTTACAGATCAAAGAAAAAGAGAGACTGCAGCATTTACAGATCAAAGAAAAAGAGAGACTGCAGCATTTGGAGACTGAAGAAAATAAGAGACTGTGGTGATTGGAAGCTGAAGAAAAAGAGAAGCAGCGACAACACAAGAAGGAGATGTTGACTCTTCATCGGGGTCATGGAGGTAATGGAGATAGGAAATAACTGGACCCCAGAAGCAATAAAGGTCAGTACATTTCTTCCACAATTTGCAGAGGGGGATAACTCTGATAGTTTTATCCGTATATTTGAAAGAGTATATAAACAGTATAATGTTGACCAAAAGCTCTGGGTAGGGTTCTGACCCTCTTATTCCATGGTAAAGCTGCAAATGCTGTTTCTAAATTGTCTAATGCTGATTGTTTAAACTATGATAGAGTGAAACAATGTTTATTAAATTGTCATAAGTTAACAGCTGAAGCTTACAGGAAAAAAGATTTATGAATGTAGACACAAGACAGTTTAAAGTGTATTTGATTATATTGCTGAATTAAACATTTATTTCCATAGGTGGGTGATTGGGTGTCAGGTCACCTTTTGGTGAGGCAACAAGCCCTTAATACTTTGTCTGAGGACATAAAAATCTGGTTGGCAGACCAAGAGTGTAACTCTGTAGATGAGCTGGGGAGAAAAAGGGGATCTTTACTTAGCAAGCAGGGCAATACTGCACAAGATGGGGATACCCTGTGCTGCACATAGATATAAGGGTACCCATGATGGGCAGCCTAAGCCACCTCAACAGAGTCTACCAGTAAAAGAGGAAGCCACTAGCTCAGATACATGGCCATGATTAGAAGTTAGATATTTTAAATGTAACCAGAGGGGCTATGTAGCATACAAATGTCCACTGAAGCAAGGTGGGTAATAACAGAGTGGATACAACAGGGGTATCAAACTATCACCGGAGTTTATATCCTATCTTAGTGGATGGAAGACAGGCCATTGCTAAGAGAGACACAGCAGCTGATATAACCATTGTGAGGCCTGCAGTGGTTAAAGAGAAGCAGTAATTGCTTGGGCAGTCCACTCCAGTCAGAGCTTTAGGAGGAATCCCATTCCAAATACTTTTGGCCAGGGTTCACCTTGACTGGGAGGGTGGAAAGGAAAGCATGCAGGGAGCTGTGTTTGAGGATTTTCCTGCAGATGTCTTCATAGGGAATGATTTTGTAATGCAGTACTTTGTGTGCATTCAGGCTTGGAGACAGGTATTTAGGTCTGGTAGGCTAGGGGAAACCCAGACAGACTCCACACCTGAAGTTAGGGCTGGTGATGTGGTTATTTCATGGAGGGAGCTGCCCTGTAGCAGTGAGCCTGAAAGTGAGCCACACCTGCTGGTAGGTACTGATGTTTCCATGGACAAGGTGACTGTAAGGACCGAGGTCAAAGGCAGTACCCAGGCTGACAGTGAGGCACTGCTGTCCAAAGATACTAGGCTTCCTGTGGAAGAGGCGCTGGGAGAGGTCACAAAAGTAGACTTGAGACAGGCTTATCTTTCAGACCCTACCTTACGAAGCTTGAGGGAGGTAGCTAAGGAGGCACCTGATGCTCAAGGAAAAGGGGGTCTGTATACTGGAACAAAGGGTTACTGTAAAGAGAGTGGACCCCTGAGGGAGGGCTAGAGGGTGAGGTAATACAGCAGTTGGCAGAGTTGGTTGTTTTATAGATTATTTGAACAGTACAACCAACTTTTTGAAATTCACATACGAATGTAACCCATCTAAGATTCATTATTTAGATACTACAATTTCTCATACCAAGGATGGGTTTAAATCTAATATTTATCAAAAGGAAACTTTTTGTAATTCGTATTTATATGTCACTAGTTGTCATCCATTATTTCAGAAAAAGTGTTTTTCAAAGGACAGGCCATTCGTGTAGCCCATATGACTTCCCACTTTCAAGATGTTGGGGGAGAACTAATCAAATTAGGACATGTTCTGGGAGACAGGTTATCCAAGAAAGATGGTTGAGGATATCACTGGAGGGGTGTATAGTGAATGGGAGGGTAGATACAAACCACTTATGTGTGTAGGTCTCCTCAGTAGTAATATTAGTGAGAAACCTGTTGTGTCCAAGAATTATGAGAGAGTATGTATTATACAATATAGTTCCATTTCAGGGGAAATAAAAGATATTATCAGGAGAAAGTGGAACATTTTTAAAGTTAATCCTGAGATTAACAGAATGTTAGGGAATGAGCGGGTTCCTATCAAGTTTGAACCTCATATGGTCTAGACCATAAATTCGAATTTGTAAAAGTTCAAGCATTTCAGTGGAAATCTCCATAAGTGGAGGTTTCCATTCTGTTCAATGGAGTGCAATCTCAGAGTTGGTATATTTAAGTAGTGGGGGGGTGTGGGGGTGCAGGGGGGCTTTCCCACCCTGCTTAAAACAGTTTATTTTGTTTTCCATTGTTTTTTTTTTTTAATCCATAGTCGAAGTTTTGTAACTTCGAACATAATGGTTTGAACATTATGTGTTTGAAGTTATAAGACTTTGACTATGTGATATAGACCCGAATGAGCCAATCTTCATTAATAAAACTGGTAGTAATATTAGCTCTTGGAAAATAGAGTATACATAAAGAATGGTTTGGGTATTAGTACAAAGTTTTGTGGTTGTTGCAGTCAATGTGTATATATAATTAAAGACTTGGAACTCATTTTGGGGAACAGGGTGAGAAGTAAAATTAGGAAGGGAAATTGTTCTACAACTAAGATAGTTTATTTGGCTAAGTGTGAAGATTGTATAGGGTTTTGTGTTGGAAAAACTGAGCAGCCTTGAAAAATAGGATTTATGAACATTTGTATGAGATTAAAAACAAAAAGGAAACCAGTGCTCTGTACAAACATTCCATTGCTTGCAGGGAGCTCAGTAAATTTAATTTTGGTATTATTGAGCAGGTTACTGTGAACCCAAGAGGGGGTGATTGGAAAATTCTATTTGCAGCATAGACTAGCTGCCAATTTCCCACCTGGGTTAAATCATTCTATCTCTATAGCACTATTATTAAAAATAAAGCTGACAGGTTGTAGTGGCATTTATTTGTTTCCCTTTGTTCAAGTTGAAATTGAAATACATGTATTTTCTTACATATATGTTTTATTTATTTTTTATCATCCACTAATTCTGACTTAATAGGAAACCCCTTCACAAAATCCTCAATCAGTTCCTCCATCAGCATTGGCTCTGGGTATTGCCGAAACATGTCCTGCAAGACATGCAACTTAATAGGAGAATGTGTCCCTGAGATGTCCCCTTTCCCCTAGAAAAGCCCCCCTCTCTGACCTCAAAAAGTACCCCTACCACGAGTCTGTTGCATCACTGGAGATGGCCCCCCCAATTCAATCTGTCCAGGAAAGGATGGCAGCCCCACCAATTGGCCCTCCCATCTACCACACTGCACTGCTGGGTGAACACCTGCACACTTCGAACAAGTGTGCATGAATCCGGATGCCATCCAAGCACATCTTCCTGAAGGCCCAGCAAACCCCAACACCTCCTTCCTGCACCTTACTCCATCTGGTGCCCACACAAAAGCTGTCCATCATAGTGGACAGCCATATATCAGGGTGTCTCACCTCCCATCCCATGGATCTTTCAACAGCCTTCCTCTAGCGAAATTTCTAGTCATACCACAACCAAGCATTTCCAGCCCATAACCTTTGCACTTCCATTATTGTCAAAAAATAAGCAAAGAGCAAAAGGGCCAGAGGACCATCCTTATCCAACCATACTGCCATGTAGTAAATAAACCCAAAACCCAGTTCTCCCACGTTCTTGGCCACATCTTTCCCGCTCACCTTTCACTGAGGGCAGCTAAGCCTGGCAAGAGGTCTTTACCATTCACTATCTTGGCTTCCAACAAGCGTTGGACACTGTCTGCATCAGTTAGCTGAAAGATGTCCAAGTACTGTCCTTTCCAAGACTTTTCCTTTATGGTAGGTGGTATGTTAGGAGTTAGAAGGACCACCGCATCCGAGCCTGTGTAGCCAACCAATCACCTGGTCGCATCTCAAAGTCTGACCCCTCCTTCTCTAAGTAAGGGTCGGCATCTTCCACCAGTAATGACAAAGTACCATCCATGGCTGAACTGTCCCCATGACAAATCTGCTCCTCAACACCACACCCCTCTCCCAGTAAGTTCTGCAGACCCCCAAAGCATCCCCTTGGACCCTCTGAAGATGTAGGCAATCTGCTAACCCTGATACCCAATGTATGGCTCTCTCACCCCATGCTCCCTGCTACTCCTGCTCCATCCTACCCCCCAGCAAAAACTGTAGAATCAATACCTGCAGGAGCAGCAAGTGCTGTGTCCAAAGTTGCGACCTCTCCTGTCGTCTCCTCACTGGCCTGTGACTAGTGTGTTCTTTTGCATCTGGCTGCCTGCTTAGTCTTTCCTGCTTGCCATCTCTTATGATTGGCTTGCCCCTGCATCTCTGCCTCTGTATCTTCACAGCTTGGGATGTCTCAGAAAAGGACCTCAGCCTGGGCCTCAATGTTTGCCCACCTCTTCTGCAAAGCTTGGATATCAGCCATGTCTACCAATGGCACCTGAAATGAGATAAAAGCACTGTAAGTAAGTGCCACACAAAAAAAAGACTTCCTCTGAAAATAAAACAAATCTGCCACATGTTGAACCCAGGCCCCTATCAGCAGTAGCACACTGCATTAACCCACCATGCTCCATGGATTTGCCAGGCAAACTCCCTTCTCCTGATCACAAAATCAGCCTTTATAGGTGAGAATCAAACCCTTTACCCAGTGATATATAGCAAAAAAAATAAGATTGGCCTTATGGTACCTATAATAAAATAGCATGCAGCTACCATGACATAGCCGTGAATAGCTAAAGTCCTTAAAGCTAAGCCTGTATTCCTTTAAAGCACATGCAAGATGCAAGCCTTGTGCTACAATTACCTTTGGCTGAGCAGTAATGCTGCCTTACTGTGTATTACATCTTAACTCTCCTGCTGATGTGAAATACTTTTGATTTCTCCTTGGAGCAAAATGGCTGTCATTATGGTCCCAGATCCCCACCCCCATCTCATTCAGTACCAGCCTAGCAGTGATAATACAGTCTGGTTGCACTTCCAAATGGCCCCATGCAAGCTCCAACAGCTGTATGGAGTAATGCTTTTTTATTTTTTATTCATTCGATCCCCCCCCATGCATATATGTATACAGAAGCTGCTATCATGCATGCCCAGAAGCAGCTGTTACATGAGCGACCCATGCCTGCGAAAAAAAACCCTTGCTGCTCCTCCTCTTCCCTTTGCTGAGCGTCATACCCAAAATGAAGGAGCAACATACATGGGAAGGCATGGTTACCCCTTTTGTTTTTTTTTTTTTTTATATAATTGGGTGGCACAGTGGTGCAGCGGTAGCGTTGTCGCCTCACAGCAAGAGGTTCTCCGGTTTGATTCTCAGCTGGAGTTCCTTCTATGTGTGGAGTCTGCATGTCCTCCCTGCCTTCATGTGGATTTCCTCTGGGTGCTCCAGTTTCCTCCCACGTTACAAAGATATGCAGCTGGAGTGTTTCTCCCTGGGCCTCTGCAGAAAATTGTCTTCATTCCAAGTCGGACTTTCCCAGTTAACAAATGTTAAAAAAAAAAAAAAAAACTGCTACCGCACATGTGCAGGAATGGCCAACACCACAACCGATCTGTTAGCCAGGGAAAACAGCGTGAACCAGATTAGTACACAGCCACTGGAAGCCTAGAAGGGAAAAAACAACAAATTGCTGCCAAAGCTCCCCAGGAAGAAAATAATGCAGTCATCCTCTTTCCAATGCCCTTTGGACTTGCTGGAAGCTCCTCCAACCTGCAGGAAGGCACCCACACCACGAGCAGTAGACAGCCACTGGAGGTCTAGACAGGACAAACCCCACAAGTTGCTGCCAAAACCCCCCAAAGGAAAATAACTGCATTCATCCTACAGGTAAGCATTCTATAACAACAACAAAGGCAACCAACTGCAGGTTATTATTATTATTTTTTTCAAGTTCATCATGCTATGACACTTCATGTTTATATTACAGACCATTTCACTTCCATTACAGGCCAGACACTACCTCTCAACCTTTGGAAGTAGGGGTACAACCCAAAATGTGCATCGTGTTTTTTTTTGTGTGTGTGTGTCTTTATAATCACTCACACCAACCAAACCATCTTCCTTCACTCATGGCAACATCCCAGCCAGCACATACTCTCAGAAAGCAAGCCCTCTGCAGAAACCATGGCTCTCAAACCCAGCACCATCAAACTGCTTTAACAGGAAAAGGAAAAAAAAAAATATATATATATATATATATATATATATATATGTGTGTGTGTGTGTGTGTGTGTGTGTGTGTGTGTGTGTGTGCTCATCTCTCCTGCCATGAAAATCTACCTAAGGCCTACCAGCAGCCAACCCCAGGTCGTCTCAGACATGATCCTGTGCTGAACAAAATCACGACAAAATGTGTCTGACACCAACAATTCCCATTCTTAAAAACCCTTAAGACCCTCCCCTTTCCTACCTCACTTCCTTCCATTATCCCTCCACTAATTAACCCTTCCTTTTTCCTAATTGTCTTGTAAATCCTGCCTTTCTGTCTAGCCTTTAAACCCAGTTTTTCCAATACCTATTACTATACCCTTCCCCTCCCTACTAAAGATGTCCCATGACAAATTTGTACCAAACATCCTTTTTGGTAAACTTGCTCTTCTCATCATAGCATCACAAACTTGATATGCATCATGTACAGAGAATACATTTTCTTGCTTTGGATATCAAATATGGTCTGTAACCATGGACTTGATTTTTCTATAAAATTCTTAACTTCATCTGACAGATTCATTTCAAATATTGGCAAAGCAATGCAGTGAGAATCAATGATAATATAAGACCAATTTGACATTAAAACTCATTCTTAAAACAGTGGAGAATATAAACAGATTGTAAACCTGAAAAATTTAACACATTTACCAACAAAATGCAGTCAAACTTAAAATCATCTACTAGAATTAATCTGGCTAATATGACTAAGTTATAAAATGTACATACTATAGCACAAAAATAATGAAATATTAAGAAATAGTAAACAGAAACTGGCACTTAAAAATGTTTAAAGCTTACCCTAGAACTACAGCAATAACACTTATAAGACAACCATTCATGAAATAGCTACATAAAGCCCTTTTCAAAGGACAGTTTATACATACAACTAACAAATCCCATTTAAATGAATTTCTAAAACTGACAATTCTGTGAAATGAACCCAAAATGGTAGGCTACCAGAACTCAAAAGAAATGTTAAGTTATTCTTACCTTGAAGATTATTATATTTAGCCAAGGGTGTGGGTAAGGAAGTATAACCCCTTTCAAAATTGACTGGCAAATGAATATTACTGCCTGTGCAAACTAAATATATTGTTGTTTTGATTCTTGTCCCCTTTTTTCTTTCGAGGATCTTGAACTTCTGTAGAACACTGTTTAATGACTTGAGCAATTTTTGCAATTTAAATTTTCTAACTATATGTACTAGTCATATGTTCTGTTGGATTAATTGCTAATTGCTGGGAATCAGCAGGTAGGAATGAGGAAATATGAGACAGGAAAGGCGCTTCTCATTAAGTTAGAAATCTTTGTGGATGAATTTGGGGGAGAAGAGCAGCACACTGATGATGAAGACAGTCATCAAACAAAGTAAATGTGATGCACAATTAAAAGAGAAAGCTCGCCAACTGGTTTCTTCAAACTTTATTATTCAACCTGTTGTAGCCTTTAAAGATAAAGCCTTCGGAATATCCTGAGGAGATTAACTCACATTTTAAATGAGACTGTTAAACATCTTGAAAACTGACCTGTGCAGACCAAAGAGTTCCTAATATTTGGGGAAAACAGTCATGTGAAGTCATCTTGTCACAACTGTGAAGTAAAACAAAGCCTAAAGAAAGTGCAGTGTATATTAGACAGCATGACAACTCCTGTTAAAATAGGGGCCAAACTGGTATATAAAACGTAAATAAATACATTAGAATGTGTCATTGAACTCTGCATATTAAAGCATTTTTTAAACTATAACGAAGCTTTGCACAACTCACTACGTTTATTACTTTATTTCCTGCTCCTTTATGCAATGTGATTTTGTTCAACTGATTATGATGATGCAAAACATAACATTTAAAGAATATGCAGCTCACTCTGTTGAATTATTACTGCTGTTCTGCAGTATAAACCATAAAATGTTACTTGACTGATGCATAATATATTCTTACTTTTGCAATGTATCAATATAGCAGATTTAAAGGTAAGTTTGAAATGCAGTAAATAAATTTAAATAGTTTACCTTCCTTGTTTATAGGCTGCTAATAAATATCATTTATAGCATAGCTTGTTAAATACCTGTGAATCCCTATACCAGTCACACTTCAGTATGAAATGTCATCACTACTGTTCATCTGCCACCTAATACATGGCTTGTGCTAACCTTATTTCAAATATTATCACTATTTTTGACAAAACAAAAGTGCTTACTATATAGCCACAGTGCAAATCTCTTAAGCAGGTAATCAGTAAATTCCAGAAGTACCGAGTCAGCTGAAATAACATCAATAAGCATTAATATGAAGATTTCATATGCCACTAAAATAGTATTGTATTCTAAGATAAATGCATTCCACATGTTTGCTTCTATCCCAACCATTAACACGTTTTTCAGAGATAAACACCAAAAAAAAACTTGGATTGTTGCGCTTCTGTTGTTTAAGAAAATTAAAATGTTTATCTCCTTGAAATTTCATGCTGGAATATAATCCATTAATTTAATTGTCAATTTTTAACCTTTGACAACAATTAATTCTTCATACACTTTGCATACTTGTGGGTTCTACCATTAACTAGACATACAGCAAATATATTTCCCAGTCCTTTTAGATGGTAGTTTCATAACATGTGACTGGCTTAAATACATCAGATGACAACAATTTCTTAAAACAGCTAACAGTACCTGAAAATCAATTTTAGTCTCATAATTTGTTTTCTTTCTTCATTTCACACAATCCATAATTTCTTTAAAGCTTCTGTGAGCATTCTTTCTAAGCAAAACCACAAATGCTGAATTAATTGGCTTAATCAGTATGTTTGTTTTGTCAGATACTAGAAATAATGATCTCCCTGTTGAAGCTATTCATGCTGAACAGTTATTTTCTATCTCAGAAGAATCAGATTCAGTTTGTAATGGACCAGAGATGATCTTTTTACATGCTACAAAAGCTGTATTGATCATAAACCACTATTCAATGGACATAAAATGTACTGAAAGCATACTTGTTTTTGCAAGGTTTTTGATCACTATTTTTGTAGTTTTTCTTAAACTATAATACTGTGATACTGTTTATATGAGTTCATGTTTAATGATGACAGGCTATAAACAGGATCTGCTTTCACTTTTTTTTTGCATGAAGTAAACTTCTAACCATTTATTTGGACAATATAATTATTTCATATTCTATATTCATAGCCATGTTAAGCTCTTAGCATTATTGAAGGCTTATAAGCATATATCAGGGTGCTAATTCTATGTCATTTCTTCCTCTATATTAGTCAGCCATTACATTTACTCTTCAGCTTCCAGGCAGATAGAAGTATTATCATTTTGCTGTACAAAGTCTACAACTCCTTAATTTGTGTCTTTGGGGCATCACTTTTCCTTGTGTTCTTTAATAGTTAAATAGAGTGTGTGTGTGTGTGTGTGTGTGTGTGTGTGTGTGTGTGTGTGTGTGTGTGTGTGTGTGTGTGTGTGTGTGTGTTTGAAAGTGGTAGTTCCACTGTTTCTTCTGTGCATACAGTGTATACAACAATGTGTAAGGAAGTGATAGTGTCATGTTTCTATATATACAGTCTATAGAGCAGTGTATGTAGAAGTGGTAATATCATTGTTTCTTTGTACACAATGCATACAACAGTGTGTGTAGCACTGGTGGTATCACTGTTTCCACTGTACCTATAATTAGCATACAGTGTCTATAACAGCATGTGGAAGTGATCTTGTCACTATTAATACTGTAGATGGACACACAATCTAATATACAATTTACACAATGGTGTGCAGGAAATGGTGGTGTTACTGTATTCTGCTACACCTAAATAAGCAGTTTAGTATACATTGTATTACAATAGCATGTGGTAAGTGGTATTGTCACTATGTCTATTGTACACAGACAAGCAGCTTAATGTACCATGTACACAACAGTGTGCAGGAAGTGGTAGTGTCACTATATTTATTGTACCTAAATAATCAGATATACTGTGTACACAACAGTGTGTAGGATGTGGTAGTACTGTTTCTGCTCTGCTGGTGCAAAACAATGTGGTATACAGAGTACAAAACTGTGTGTCTGAGAAGTGGTAGTTTCACTGTTCTCCAAATTCTCTCTCTCTCTCTTTAAATGCATAGTTTTAATATAGAACTGGAGCATCACATGTCTTATGGAACATCACTATAACCTTTGCATGTATCTACCATTTTCGAAGGTCCCACATCATTTATTTAATTATTTATTTATTGTCATTTGATTACCAGGAATGTCCAACTGGGTAGAAGCCCATTTTTCAGCACATACCTGGGGAGAAAAGCTCTAAATTATTACACAACATTTTAAGAACAATCATTTTACAGTCTTCAAAAATAAAGTGTGAGACAGACATTGATCATGTAATTATTTGTTTAGCTGCATATTAAATTTCATAATGAAGATATTGTCTGGTAAACCTGTCATTATAGCTATCAGAGGAGGACCCCTTGACATAATGTTAGAAAATTAGCCTATTGGCGTGTAACAGTTATACCACCCAGATGGCAAAATCCCATGAGGTTAGCATGATAGCACTGCATGTCTGTTGAAAATGCTTGAGAGGAATGACTAATTACTACCCTTGAAAACTATGTGCAGAGAAGACTTTTTATTACAGAATGCAGAATATAAAATAATACCATAAGCAACTCTGTTGTGCACACTCTAGCTATCGAGCGTATCAGTACTTTCCATTCCAGGCTTCCATCCTGCTTTTTATGATATGCTTTTGTGCGAGCATTCAGACCTTGAAAGCTTGTAAAAATCTTGTTAAGAGCTAATTAAGGTGCTTGAAACTCTTCAGAAATTGTTTAGAAAAGGTACTATAAATTAGCTTTCAAATGTGAGCACTTAGCTTCATTGAACTTTGATGCAACCTAAAGAGCATAGAAAATATTAAAGACCTTTTATATCCTCTTAACGGAATGTTAACAAGTTATGCTTAGACATTATCCAGTGCACAGTTAAGATCAGGCATCAGATGCCAGAAAAATGTTCTGTAAATTACTCATTTTTTTCCTTGCACTCAGCATACTGATGACAGCTATAGCTGTTTTTAAATCTCAGGAAAAATGAATGGCTAAAATTAGAATGGACTAGAAATATTCTCAAAGTCACAATAATTTCTCAATGGACTATTGGCTATTTTAATATTATAGCCAAATGGATGTCCTGCACAAAATTATATTTATAGTAAACCACTTGTAGAACAGTGGAATATCAGGCAATGTTATTGAGTCTGGTTTGCTGATAGATCGTATATACCTATAAGATAAGCTAACACTGGAAAATAAAAGTTATGTTTTACATTTAACTGGACCAGCACAGGTTTACCATTATAGTTTAGATAAGCTTTCAGATTACATTAATTCTTCCCCAGGAACTAATCTCATGTTGTCTGAAACCTCGCTTGACTGTATTGTAAAATGTACATCAGACTAATAAAAAGATGTCACATCAACTATGTACACCAGTGCTTTCTTTTATCTGATATGCACAGCATTTCTCCTTTCTTATAGATCTAGTTGTGAGACAGACATTGAGTTTTTTGTGCAGCATCACTATTTGCCTTGGAATGTAACTATAGACTGAGCCCACTGGCTCTCTGAAACTAATTTTGTGGTAGATAAGTCAGCTCACGGGCAAGCAAGAGTGTATGACCTATGAAATTAACAAATATGCATGTGTATCTATACACACATATATACCAGTATAATTTCCTGAAGCTCTTGTATGTTGTATAGCTGGCTTACATAAAGTTTCATGACCCATGCTAGAGAAATACCTGAGAATGTCAAAGTGCCAGAAATGAAATGGCCAATTGTCACAGTGTATCGCAGAGAACAATAAAAACAGACATGGTATTTGTAATGGTTTCCAAATAATGGTTATAACTGTTAGGATCTTTTATTAAAAAGCATACTGAAAAGGGACTATGATCAGGAATCTTATGCGTGTTGAGGTGTAGGAAGCTACTATCATTCATTGCCTATGAATTATTTGTTTTGCTTATTTTTTACTTTAAATTGCTTTTTGTATAATTCACATTTAAATATGCAGCAGCACTATGTGTAAATTTACCAGAATGTTTTAAAGGTTTAAGTAATCTGTTGTTAGCCTGATCATGTGAAACATATCTACCGGTGTGCACAACTGAATAAGGAACAGCACTTTACCAGAGAACATATACATACAATACATTTTTGTTCTTTCTGCTTCCTTTAGGGATTAAGGGCGTTGATATGTACTTGCTTTTAGGTATGCTAATTCATTTCTAGCATACCTTGTTGCAAACCATATGGAATTGTCATTCATTACCAAAGGTACAATACTAATCTTGGATTTTGTGAAGAACTTTTGCATTAGTATTTCAAGTTTGCATCAATACCCAGTGTCCATAGCTTGTCTATTATATTATAATTATGTATATAATGTTATGTATATATTATAAATATGTATTGTCCATACATACTTTTTCCTGTTAAAATGATATGTTCATGTAAGAAATATTAAAAAAAATCATGTATAACTGTCTTTACCCTGCAATTATAAATGTGCATCATGTGCAACTTAATGTGAAACTTTTCACCCCAGGCCTTTGCTTAAAATGGTTTTTACCCAGTCAGATTTTTCACATTCAACAAAGACAAATAAATAAAATGTATTTACCCAAAGTAGCTGTGTTGTGGGTTAAACCGTTTTAAGTAATATGAGGAGAATTTCTACTTGATTTCCTTTAATTTCACATATTTATTAAGTTAAGCTTGCTGAGTTCTGAATTAATGTCTTACTAGAAGGCTGTTAGTTTTGTAACTGTTGGGTAGCAGTTCAGATTGTAGTACTAAGCAGACCAGTTGCTTGAACACTGATTTAGGTCTGAAGACCTTAAAGAACCAAAGAACAGAACGTAGTGGATGTCCAACATGTTAAAAGGTATTTCAGAGGACACTATTTTAGTTTTACATTGAGTCAGTTACTTATTAAGAACACATGGGCCTTCAATTCACTTAATTAACAACAGTTTATAAATGTTGGATTGCAGCTGAGATTCTGATGACTTGAGAAACTGCTGATTCCTTAGTGATTTAAAATTGTGCATTTAACATATTACATTTTTAATTTATTTAAAGTTATAAGAATTTGAAAAAAGTTCAAGACATATTTTAAGTGTATTATCCCCATTGTTATTTGGACACTGAAGTTAGTGTGGGGAATAGCAGATTCAGCACTAGAATTCATAGAAAAGATACATATAGTAATTCATATTTACATTTTGACAGCTGCCATTCATACACACAAAAAAGGAGTATCATAAAGGGACAATTTATTAGGGCAGCCAGAATGACCTCTGAAGTATTGGATTTAATAGAGTAATTAAAATCAATAGGCAATATGTTTAGGGGGAGGGGATACCCTGAAGACATGATTAATGACATAAGGGACTACGTTTTGAGTAACAGAGATACAAAATATCAAGCTATAGTAGGAGTTAAGGAAAGAAATATTCCTCTAACAGTAGATACACTTTTGGAGGTCAAAGGAGGTAAATATTCTAGGGCATGTATTCTAAAATACAGTACAAATACTAGGAATATTAAAACTTTTATTGAAAAACATTGGAATGTGTTTAAAATGGATAAGAGAATTTTGGATGAAATAGGGGTTAAACCTATATTTGTACATAGTAATGCTATGAATTTGAAGAACGAATATGAATACAAATATTTGTTTAGTAAGAATAAAGATTATAAAATAGGGACAACTAAATGTGGAACGTGCAATCAGTGCAAATACATTGTTAACTACAATAGTGTGGTATTACAAGATATAAATACAACTAAAATTATGTTTAAAAAGGGAAATTGCAGAACTTCCCACTTAGTCTATTTGGCTATGTGCATGCAATGTGCTAGTTACTATGTAGGGAAAACTGATAGGAATCTCTGGAATAGAATATATGATCATTATTACAGTATGAAAAAAGGAGATGATAAAAATGCCTTATGCAAGCATATAAAAAGTAGTAAAAAATGTGACAAATTTTTATTTGGCATTTTGGAAGTGGTGAACCCTAATCCGAGAGGGGGATGTGTAAAGAAAAAATTGGGTGAAAGAGAGGTTTGGTGGCAGGTAAAATTGAATGCTTCTGAAAGTCCAGGACTTAATGAGCACATATCTATTAAGCCTATATTAGAAAATAATGGTTTTTAAAGCTTGTAGTTGTAGTTGGCTGCATAGATTTTGATATGAATGCATTTATAACATAATAGTTTTAAACATGTATTTTACTTAAATCATATGTTCTGTATATTGAATATTTTTTACAATACATATTTTATAGTGTATATAATATAAAGTATAGTATTTGGTATATATTTTGTAAATAGTACATTTTAAAAGGCTTATTTAAATAAAATTGTATTAGGATGTTATGTGTAGGAGGTAGGTCTTATGGGGTTAATGCAAAAAATATTCAATTAACCAATTAGAATGGGATTGGTTAAGAGAATGTATTTAAACACCAAGTTAATGTTTTTTTAAATTGTTCTGATGAAGTCTACTTATGTAGAGGAAAGTGCTCAATATTCGTTTTGTGTTACAAAATAAAGGAAATTAGCATTTGTACCTTGGACTACCTCGTGAATTGTTACTGATTAGCTTAAGGTTTATTCAACCAGTTGTAAGCTGTACGTGTATTCTTTGCTACCTTGGGACAGTATTCTTCGAGTATTTCATTATCTAGTTGACCGTCCTAGCTTGTGTCGTTTTAAACTGTATTATCCCCATTGTTAATTCTTTATCTTTTGAAGTGACATAAGCTTATTCGCCTTTATTTATTTAATATTTAAAATAATGTTTGAAGTACAAACACACATACATGCGCACACACACACACACACACACACACACACACACACACACACACACTGTATTTTATATATATATATATATATATATATATATATAGTCTATGTTAAATGTTCAAACATTCAAAATGAGACCAAATGTTCGACATTTGAATGTTCGAACATCAAATAAAAAAAAAATACACTTTAACAGTGTGAGTAGGAGAACAAGCCCCCCTGCACCTCCCACACCCCCCTACTTATATATACCAACTCCGAGACCGCACTTCAGTGCAGAAAAGGGAAATTCTCCCTATCTGCACCATATGGTGCCATTGAAAGTTAATCTTCGAACACTTAAATTTTCAAACTTTTGGTCTTGACCATGTCACATTTGAAATTTTGAGCGTTTGAAGATTTGTCATAGACCCTATATATATATATATATATATATATATATATATATATATATATATATATATATATATAAAATCTATACAGAGCTATCCATATTTAGACATTAGAATAAGGTTAGTTATACTTTACCTGTGTCCGACCCTATAAATTTGGAGACATGCTTAGGCAATGAGAGAAAGGGCCAGATATCATTAAAGTAGTTTGGGTATTAATTGCTTGCTTTTGACTAATATGTCTGTTAAATTATTTTATTTTTTACTTCTTTTATTTTTGTTGTTGAATTTTTTTGCTTTGTTTTTAAACACCTTTATTAAACCATTACTTAAGGCATTGATGTACATATATTAACAGAAAAGGAAACAAACTACATTAACATTTTTCATATTCATGCATTGTACATTGCATATATGTTTTCTTTCTTTTTAACTAAGCTACTGCTTGTCAACATTATCCAAATTGCTCAACTCCTGCCTTCTCTTAAACTTCACCCCTCATCCTATGCAGTATTCTCCATGTCTTGTTCTCTCAAATTCATTCTACTTATGTGTGATCTGCTCCTTCAATTTACTGAAGATTCCACCCCTAGTCCTTTTAACTCATTCACAATATTCAGTCATTCAATTACAACTGGAATTGATTTTGATTTTGATTTTCTATTAATAACGTTGTTGGCAGCGAATGCCTTTAAACTTTGTACGTTAAATTATTGGTAATGCAAATAATGAAGATGTTTGGAACAGAATGACCTGGGTTGGTGAAACTAAATACTAAACATCAAGGAAGAGTGAAGGTGATCAAATTAGTGATCAGAAGGAAAAAAAGTCACCCCAGGCTTGAGGAGAGGAGTAGGACAGAAGAGTAAGGTGCCCAAGATAAAGGGAAGGGGCCTATCTCAAAAAGCGTTTATCATGGAGCAGTATCTGAGGTCTGACAGTTTTAATCATCAGCTTCATAAGAGAATATATAAGCTCCACTGATCAGCCAGAAAAAGTGGCAAACCAAAGCCACAAACAGAAGAAAATGGAGACACTCGTAGGGAAATTCCAAACCCAGCTCAGAAAAAGAGGTGTGTTAAATTGTTTGTAAAAATGTCAGAAGTAACCAGGCTCACACCATACTGCTGTTTCCATTATAGTTTAATCTATCCAAACAGTTACACTGTCTGATATCATTTCACGTCCATTATAACATAGCTAAAATACAGTCTTTTGCTTCTCATGAACTGTCTCTTTCCTAAAATCAATGCACCCTTGATTAAGATGTCTCCCAAGAAGAGAAAATATTGTCCAGTTTATATACCCTTTTAAAGGGCAGCCGATTTTATTTTTAATGTCCTTGTGTTTTGCATGACTGGTTTATGTTTCTGTCACTTGTCCTTGTTTGGTTTCCATATCTGATGTCGTTATGAAAGGTCCCTGTTGAACAAACTTCCTTATTATTATAACAGGATGCCATTTAGCCCACAGTATGCATTTACAGTAAAAGCTAACTAAAGTAAGTATTTACAGTAAAAGGTAACTAAGCATGTTTCATTTTTGCAGGTGTCTGACAGTTCGCTGTTATTCGTAACTCTACATTTTCATGCTTGCTAAGCACACGTCTTCTGTGGTTTGGCCTTGCAATTTCTGCTTTTACAAACAAGCATTTATTTCAAAACTTTGTATCAGGTTAACCCTTGCTTCATAAGTCAAAACATTGTATTAATATTTCTTTTGCATTACAGCATACATTTAATTGCTTTGGGGAAAGAATATTTAATCTCTATCAAGGTGTTTATTGAAGACACAAAAGCACAAAATACACATAAATGCCTAATGCACACAGCGTTTTCGTCCAGAAATAGACCATCAGATGTACCCCACAAACCCAAAGAATTACACTTTTATACAAAAACAAATGAAACCAGTTACTCAGTTAGTGAATTAAAGGTAAAATAGCAGATTTAAATCAAAATGCATGGGTCCAAAAAATGCTGAAAAAGTAATATAATAATAATAATAAGCACTGAAGAAGGGGAAACCTGAAAGCTTTGCTATCTCTGAGTTTTGGATTTTAATTAAATATTGCAGAACGTTTCTGTGGTTCTTTTTTCCTGTTAATTTCTTAACCTTGACATTAATAATATTTTGTCAGCACTGCCATGCAGTTATGTGCCCTTTCATCCCTGGCTGTATCTTGCTTTTTTTCTTTTTTTTGTGAAGGTACCAGGCGGGGGTATTATTTTTCACCAGTCCTTTTTGTTCTTGCAGTGAAGCATTTAGGTTCATGTTTTCAATAAAAGAAGAGGTAAGACATGCATCTGGAGCATTTCTCCCCGGGCCTCTGCTGAAAATTGGCTTTGTTCCACGTCGGACTTTCCCGGTTAACAAATGTTAAATAAAATAAAATAAATAGCATACCTAAAAGCCAGAGTGAGTCGCTCGTGCTTGATTTGTTTGGGGATGATCTCAGGACAAAATTCACTATCTGAGTTATAAACCTTTTAAAGACACCATTTGGTGTTTTTGTTTTTCTTTTGGGGAGTACCACTTAACAACGAAAAAATAGAATTATTAGTCATTGTTTTTTCAACCTCTCCAGAAATTTATCAATAATTAAATATTAGTGAAGAATCATCGATTATGATTTTGGAGCTGAAATTCAACTTTTTCACATGTTCTAACACAGAGATATGTTCTGATAAGGTCTTAGATAAAGTGGAAAGGTTGATTAGCAAGTGGAAATTACTGAACTATCCACCTGAAGAATGACTATTGAGTGTGTAAGAGAGATTCCAAATCCACTACCTGACTGACATTGTGTATGCTGGCCCAACGCATGTTTAGTTATGTAGAGTGACTGGCACTGTGTATGCTGGCCCAACGCATATTTAGTTATGTAGGGTGACTGGCACTGTGTATGCTGGCCCAATACATATTTAGTTATGTAGGGTGACAGGCACTGTGTATGCTGGCCCAAAGCATATTTAGTTATGTAGGGTGACTGACACTGTGTATTCTAGCCCAACGCATATTTAGTTATGTAGGTAGTGGAACATATTTAGTTATGTAGGTAGTGGAAAACAGTTTTACTCATCATCTGTTTGCCAGATAGAAAACAGGCGGCTGCTGCTACAGCTGCTGCAAATTGCTTGGTAATAAAAATCAGTTGCTTGGGATCATTAGAACTGGAAATGTTTGCCCAAGCAGTTAACTATCTGGATTTAGTAGTCTTCAATGACATTTCACATGCTATGGAATTATCTTAAATCCACTGTTTGGTAAGGCACTTAAGGGAAATAGTTACAGGCAACAGTTAGCACAGAAGACTAAGGCTACAACCTATTAATGAGCTGCTGTGTGTAACTAAAGGGTTCAAGGTTTGATTCCTTTCTCCTCAGTTTGACTGTTGTGTTACTGTGACTCTGAGCACATCACTTAACTAGAAAATGTTCCTGGATCACTCACAAAAAGCAAAACTTGTGCCCAGTGGGCTTTCCTAGTTAACTAATGTTTAAATAATAAATAAAATGAAATACTTGCATTTTGGGTTGAAAACTTTTATATTAAACAAATTATGCTCATTGTTTTCCAGATAATGGAATGTATATGGATGCACTCTTTGTCAGCTCTTTCACTGTCAGCAGATTTCCTTCAGCTTTATTTTCCTCAGCTAGTTACCATCTTTTAGGATTAGAGGCAGCACGTTGTAACTCAGGGACCCAAAATATTTTGTAAGTAATAACTCCATTTATTTGAGGAATTGAATAATGGAGAGAGAAATTTGGTCTCCCACACAGAGAGTTTTATCATTTCCTGCAGATGTGAGAGTCTGGGCTAATAAGTCTTGGTCCTGGCCTGTAGATAATGACTTACTTAATCTTTTATCACATATTCCTGCTGCATCGTGTCCCATTAAGTGCCTTCTGTCAGTGCTGGATAAGGCTTCATATTTATCTCTAGATACAACAATGCTAGGAGTCTAAGCAAAAAACTTCACTCCCTAGAAGCTCTCTTTACCCACAGAATGCTGTTGTCTCTGCAGTAAATGAGATATGTTTTAAAAACATGGCAGCACACCAACAGTGTAAGGATATAATACCTTCCACACACTTAGACCAGCTACTACAAAGACAGGGACTGAAGGTGGAGGTGTCTCATTTTAGATCAAAAATAAATATACCTCAAGGATGGTCAAACAGGGCAATGCATTTGAGCTTCTCCACATTCAAATCACCATAAGCACAATCCAGTACCACTTCCTTGCAAACTATAGGTCCCCTCTATGATGCAGGAAACCTATAAAATGTATTTAAACTTATTATAAACACTCATCCTCCAAACCAATACCATATTCTTGGGCAAATTTAATTATCCCACTATTAACTGGGAATCATATACAACACCAAACATACAGACACAGAGATTCCTGGATTTTGTAAACTCAAACTCCCTGGACTTGATTGTCAAAACACCAACAAGGGATGCAACCATACTGGATCTGGTCCTCACTGATATGGGAGAGTGCTACACATCCCTTAGTGTAATGTCTTCTCTGGTAAGGTCAGACCAGAAAATGGTCTCCTATGAAGTAAAAATAAAACCTGTAACCCCAGATAACTCTGAAATATTCAGAAACTAATCTAAGGCTAACTTCCTACTATTAAGTGATAACCTGGCAAAATTTCAAGCTCCCATAAACCCTGAGAAAACTGCTGCCTAAGCAGAAATGTTCACAGAAACCCTATACAAGCATGTTAATAGCTGCATAGTGGCAGTTGAACCCACCAGGAAATTGTATCAGAACCAGATCAAAAAACAAACCACCCTGGTGGAATCACATCATTAGTGGGCTGTATAACATAAGGAAGAAAATCATGGCAAAAATTAGGAGATGCAGCACCCACCAGGATAAATGCACTCACATGAAACTAAGCAAACAGCTCAGAGGACAAATAAAGTGCACCAAAGCCAAATTTGAGGTAAATTTGGCCTCACGGGCCAAGGACAACCAGAAGGCATTCTTTAGCTATGTTCACAACCTCAAAGGCAATGCACAGTTATGTGCAGAGCTCATTGTAAATGGAGCCACCTATACCGAGACAGAAGATGTAGCAAACCTTCTATCTGACAAATTCAGCTCCAAATTTACCCCTCTCTCCTCATCAACCTCCCCTCAGGAAATACCATTGAATATAACTCCTCCTGCTATCACTATCTCTTGATTGTGAGTCACAGATGTGTGTGTGTGTGTGTGTGTGTGTGTGTGTGTGTGTGTGTGTGTGTGTGTGTGTGTGTGTGTGTGTGTGAGTGCTACAGAATCCTGAAAGCCCAAAGTCTTGACAGTTCAAAATACTGAAAACTCAAAATACTGAATCTTATAATACTGAAAGCACACAAGATGCCAACACTTACTATATTCCAACACAAGTACTTTCTTGTGTGTGTTAAAGATTGTGCAAAACCTGACCTAAGTACATGAATATGATGAAAAAACACTTAAATAAAATCTAGATTTTCATTTTGTGGATATTAAATAAACTAAAGTACTTTTTTCTTATGAAAGAAGAAAATGTTTGCAAGTAGAAACAAAAGTAAATAATGAACTCATGCTTCATGTACTGTCTTTCTCATTCGTTCTTGTTTCTACTTCCTTCCTGTTGTTTATTATTTGCTGCAGTTATATTTCAGTTAAATTATTTTTCATTTTCTGCATTGTATTGAAGCTTTTGTTTTTGACCAGTGATTATTTTCATTTCTTTTGTTATCTTTTCCATATTTTTTGTGTACCAGCACTGTTGTATAACGTTATGCTATCAGCAAAAGGGCAAACTTTTTCTGTAAGCATTTTCTGTCCTGTAACGTAATGATCCTGGCCCTCTGATGGGCCTTGTGTTATCTCATTTTACATCATCATTTTATCTGAGCAGAGTCTGTTTATTATGGTCCACGCTTCCTGTTGCACAGCCTTTGTTTTAACCACACTGTTTATAAAAGGCCACAGGTCTAACTCCTGCTAACTCAGTGGCTTATCATGTGGCACTGCATGTCAGTGTCCCTTTACTAATCCACTATTCTAATGGCTCAGTCAACGTTTCTTGGAGTTTGTAGCTCAGAATTCCCATTCTGGATTTGATTTTCTTAAAACACCCTGCCTCGTTGACTTTTGAACATTTTCTTCAGCAGTCATTCCTTGATATTTGTTATTAATGAAGCCAGTCACCCTCAGTGTTGCTACTAGTGATGAAGGATAATTACATTTGTCTTATTACAACTATAATAATTTTAATTGACCTGCAAAGATTTCTTAAAAAAGGTTACTTTGCATTGTACTCAGGTAGCTTTCTGTACATTTCCAAGAGTTTCAATTGGAAAGAGGTAAAATAAACAAATAAGCAGTCAACTTTCAACTCACTGAAAACTCATAACATTTTTTTTACAGGCATGTTCCCCTCTATTCCAGATGTAGGGAGCTTTACCCCTACTCCCACTAACTTAAATACTCTAACTCAATGGTGTACAATTTCTTTTAATCATTGCCATCATGGTATACAAAGAGAAATCACAATGGCCATGATGTATATGTTGGACACAGGTATTGACGTACAGCACTAGTGAATTTAAATAATTGAGTATTAGTATTTTCCACTGCTGATACTGAGATCGGTCTATTGTGATCAGTGCTATATCATGGTTAATAAATTCCAAAAATAAATAAATAAGATAAAATAAGTTATGTGATATAACTGGGGCAAAAAAAAATCCTCAGAGCTATTATGGTTACCCTCTAATATTTTGTAATTTTGCAAAATGGATTTTGTAAATCTTCTTTGCCTACTTTCACAAATAGCCATGATTTTTTATTTATTTTTTTGCTCTCCCATATTCCAGTCTGCCATCTGCGTGTTTCTAGTTAAACTTTACTTTCTCTCTGATATCATTTGCTTTCTTAAAGACACGTTACATTTTTTTTCTCTGTTTGACTGGATTGATTCTTTTCCTTAGACTGCACATTCCATACTTCATTTTGTAATTGTCCAGATCCCCTTTCCCCAATAAAACAGACTATACCATCATGGCATAAGACAATCCTTACTAAACAACTTTATTAATCACAGAATTAATTACTCATAGAATGTATTAATCACAATATAATGCATAACTTTAACAACTTAACACTGGGCAGTGTCACCCATTCACCTCTGTCTCACAAGAAAGTAAGCAGCATTATCTCAACTGCTCACTTAGTCTGATTTCACCTATAGCCGGCCTTAGGCATAGGCCAACTAGGCGGCCGCCTAGGGTGCCGGTCTAGCAGGGGCGCTTTTCCAGTATTTATTTGGTATAGGTAGACCAGGATGGGGGCACCAGGTAATGTGGTGGGGGGCACCGTGGAGCCCTTTTGCCTAGGGCACCAGTTGACCTAGGGCCGCTCCTGACTTCACCAGAAGTAACGTGACACCACTCACTTCCATATCCAACCAAACAACTTGTAACATCCAAAACATAACACCAGAAGAGGAACAGCCCTTCTTCTCTACCTATTAACCCACTCACGTATGGAAAACACACATTACGTCATATAACACAAAAAGAGAGGGATGGAAGGGTGGGCAGCAAGTCCACACACAATTCTGATTTCCCCACCCCCCAGCTCATACACAAAACTGAATTAACTCCTCCGCATCATTATCTCACTGCCTCTCTAAACACCCTCCCCCTAACTTTAACCCTTCCTTGCCTGTCTCACCACCACAACACCTTCCACCATTCCACCACTTAATTCAAAACTCCTCTGGCTACCCACCTCTCCCCCACCACAAATCCCTCATGAATCTATGGAAAATTAGTTTATTTCAAAACTACATTTGTCCAGATCCCCTTTCCCCCCAATAAAAACACACTACACCATTATGGCATAATAAAACCATTCTTAAACACTGTTTATTAATCAAAGCATTAATTAATCATAAAATGTATTAATCATAATATAATACCTAACTTCAACATAACTTAACACTGGGCAGTGTCACCTGCTCACCTCTGTCACAGGATAAAGTAAGCAGCGTTACTCCAACACTTAACTTATTCTAACTTGATACCAGAAGCAGTGTGACACTGCTCACTTCTGTACCCAACCAACTGCCTTATAAAATCCAAAATATAACACAAGAGGGGAAATAGAAGAGGGGCATGCCAACCCCTCCTCTGCCCATTAGCCTAACACAGACTGTTCCCCCTCAAACTACTACAGTGATTTCACAAAACTTTCCAAGAGCAAAGACAAGTGTACATTGAATAAATCCAAGTGTAACTCATTCAGGTGTACTCCATCCTTCTTAAACCACACTTGATCCCTATAATCAAAGTCCCTATGATTGATAGTACAAATACCCAAGTTCCTCAAGTGCCTCAAAATCCTAAGAGCAATGAAGTGCTGACCATGGTCAATACTCATGTCTAAACCTAGCCATCTCCCCATAACATTCATTCCTACTATAATGTCCCTGCTACTGCAAATCCCACTCAGTAAAAAACACTGAAAAAAATTAAATTAGACCGTCTGCCTGTTGAGGAAACAGAACTCACAGCCATCTGCAAAAAACAAAGCACACTACCAGCTGAGTTACTGGTAACTGCTAGTTCTGTCAGCCCTAACAGTAAATACAAATAAAACCTGCAACTGTCCATGACAATAATGTATTTAATGCACTGGTATACTAAATCCTAAGTGGACCAATTGTCAGACATATTGTCTGTATATTAAATTTTTTTTTCATAAGCTACACAGCCCACCAGATTGTTTTTCAACCACACTCCTTTATACATAACTGAAACATAGCTCTCCAACAGCCAGTGACAACTTCAGTAGAATAACGGACAAATCCAGTCAGACATCGGGGACAGTCAGGGACACTTAACATATCAGTACTATTAATTTGAAACACTGAGAGAAAAATGAATATGAATTAATATATATTACTGCATACAAGAAGACTATAGCTTAATCATAAAAAATACATTAAAAAAGTTTACACAAAGCCTATACACACCTACAACTACATCTTCACTCCCAAGCATTATAAACCAAAGTTCTACCTGTTGAATCCAGAACCCACTGGTCATCCTAGATGTACAAATTGCAATAGGAAATTCACGCCTAAATATGATCTCCCCACCCCGCTACTGTTACACAAAACTGAATTAACTCCTCCATACAATCGCCTCACTTCCTCTCTAAACACCCTTCCTGTTAACCTTAGCTCTTCCTTGCCTGTCACAGCACCACAACAGCTTCCACCATTCCATCACTTAATTCAAAACTCCTTTGTCTACCCACCTCTCCCCCACCCCAGAATCCTCAAGCATCAATCTGGACAAATTAGTGTGTTTCCAAACTACATCTGGCAATGTTTTCTGTGTTTCTTCTTTTTGGATTTCCTTGTCTTGCTTAAGTATTTTTGGACCTCAGATGTTGCATCATTTGTGAACTACAATGTTTTTCCACCACAGGTTAATAATAATTGCTTGTATTCTCAATACTTTGCAAAAATACTCCATTTATTGATTGAGATTAGTTAGAAAACAAAACTTGTTAAAATGTACTTTTTATAACTACAAACTAAATCACTTAGTTCAGTTAATTCCTCTCAGTTAACCCAATGATTGATATGGATCAGTTTAACAGAAGCATTGAAAATTACCTCCCATCCAGTCTACTCTGTGATGCCCCATTCTATACTAACCTTCATACTATTCAATAAAAAAGACTAGAGCAAATCTGCAACAAAAGAATACAATTTGCCTCCAATCTCCCTTGCATAACTGACCACAGATTTGTTCTGCATGAAAACAACTGGGTGGACATTCCCAGCTCTCTTCAATACAACTAGCTAATGGTACTCCAGTGTATTCTGCACAAACCATCCAAATGTTCTTTGCTAATCTCACTGATGAAGTGGTACTAGTCCACAAGATAATTCTCTCAAAAGACAAATACCCTGACTAGCAGGACTGGGTTTCAAATGTTCTTGGGGAAGTCCTGTGCTCATACCATATGACCAAACTCTGAAACCAGATACCATCTGCCCTCAGATAACTCAAACTTGAAAATAGTTTCAAGAAAAATCTCTTCAGCCATTTCATAAAGTCTGCTGCTGCTGCTCTTCCTGTCCTCGTTATTAATCAGTCCCCCACCTACAATTTTCCTTCTCTCAAATTGCAGAGTTTTTCCTCTCAGTCAGCAATGCTAAAATTTTGCTCTTTTCATAACTGTTAACATCCGCACTTAACCTCTTATTTTCTGCAACCTTAATCATGCATATTGTTAAGCATATTTTTGGAGATTTTCTCCATGGGCCTCCACTGAAAAGGGGTCTTGAATGTCACAATTGAACATTCCCATTTTGTTTTTATTCATTCATAGGTATGGAAAGACTAGACATCTCAACTGGAAAACTGAAGTCTGATTGTATTATGTCTGTTTAATCAACTATTTGCACAACAGTTTGTTAATTGTACAGAGGACTGAGGCTATGAACTGCTAACAAGCTGCTTCCTATGGTTCAGGGATTGGTTCTTTCAGCCTCCATTTAAGACTCTGAACAACTCACTTAACCAGAGATTGCCCCATAACTGTGTTTAAAAATGCTCCACGTGAATCAATATAAATATAATTAGATAATTGGATAAAGCAAAAGTTGTCAATAGACACTGATCATTGTATGCAAGCTACCATTTAGTATATTTTTATTTTTATTATTTTTTTTTACTCTTTTCTTTGTCTTATGTTTGTGTTTGCTTTATTCACTTTAATATTGGTTTAGGGTTTGATTCTCTCAGCATCCATTGCCTGCTGTTGGATTCTGTGCAACACATTTAACCACACAGCACTCCCCAACTGAGTTTGAAAGTCTTTACTATGCTAGCAGTTAATTAATCCAGTTATGTAATACAACATTTTCTGTTTAAACATATATGTAATTTATGTCCTAGATTTTAATCAAAAGTATTACATAACATGTAAATATTTCTTGCAAAAATATCAGCAATTTGTCAAAAGTATAAACTTTATTCAAATAGAAATACAAAATCACATTATCATTTAATAGAAAGGACTAGGTTTTTCAGTGCTAATGATCAGCAGTACATAAAGATATTTAATCATTTACTGTCTTGTAGCAGCCTTAATTTTGGCACATTTTTTATGCATACCCCCATATTTTAATAATATCACACTCTAAAGACTTCCAAAGTCTGGAAATAATCAGTACAGTAAAAGAGCTAACTTGCCTTAGCAGATTAAATAAAAAACTAAATCTTCAAGATTCACACCCCAAAGACAATACATTTTTAGCCTCTAAAGAGTAAATATGTTTATGTAGAGCCTAGGCAGCTATTGCAATGACTTTTGCCCACATCTATGTATTATTAGGGCATCTCCAAAGCATGAGTGTGTGTGCGTGTGCGTGTGCGTGTGTGTGTGTGTGTGTGCGTGTGCGTGTGTGTGTGTGTGTGTCATATTATGTCTATTGTTTCATTCAAATTCACTCTAATAATGAAACACCTTAATAAAGACAAAATTGTTGCACATAGCATGGTTTACAATATCGTTAAATTCAAATACATTTATTTATAATATATCAGAAAGCTTTTGTCCTTCAGAAACAAGGCTGCATCTGTCATTTGAAATGAAAGTTTTACTGTCATAAAATAGTTTTTTAAACTATCTTCCCCAATGTTTGTGAATACAAAATATTTTGCTTCAGACCCTCATGTATCGTGTTCTGTAGTTCATGTTTTAATGCAGTGCACCTGGTCAGACAGCAAGACTACATTTCCTTCTCTTTGTCTTCACATGGGCAATGTTAGTCATAACCTTTGTTGTTGGTGTGGGAGTTGGACTCATAACCCTCAGAATTTTGAGATAAATATAATGTGTCTCAAACACAGACGAAGCATTATTATTCATTGCATAATATCAAGGAATAATATCATTTTCTTTGCACTGTGAAATAGTGTTTAAAATTACACTAACATTTTCTCTTCTTGAGAACAGAACATTAATCCTTTAAACTCCTGTAAGTGATTCTTAATTTTCTATTTCATGAAGAACTATGTCTTTTGAGAATAAGCATTTAAAGAGCAATTATTTCTTAATCAGAAAAGAATTCTGCCAGAAATCTTAAAACTGAACAAAGAGGGTTGTCTTTTTTCTTTTTATGCCAACAAGCCATTTTAAGGCTGTATAATGCATTACTGATGATTCCCTGAAATAGAACAAAGCTGCTGAACCAATAAGAATGAAACATTAGTGCTTAATGTAGTTTACAGTACAGTATAAGCCTACATCAAGAAAATGTTACCTTTCAATATTTATTCAAATAGCTTCCCTCAGACTGAATAAATATAATTTTTTATTTTTTTCATATCATTTGATTTACATTAGGGGACAAAAATATGTTTAGTTGACATATATATGTTTAAACAGGTACCAGACTGTTATGCATGTACCTGACAGCAATGGCTCTGTGATTATTATATGCAAAAGTCAGACAAGTAATGTCACATTGAATCATGGAAGGCTGCAGTGTTACTTACAGTGAATGATACACAGTCTGAGTTGGCAGAGAAGGGGAAATGGCCCAGTCTGTCATCTCACTTGAGTATCCAAAATAATTTTGTTTCCCTTACAAGTTTCGTCGGCCTCACCTTCACAATTACAACACTCCATGCAGTCTTCTTAAATGTTGTGTTTTGTTCTGACTTTGACATTTCTGAAGCATCAAACTTCATCCATTATGGAGATGACATTATACGATATAGGGATAACCTCATTACCAAGTTATTACCGAATCTGCTGCAAGGAGGCTTCAATAATTTCTACTTTTAGTTGCATAACAAGTAACTCATAGTCAGTGTAAACAAAATTGCCACAGTACTTTAGGTACTTTATTTAAAAAAAAAAAAAAAAAAGAACTAGCAAACCACAACCATCTTTATCTATATTCTCTTAACATCCAACAATATGTTTGCATAAATACAAATAGGACACTACTTGACTATATTCTAACATTCAAAATGCAGACAGGAAAAATCATAACTAAAGTTAACACACAGCTAAAGGCTGCTTATTCAGTCTACAACCATGTCACCCAGACATTCAAAGTGCCAAAGAAGAAGAACACTCTTATATACATAACAGAGTACACTCTCCCCTATTGTCTCTCTGCTATTCAGCCAGCATACAGCAACTTCAAACAACATTTAATGGCAGTTGTAGATTCTCATCCTGGTCTCAGCATCGCTGCCTCTGATTTAGAAAAGCTTGGCTGCTTATCCATCACAGCAAGTTTGTATTTCTACTCTCTATACTTCTTGTAAAATCCTGCACCAGTGCTACTGACCCCTTCTCAAAAAGAAATTCCCCATTTAAACCTCTATTCTTTGCATCCAAGAAACTAATACCCTAACTTTGCAGTAGCCCAGGTTTACTCTTTCCACATATTAAAAAAGCTTCTGTAAGATAGCACCCTGTAACTGGTACCATATCTCCCTTGAGAATCAGGTAAATCACTCACTAAAAGCAATTTTGCAACTGTTTATACAGCTAAAGGACTTCTATAAATGTGCCTACCTCATAGATAAAGACAAAATGAACGTTGTACCACCACTAGCCCTACTATTAGTTAGTGGAAACATTTCATTTATAAATGCATGCTCTACAAATGAACATTAAAACACTTGTGTTTACATATGTATACATCTTCACTAATGTTAATTGTCTCACGTTTTTTCTTTTCCTTTCCAGCGAATATCATATTGCTTCCAGATAACTGCAACAGAAATGTTTTATATATGTATTAAAAACTCCTACTGCTTTCTGCTATACAAAAGTACTTTGTCCTGCCTATCTGCATACTGCTAATACTTATTAATGAGTAATGAAAATGCTAATTTCAAAATGTAATACCCTAACTGTACTAAAGTTGTGATTTGCACAAGAGTTTTGGATGAAGAGGGTCCGTGGACCAGTCTAACTACCCAATTAGCAATGATAAATAAATAAGGTTTTATACCAAACTGTCTTGCTTCCAAACACAAAAAAATGTTCTTTTGCTCCCATACCATATTTTTTTAATACCTAACACTTCTTTTAGTGTGAGACATTCATATGCCTCTATCTTAGCTCAGGTTTGCTGTGTTGTCTTTTACAACTACCTAGTCTGTTCTTTTTTATTGTACTAAAGAGGCATCTAATACCCACGGTTCTATATTAGAACATCAATGTTTCAGAACATCGAATGTTCTAATATTGAACCCTATTCAGCAAATGCTGAAAACAGCAAAGCTGCAGAAAACCAAATGTTTTCCCAGGGAAAGAATTTGGTTGTCCGTTTCTGTCACTTCGCTATTTTCAGTGCTGTGGTGGAATGTTATGGGTCAGGTTCAGGTAAGTGTGCGATTGTGTGGACATGAGGGTTAGGGCGGGTTAGGTGAGTTAGGGTTAGGGTGCAGGTCAGGTAAGTGTGCGATTGTGTGGACGTGAGGGTTAAAGCGGGGTAGGTGAGTTAGGGTTAGGGCACGGGTGAGGTGAATGTGCAATAGTGACAGACCTTAGGGTTAGGGTTTGGGTTAAGGTAAGTGGATAGTTAGTGGTGTATTTACAGTTTAGTGTAGGGTTAGATGTAAGATTTTATGTGTATGTGTGTGGATTGCTGGTTGTTTGGTGTGCTTGTGTTGTGCGTATGTGTTTCGAAACAGCAAATTTTTTCCCTAAGAAAAAATTTGCTGTTCTGAATGTTTGATGTTGTCAGTGTTCACTGAATTGTGTTCTATATTAGAACATTCAAAGTTCTGACACTTCGATGTTCTAATATAGACCCAATACCCACAACACATTTATTACCCTTTACCGGCTCTGTTCTATTCTGTGTTCAGTAGGGGTTTAGCAGTGTCGTGCACAGTGAACATTTTCTGTTACTGTTTGCTTTAAGATCCTCTTATTTTTGAAAACCTGAAAAGAAGATAGAGACAGCACTTTTGATTGTGGAATTGGTTCCCTGGCTATCTACTACAAAAAATGCCAACATAAAACATGACTTGAGAAGTTAAATCAAACCTAGATTGCAGTAAAGTAGACAGCAGTTTTCCGTGCCTCAAGTGTGCAGTAGCTTCTAACAAATGCATTATACTATCATTTTTCTCAGTAACAGCATTATACACAAAACTAAATGTATACTAAAGATTTAGCTACTAAATGATAATGTATGTTTCACTTTCAGGATCTACCTTGGGTATAAATCACTATGACTCCTTAAAGCAGCAGTTACTCTTAGTATCGTATTATTTATTTTTATTTTTTGTTATTTATCATTCATTCATTAAAAGGATAAGTGAACTGATCTAAAGTGTACAACATCCAGATATGAGCATAAAATAATTATAGAATGAAGAAACAGGGGTTATGGACTCCTAGCTGAAATGTAAAAACATAATCTCAATTCTTAGTGATACCTAAATTTCAAAAGACACATTCCTTGAAAACCCAATTTACTGAAAAATAAAATTATTGCAAAAGGAAAAAAATCATTTTGAAATTTTAAAGCAAAAACCCACAATCACTGAACAACCAAATTTGTCTGAACAGGTATAACGTTACTGAATGTAATTTTCTAAGGTAACATGCAGAGCAAGATTTAGGATTAGGAAAAGAGTAAGGTTAGGGTTAGCTTTACCCCTGTACCATTTTACTAATACCTTCTAACACTAACCCTCTGTGTTACCTTAGAAACAACATTTCTGTAACACTGCTGCTAAACAAAACAAACTCAGACATATAGCGCCTGCACCAGCACAGCACTAAATCTATCTCTTTAGCTAACTCTTACCATAAACTGAGCCACAAACACACACACCTACCAATCCTCTAACGATAAAACTTCTAGTATATCCAAAAGTTTTGCTACTAAGAAAATAAACCTCCCTTACCTCTACAAATAGTGCTATTCCCTTCAGCAAATCCACTTTGGCATATAAAACATTCACACAGCACATCATTAGAACACATTCATACCCATGGCACACATTCAACAAAACTACAAGTAACCATATAGGTGTATAGCAAAAACTGCTACCAATCATTGGTGAGCATGTGAACTGTTTCCCAGGAACCATTTTAGGGTTATTCTTTCTGTTTTGCTCCTGGTGAGGGATTAGGAGAATCTCTAGGAATGCTAGGAAATAATATTGATCTGTTCAACAGATCAATATTATTTCCTAGCATTCCTAGAGATTATCAATCACCGAAAAGTCTGAAAATTGGTTCTTAAGAGCTAGATTGGGATTTATGCTACTGCTTTGCTCCTAGTAAGAGAAGGAGCAGAAGGACATTGGCTTCTGATGGTCTCTGATAGAGCAGTGTGTATTGGACTTCACTGCGTGGTTTGGTTACAGTTTTATTCAGAAATTCTTTAAGTCATTTGTGCAGCTTGTCTTTCTGTTGTGTCCAAATAAGGGAGACAATACCAAGTGTACTGAATCCATTATTCGTGGAGCCATGTGGGACTGATGCTACTCTTTTTCCAAGTGTACTGAATCCAATATTCATGGAGCCACGTGGGACTGGTGCTAATCTTTTTCCAAGTGTACTGAATCCACTATTCATGGAGCCATGTGGGACCGGTGCTAATCTTTTTCCAAGTGTACTGAATCCACTATTCACGGAGCCACGTGGGACTGATGCTACTCTTTTTGCTTCTAATGAGAGAATGACTAAAGTGCACTTATAATTACTTTAGAGTATTGTTGTTTTTGCCACTGCATTTCAAACCATTGAATTCTGCATTCCTCCCTATTTAAGTGTTTGCTGCATGTTTCTGTGTGAGTTGACCATTTCCTGCACTTTCAGCTTGGATTACCGCCTAAGTTCATTACTTATGGACTTCTAGACTTTTCCAGTGATTTAACTTTAAAGTTTAGGTCTACACTCTACTGGCAGTGGATAGCACCCTTGTCTCATTCTGTGCTGAAAATCACTGAGGAAGCCTTAGAGTGTGTTTATTGTAATTGACTAGAGGGTTATTTTGATGGGTTACTGGTTTTCTGAGCCTGTATAAAGGTGTTGTGTTTGCACACAACTTGGTATTTCTCAGTGGTGATTAGCAGTGCCTTGTTTTGATGCAAGCACGTAGAACTGAAATGTTCCTATAAAACTTTCTCTAAAAGGCCCTCACTACTTAGTTCCACTGAGGAGCATCACCCCATGAGTTTAGTTTAGTCTTAGTCTGAATTCTTACCTAAGCTAGCCAACTTCATTCCCTTTGTAGATCACATAATAAGGATCTGTAAGCATGGATATGCATTTTCCTATCATCACTGCAGCCAGTTTGGTGGATATGGGCATCCTGAGGCAAAATAGCAATTGTCTCATGTTTATTGATAGCCATCTAATTTTTAAACAAACTTATACTGTATGTGAGAGATTTACTTGCACAATGTCACTGGAGGTAATGGTCTAACATATAAGGACTTATAATACCAAACAGCTTATCAAAAACACACACCCTACATCTATCACATATAGTATGGACCACTACAATCCCATATACTGAGTCTCTTAAATGTAATATTCCTAAAATCCAAAGTTTTCCTAGATGTACTTACAATAAGTATCCTCAGCAATCTCAAAAATGCTGTACCAAAACAACACCCACCATGACACATATAGCCATATCTTATGCTCTTTTCAGCTATTAAATCCATAAGGCACACATAGATACAGGAATAGAATCCTCGACTCTGGATGAAGTAACCAGTGATAATAAAGAAGAAACAATAAATAAAATAAAACTCGCTGGATACACATGGCACGTAACACTTTATTAGAAGAAAATGTGAGCGCTTTCGCAGAGTCCTCTCTGCTTCATCAGACATATTATAACAGTTAAAACTTCATTTAAATAGTGATGCATCATGATGTCAACCAATCAATTCCATGTTAAAATCAGTAAACCAAATAATAATGCTTATGGTATAAAAATACATATGTATATAAATATATATATATATATATATATTTATATAAACATATATAAAAAACACATATGACGGCTGTATAAAATGTGGGACACATTTCTAAAATTTTCTTGGTACAATATTAAAAGCTATATAAAAAATATAAAAAATACTAGATGAGCTGAAGCATCAGTGCTTCAAGGCCCTGTTTCCAAGAAATGGTTTTAGAGAAACCTTAGAGTTTAGACCAGGTGGTCTGTCTGCTTGGAACTTAATAATCCATTCTTGTTCCAAAGCTTCAGTATTGTTAGTAAGCAGACAGACCACCTTGTCTAAACTCTAAGGTTTCTCTAAAACCATTTCTTAGAAACAGGGCCTTGAAGCACTGATGCTTCAGCTCATCTAGTATTTTTTATATTTTTATATAGCTTTTAATATTGTACCAAGAAAATTTTAGAAATGTGTGCCACATTTTATACAGCCTTCATATGTGTTTTTTATATATGTTTATATAAATATATATATATATATATATATATATATATATATATTTTTTTTTTTTTTTTTTTATACCATAAGCATTATTATCTGGTTTACTGATTTTAACATGGAATTGATTGGTTGACATCATGATGCATCACTATTTAAATTAAGTTTTAACTGTTATAATATGTCTGATGAAGCAGAGAGGACTCTGTGAAAACGCTCACATTTTTTCTAATAAAGTGTTACGTGCCATGTGTATCCAGCGAGTTTTATTTTATTTATGCAGCCTAATATTTTGGTCATAGAAAACTCCATTGTGAAACACACAGATGTTCCACTCGCCAGGCAGGGTACGGAGAGAGTTATCTATCAGGGGTCAGGATCTACCAGATCACACACACACTCAGGTCATTGAACCACAAGTACCAGTATGACTCAGTCATAGAACAAGTGGGTGTAAACAATCTGAGATGCCCCTTCCTGGAATATATGAAGACAGACATGATAGACCCCTCTGATTGTCTGTCCCAGGCTGGTATGAATCAACTATTCAGCACCATTTTACTTTCTGCAAGGAAGATGCCAGAATATGACCAAAATAAAAATTGAGTTTAGTAATTGGCTTAGTTTTGGGTATGAGTCAAAGTGGGTACAATATTTGTCAGCCTGGGAGGATATTGTTGATAGATCACACTGCTGCCAGAGGTGGACACACCTGTCCACTGTAGGCTTTCAAATATTGGCTTAAACCTTGCCCATCCCTTTTTTAAGGCACTGCCAACCTGATGAACTTTCCAAAATAGCAAAACCAGTCCAAGAAAATCTAAAGGTATTACTACTCATTGTCAGGAGCCTAAGGAAGAAAGTACACTCCCTGCAAGCTCTCTTCACCCTGGAATGTAGACATCTGTGCAGTTACTGTGACATGGTTTAAAGCCCTAGACAGCACTCCCGCTGTGCAGGGCTATGATGGCTTCAACACATTTAGACCAGCTACTGCACAAGAACTGAAAAATGGTGGCGGAGTCTCAGTTTGCATCAAAAACAAACACACCTGAAGGCTGTCCAAACATTATGACATGTTTCAGCTTCTCCTTGCAAGATATAAGTCCCCTTTATAACCTAGGAAACCCATAACACATGCATAAATGTGTGGCAACACTCCACATTTAACCCAACACCATATCCATGGGCAGCTTTAACTAGCCCGCTAATAACTGGGAATCATACACAACCCCAAACATGAAGGCTCAGAGATTCATGGGCTTTGTAAGCACAAACATCCTGAACCAGCTTATCCATATGGTAAGTAGGGGTGCAGAAATCCTTGCCTTGGTCCTTGGAAATATGTGAAAATGTTGCCCCCCCCCCACACTAGAGTAATGACCTCATTGTTCACAGTGGACCACAAAGCTGTCTCCCTTGAAAAAAAAACCTGAGACCCTACCTCACCTTGAAAGTTTTAGGAATTATGCTCAGGCAAACTTCCTACTATGAACTGACACCCTAGCAGAATTTCAAGACCCTCCAAACCACGAAAGCACTACTGTCTATGTGGAGCTGTTCACAAAAAGCTTGTACAGTCATGTTAATGGCAGTATAGAGACAGCTGTACCTTCCCAGAATAAGCACAGGACAAACTCAAAAACAAGCCACCCTGCTGGAATTCTAATGTCAATAAGTTGTACAACAAAAGGAAGAAATAATGGCAAAAATTAGAAAGTGCAATGCTCAGCAAGGTAAAAAAAATGTCATTGTCAGCCTAAACAATCAGCTCAGGGGGCTAGTCAAGACTACCAAAGCCAAGTTTGAAGTTAAATTAGCCTCCCAGGCCAAGGATGATCATAAAACATTTTTCAGCTATGTTCATAACCTCAAAGGCTATAAACAACAATGTGCCAAACTAATTGCAAATGAAGCCACTTATCTTGATCCAGAAGATATAGAAATACCCTCAACCATAGCTCCCAAAACTATAACTAGGAAACTGGTCCTTAATGCACTCTCTAAGACTAAGAACACTGCATCAATGGGCCCGAATAATATCCCAGGATGCCACCTTAATTGCATGAAACATGACCTAACAGGACTACTAGAATCAGTATTTAACCATAGCCTCCAGACAGGCTTTATGCTACACAAATGAGGGACTGCAACACTGTCATCACTCTGCACAAGAATGGTTCAGCTCCTGACATAGGCAACTACAGACTTGTAAGTCTGACTAGTCTCATATGCAAAGCCATGGAAAGAATTATCATGGAAATGATAAACAATGACATAAGAAACCTGCAGATATTGGATAAAGGATCCCTATCAGCATCTCGAATGCTGACAATATTGAATCTGATATTGTCGCATCGAGAATGCAGAAAGGGCAGAACGTCAAACGGGTAAACAGAAATCTCTGTAAGGGGAGATTTCCATTTGCCTCAATGTAGTGCAGTCTCGGAGTTGGTATATTTAAGTAGCGGGGGGTGTGGGGGGTGCAGGGTGGCCTGCCCCCCTGCCTACATCCTTTAGTTTTTTTTGGGGGGGTGTTATTTTTTTATCGGCATTCGAAAATGTAATAGGCCGATCATTTCTGTTCAACATTTAGTGATTCGACCTATTAAATTTTTGAAATGCTGATACAGACCCTGGATACAAGCCAGTTTTGTTTTGTTAAGTGCAGGCTGTCCCTTCTCAACTTGATGGACTTCTACAAGAATCTCACCAAAGCAATGGACAAGGACATAACAGTGCATACTGCTCACCTTGAACAGGCCAAACCATTCAATACAATACCCCACTCAGTCACTGTAGACAAACTCAGAAAATTAATTCTAACCCCCTATGTCACCCACTGTATAACCAGCTGTCTCAAGGGTAGGACCCACGAAGTTAGGATAGGGGTGTCTAGCTATAGAAAAAGTCCAGTCACTAGCAGAGTTCCTCAGGGTTTGGTGCTGTGGCTGCTCCTTTTTGGTATTTGTTTCTAAAATCAAGAGCAACATTATGGGTCTCTGGTTGACCAAGTTTGCAGATGATTGCAAACTAGGCACAGACAAGGAATTCCCCAAAGACACAAATACGCTCCAAGAAGGCCTGGCACAGACTAATAACTGGTGACAGAGCCACGGTCAAACACTAAGTACCAGGAAAGGCATATCGGTATCCCTTGAGAAGACAGATACCCTGAAACTACTACATTGATAATGCACCCCCAAGAGTAGACTCAGTGGTCAGGGATTTGACACAGACCTCTCAAGTGCCCCTGTTTTGGAGGACTCTTCCTATTTTCAGGCCTGATTTAGGATGACCCTATTTTAGGAGCTATGTCCCTATTTTCTGGCCTTGATTTTCCACTTCATACAATTTTCTGAATCCACTTCAACACACATCATTTTTGATGATGTCTAGTAACGAAAGCCACAATACATGGCCAAAATACTCGTAGCATCAATAATTTAAAGAAAAAGAACATCCATCTTACATCTCCCTTTTCAGAACTATCAAAACTGATTTTGTATGGTACAATTTTGTGATACATTTCACTAAAATCTACAGATTTATACTTTATCTTTGATAATGTGCAGTGGCAGATTTAGGCATGGGTGCAGGGGCGCGTGCCGCCCCCTTTTTAAACTTGCATAATTTTTTTTTTGAAAATCGGAAAAAAATGTACTACCAAAACTGTACATTTTCTGGTTTTCTGCTTACATTTTTTTTGTACTCTTAAAAAAGAAATGCACTATGTTCTGTTGAAAACGGATACTTCAGGTGCATTCTTTTATTGACAGACAATCCATAGATAGTCACCAAACGTGCCTAATGTATCAGATATGCAATTGGAAGTTGCAGTCAGGTGATCCTCCTCCAAGTGCATCTCCCTTGTAGTTGAATTAGGGGCATTAGTGAGAACACCCTGTTTGAAACGCTGTAAAAGTTTGACTAGTGAAATAATCCCTGATTCCGAATTGGACGAACGTGTTTTGCAGAGTGGGCAGATTAATTCTGAAAAAAAAACTGTGTGAGCAACTCGCCAAGTGATTCTGCCGTAAGGTACTTATAAGTATTATTATATACTATTATTATTATATTATTAAATTTTTTTTTCTCCTGAAGTACTGATCCAAGGCACCAAGTGGTAGAACTCTCTGCGTTATAAATGTGTAGCATTTTGGAGCTCTGATGCAACTTTTCTGTTTATAAACTGTAATGCCAGTTTTATCTGGAAAGCAGAATCTGCCTCTGTAAATTATCTCAAGCGCTGCCATTCTTTTGTCGTCACATGCTCATTATTTTATAGCAGATTGCCTTTCTCACAAATGATGTGGTTAGCATGTTTCCCTCTACAACAACTTTCACGAGATCACTGATGTTACGATGCAACCTTGTTCCAAAACACAAAAGGGCCGCACACCTCCACGGCCAGCAACCGCCTAGGGCGCCATAATGGACTGCCTCATAAAGGGCACATTTTATTTATTGAAATTTTATTATTTTTCATTTCAATCTGTTCATCTTTCAAACACACCACACCAGGACTCGAGAGACAGAAGTTTGTGCTCTTCTCGGCGCCCCATCTCTGAGTACATCCTGACAGTACTGTGATGTTTGCGCCCCTTCCCACTCAGTAGCAGCAGCATTGAGGAGAATTTAAATCTCGCTTTAGGCACTTAAAACTGTACGTTGATTCTTAAGTTACAGCCAGGGTGTCTCGGAATGTGTATTCATAACATGGTTTCCGTTTATAGTACTTACCGACCTACAGTAGTAAGAACTAGGATGGGAAGTTACTAGCCTTTTTAAAACAAGAATTCCTAAAGAAAAAAGTTTTATTTAAACATGGGTAACTCTATGGTGGAGTTTAGAATGGATGGCAGGCAATAGATTTACCATCTGCATGCATACCTCTCAGCTGTCTGGATTTTCAGAGAAATCAGAAGTTTTCTCTCATATTTTAGGCTTGTTTCTAGTAAAATTTTTAGTTCCCTGACGTGGAATATGCAACAAGATTTGCTACTAATACTGACATCTGCCTTACTATAGATATTTTAACTCTATTGAAGTTGGTAGTATTCCGGACATACAAGTTAATGATAATTAAAACAATTCATTTTCAAATTGCTGTTAACCTTGCATACAGGGGATTACCATTTTGATCTGTGATGCCTCAGGTAGAACATTGACAATGCTAGTAATAACTAATCCCAGAACACTATATATTGTAAATCTATAGCTGGAAAGTATGAATGAAAAATGAAAGCTCTATTAATATGGTGATGGAACAAGAAACCTTCAGTGCGAGTAATCTGATTCTGTTGTAGGCAGTCAGGATGCGCTTGGAAACATTTTAAGATCGACATAAGTGCAAGAACACACTGTAGAATAAACAATATTTCCCAGTGAATGATGGGATCCGAGGTTTGTGGAAAAACATATTTTGCCACTCCAAGTGCTTTGCCTCAACCTCCCTGGGAAAGAAAACGATACTTCAGTACTCGTGACGCATGACATCGCCTCACGTTTCTTGAGTGGGGAGTCTAGTTATCCAGCTGTGTCTGACTTAGCATCACCTGTCAGAAGGTGGGGCAGGTGCACTTTATGGAATGAAGGGGTGGTGAGAGCTGTAACCAAGCATATCAGTAAGAGGGTTTTAGTCAAGTTCTGATGAAGTGATAAAACTATAGATGCCACTGTAGACAAATTCCCATTCATGAAGTGTGTAATGTCCAAATGAAGTGGTCCCAAATATCTCTCATGGGATAAATCCAAAAGTAGTAGAATAACTTGTGCACACTAGTATGCTAGAACCAGAAAGTTACTGGCTTTAAAGTTGTGACACAACTGGCGTGCTTTTGACTAATGCAAGGAAACTGTGCACAACTCCTGCTGAAGTAGGAAATGGTGTCAGGTACTCTACACTGCCCACTCACCTGAAAAAAAAAACTTGCGGCTTCCATGGATGGCCAGAATATGGGCACTGCATATCATGCAACAGTATTATTATGGTGTTCTAATTGCTGGTGATTTTGGTTTAATAAATTTAGCCTCCTGATGCCTCCTTGTAAAATAGTCTTCTATCTCTTCACAATGAGCATCTGCAAAATGAATGAAGGTGTTTCAGTGCAGAAAAATTAATCCATAGAGATGGCAGCAAAGCAGAAAGCCTGATTCCCGGGTTCCCACCACAATGGCCACCCTGCTAATTACAACTATAGTGGTGGATATTCTGGGAAACCTATTGGTCATCCTATCCCTCTTCAATAAACAGAAGCATAGAAAAGCAGATAAGACTTCATTTGCCACCCCACATTACTGGAAATCATGTAGACTTCCACAGAATTCCAAACTTCCCAATAAAGTAATGTAAATTAAAAATTTAAGTGGGAAATTACATAGATAAAATAATGTACAACATAAACATGAATGTGTGTATGAGACAGACAGACAAGCAGATTAACAAGCAGGCAGATGGACAGACAGACAAACATGCACACACACTTTCATTTTATTTTTCTCTTGTGTTTTGTTTTTTTTGTCCCACATTCTCACTGTGGTCAGTGGGCTGCCATGCTCCTGTGATCAATTAATTTCTACACTTCCCAGAATTATATGACACCAGGTGTGGAGGCAAGAGCAGAGGACTGAATGCCTTCATCTTCCTAGAAATGAGGAAAACTTTCCTTCCCATCCTAACGCCTCACAGTGTTTGCCTGTAGGTGCAGTGCAATATCAGCTGTGCTAGGTTATTGTTTGTGTGTGCTTATATAGACCTGCTCTTTCTAGCTAGAAAGTGATAAATCTCCATAGCAGGAGCATGTTTTACATGCTGTCTTCTTTCAGGGCACATACAACTAAGGTCTATCCAACAGTTGTCTCTCCTACAACAGGATTAAGTCCTTCCTCTAGGATTGGTGAGCTGGCATCAGCTGTTCTCTTCCTGGTTTGCTCCTCCAGTATGCAGGCTTCAGTCTGAACCTAGGTCATTTGTCCTGCAGCCAAGGATTTATCACTCTATGCCACAAAGACAGCATATACTGTCATCTTTTTAAACAGAATATGCAATGATCCTTGAGATATGCATTTAGAGACAAATGTCCTAAAATATGTGCTCCTGCACACCTTGACAAGAATTCTGACAGCAGTGTGCATGGCATGAAATGTACAGCCTATGTTCTTGAATGTTTCTTTAAATCCTAAGCATCACATTTCTTGCTAACATTTACTTCAAAAATGTGCTGCCCAGATAGTTTGCACATGCAAATGTGATAAAACCCAGAATAACAAAATGCTTTGAAACTGAATTCATCTCCAGCTATACCCAAATTTTTTCATTAGAATATGCACGTGGAAATGTGTCAAAATATGCTTACTGCTGAGGGAAGCCTAGATCCAGGTGTACTAAGAGAATATTTCAATGGCTGGTCATATTCATCAGTACATTTTCCACTCAATGGGACTTGCTTAAAAACTGACTTTGTTGAGATTTGCATTTGTGTAGCAACCCATGCTTCTCTTCTAGATGGATTTCTGCAAATTGCAAATTGTAAGAAATCAGTCACACACATACTAACCTGCTTCATCTTAACTTATATCCGTCCATGTAAATCTGTCACAAGTGAGTTTCCTGGCATTCTTAGTGTTCTCACTGTTGGTAATTTGAAATAGCTGACATTTGTCAAAACCCTGACAAAGTAGATTGACATGTATGCATTCAATTTAACTTTCAGGAAAGGAAATGGTCTAATATCAATTCCGCTCATCTTGTAATTCTGGCCTTCCAAACTGTAGTTTTACAGTATCTCAAATCTTCTAGCTTCATGAGGTGCTGTTCTTGGCTTTGTCTCCAGTCTTTGCCTGAGGTTATTAAGGCCAAGTTGCTGGATGCCCCTTTGGACAATAAATATCTTTTTGGGACTGCTGCTGCTGCTGACTTAAGTCTCTTTAAGAGAAAGGCAAAACCTTGCAGGACCCTAAACATATTTTTGCATCTCTCATCCCTAAGTTCCAGAGGAATAATCCTTCTGGATCTATGTTTGTCTGCAGGCAACCATGTCAGACCTCCAAGGGCAGGAAGGGGTAAGGTGAGCCTCCTCTGCTAAGGCTTCTCAGACCTCTGTGGCCCAGAAGCCTCCTTTATCTGATAAGCCTGCTTCTGTTTTATAACTTGCCCCCTCCCCTTCTGTTAGACCATGTTCCTTTGTCCCTTTGGGTTTCCTTTTATCTTCTAAATTGGCTTCTCAGTACTTCAGACTCTTGTGTTCTTTCTGTTATCTATCAGGGTTACTTCATTGCATGAAGTCTCTGCCTCTTTGTTCAGGGATTCCTGAACCTTCTCTAGATCAACTTCCTCATTTCCCAGAGGTCCTAGGGTTCATGATGAACCAAGGAACCATTCAATCTGTTCCCCCTCCAAAGTGGGAAAGAGTTTTTATTCCAGCACATTCCTGGTTCCTCAAAAGGAGGTATAAAGAAAAAAAAAAAAAGCAAAACAAGAAAGCAGCATAAATCCAAAGTAGACTTTTGAATACTGCCTAAATCTCAATTATAACTAGACATAAAACATCAGAATTATAAGCAATTATATATTTAATAATATTATAATAAATATAAATAACATAATCAAATAAAATATAAAAACACATATAATAAATATACAAAGTAAGAAATACAATAAAAATAAAAAAACAAAGTACAAGGTGTAAAAAACAAGTAACATAAAAAACAAAAAACAAAAAAGTGTAAAACAAACATTTCTAAAATTTACTCTAAAAAAAAATAAAACAAAACTTTAAATAAATTTTAAAGTATTTTTTGGCTTTCCATGAAAAAATAATAAAATAATCAAGATTTAATGGATTTTGAAGTAAAAACAAGATTAGCACAGACCCTAAGGAAGCCAAACTAAAATACCAATAGCAATTAATGAACTCAGCAAAATTGTGTTAAAATTTGCATTATTATTCTAGCATTTTTGTTTGGCCAATATAATTTTTATAAACACAATATAAGATTTTTTATTAACACAATACCCCACACAATATTACACCCACAAGACAATCACAGCCAATAAAATTATATACATATTCAAGATTTATTTAATTAAAATAATTCTGGGCAGTTTAACTGCAAATTAATCAATTCTCGCTGATACAATGCATATAAGTATGAAGCACAAATCTACAAATGAACATGCCATAAATAAAAGTTTTCAAATAAGAACACACAATATCGCTGATTTCCAATTTGCCTATCTAAAAAAAGAAGGAAATTGAAATTAAAATCTGAAAAGGAATTGCCCTTTCTCCAAAAAAATTGAACTCTCATCCATAAAAAAAATAAGGAAAATATTTAAAATTTTGAGAAAAGGAGAAAATCTGAAAAAAAAATAAATGCTGTATTAATCATCAATTATCGTTTTACTTGTTTTTACTAGGTATGTAGTTAAAATTTTTACTAGTTAAAGTTCTTTATTAACTCTACTTTCTATACTATAATTTCTACTCAAATACTTTTAGCCATTCTATATTTTTAACCTATTATAACCTTTTTTTAAATTCATTTAAATTCCTAGCTTTTTTTAAATGTGTTCCTGATATGTTAATTCCCCAAAAAATTATTACAAGATTAAATTAAAAAAATACTTTCTAAGTAAAAAATTACAAAAAGGTGTAAAAAATGTATCTTATTTTGAAAAAAATTATTTGAAAAATTCAAAATATATAAAAATTCCAAAAAATTATTATAAGTAAATTACAAATAAATTTTAAAACACCAAAAATTTCCAAATAATACACAAATTTTAAAAACAAAAACATCAAATAAAAATCAAAAAATCAATATATTCAATATCAAAAAAAAAAAATCATCATGTAATCAAAAAAAAAGTTAAAAAAAAAACAAAAAAAATCTAAAAACAAATTTTCAACAAAATGAATTAGGAACATGAAAATAGTAGGGGCAAACAGTTCCTTTTGATGAAGAAATATTTTTTAAAAAGAAAGAAAATTTGATCAAAAAGAAAATAAAAAGTAAAGTCATTATAAAAACTAATAAAAAAATATCTTTAGAATTTTTTAAATTTTTTTTTAAAATTTTCCAAAAAAAAATGCCTTTTTAATCTACTTACAAAGTGCCTTATACATCTACAGTTTTTAAAGTTAAATTTTTTTTTTTTAAAGTTTACTGTTTTGATTTAGAATATGCCACTGCATTGGGTTTAGAGGTTACATTTTTTCTTTTTTATAATAATATCTGAGCATATCCCAAAATGTTCCAAAAAAAATCCAAACAAGACAACATGAAATGGGAATGGAAATAGGGTAATTTTTATTTTTTTGCATTTGCAGGAATGCATATGGGGTCCTTGGGATTAACAATAAAAACAACCTTTTTATCATTTTTTTTCAAAAACCCAACTTTCTCTCTTTTTCCAAATGTCCAGCAGTGCTGGAATTAAATTCACTAATGGATTATTAGGTAATTGCACATAGATACAGTCATATAAAAGGTCATCATTCATTTCAAGTAATGACATCTTTCCATATTAACCCAATTGTCTCCCCTTATCTTGTGCAAAAAAGATATATTTACTAGAAACTGCTTTCATCTCTTTCAATGCTAACCACTCAGACTTAAGATTGAATAATAATATATTTTTCAAAATGTAAATACATTCAGTTTTTTTTTTTTTTGCATAGAACATTTTCAAAATTCCTTAAAATAAAAGAATTTTTCGGAGGGCAAAAATAACTTTATTGGGAGGTACCTGGAGACCTATTCTGGATCTGTCCCTGCTCAACAGCTTTCTCAAGGTTCCCTCTTTTCAGATGCTTACTGTTCAAAACACTACTTTCTCTTTTACTACCCCAGACTTTTCTGGTGTCTTGGGCTTTTAAACATGTAGATTTGTAAAGCGAGACATAGTTCTAGCCATGGGACCATTATTAGTTAGATTTTGTCAAGGTCACAGTAGTAAGAGACTGGGATTACAAGATGTGTCTACTTACTTTTGTGTATATAGTATGATAAGACTCAAATTAGTCATTAAGATAATTTTATTTTATTTTACTTTCAGCTGTAAACTGGTTCAAATATAGTAATAGAGAGAAAAATAATTAATCAAAAGTTCACATAATAGAAGAGATCACATTGCACATTGAAATTTGGAACAGAAATACAAAAAAATAACATCATAGCCCTCAACTGTCCAGATTTTTACAGAGTGTTCAGATTTTTGCCTCATATGTTTCATCTGTTCCTCATAAAATTTGTGGTTTTCTGGCAAGTCATTGAAGACTGATGTCACTAAATAATGACACATATTTGAGTTTCAGACTTCAAATCCATCAGAAAATGCATTCTAACACAAAACCTTTTATTCTTTCAACTTTCTAAGTTTATAAGAGTAATATTTAAAATGTGTCCCTATTTTATGGGCCTTTGTCCTCCCATTATTTTTGGCTTTGTCTATATTTCTTATGCTAAGAGTTTGGGAGGTATGATTATACCAGCATTTCAGTTCATTGGATAATCAGTTCTTTTGTTAACATATTCAGTTTCTCTGCATTAATTAAACTATACAGAAGTTGTAAAAATGTAAATTTCACTGGTCCACACATTTGAATTAGAACCCAGCAGGTGTGACTTTTCTTTCTCACTGTTATTGTTTCATTCCATCTGCTCATTGATAATGTGATTTTATTTTTAAATGTGTGGCGGGTTTGATAACTGCCTTTCTGCTCATTGATAATGTGATTTTATTTTTAAATGTGTGGCGGGTTTGATAACTGCCTTTCTGCTCATTGATAATGTGATTTTATTTTTAAATGTGTGGCGGGTTTGATAACTGCCTTTCTGCTCATTGATAATGTGATTTTATTTTTAAATGTGTGGCGGGTTTGATAACTGCCTTTCTGCTCATTGATAATGTGATTTTATTTTTAAATGTGTGGCGGGTTTGATAACTGCCTTTCTGCTCATTGATAATGTGATTTTATTTTTAAATGTGTGGCGGGTTTGATAACTGTCTTTGCTGAAGTGCTGCTGCTGCTGCTTTCTGCAATACCTGTTACCTCAACAATTACATCACAAAAAAACAAAAAAAAATCTATTTCTACACTGCATTCAAGTGTTTATTTTAATTTGTTGACCTGGATAGAGCCCTAATCTTTCTAGTCTCAGCCTGGAGACTGTTCTTATACTCCTAATACTTGTGTCATGCCAGATGACATAAAATATTATTACAGTAACAGTTCTCACCTTTACCTGTATACATACATTGAACATTGGTGAGGAGACTCATCTTGGAAAACGTTTGATAATTGTTATAAACCATAATATAAACATAGAGTAGAATAAGTTGTTAAAATGATGGAAATTAGCACATATAATGAAATATTTATTCAGCATTTTAACCTGGTAACCCGAATACCTCTCAGCATCAGAGTAAGACGTCTGGACAAATACAAGAATAATCAGGGACTAAGGCCCCAAATCATGGACAGATTTTAAGTGTTGCTCTTATAACCTTTGAAGTTGCTAGAATAACAGGTTTTGCTTTAGTGTGTATCTATTAAAGGATCTGAAGTATGATACTCAAATGTCATTACGTAGTGACTTCAGCCCTCTGAATTGTCATAAAAAACACAATTTTTTGAGAGTCAGATAAAAAATATGAGGCAAAAAATCTGTGCCTTCTGCAAAATTCTGGACAGTTGAGAGGTACCTCCTATTTATACTTGCAAACATGCACACACACATACTTATCTACATTTTAAACATATATATGTACATGTGGTGTGTGGCACACAGGAATTACCCATCATGTGCAACTGAGTGTATATTACTGTCTTTTTATACATGATGTCAGAGCTTCTTAAGGGGATCTTTTCACAACCACCAAACCCAGTGTCCCAATTTCCAACATCCACCCCGGCAGTCAACTAACCAGACCGCACCCCCCCTTTGCAAATTCCTGGATCCGCCACTGATGCTCTTATATTTTTTCATCATTTTGTCATTCTGTTTTTAAACATGTGTAACATCCAACATTCCTACTGGAAGCAGGAAGAGTTATGTGACATTTGGTATTCAGTTTTTATGCTAATTAGATGCCAAGATTTTTAGCTGGGTGTACCTACTTTTCAAGGGCATCTGTTCTTATTTTCAATGTCTGCAGGTTGAGAGGTATGATTTGGGAGTGCATGTAACTAGCAACCTGGTCTTTGTGCATCATGTGTCTACAGTAGTAAGGAAATCAGGGTCTATATCATAAGAGGGAATCGCTCAAATTGTGAACGCTCATAATATCGACTGTACCAGACCTTGAAGTGCTTTTTCTGAGATCGCAGTACAGTGAAGAATGGGATATTTGCCCTTTCCTCACTGTAGTGCGATCTTGGAGTTGGAATATATATTTAGCGGGGGTTGTGGGGGCACAGCCCCCCAAAATAGGAAGTTCAAGGTCCAGTATGTTAGATAATATGAGTGTTCGCAATTTGTGTGATTCACCAGGAAATCATTCTATGTTGCACAACTTAGCAGCAAGACTATGGTATCTAGGTATCTAGGTCCAAGTATGCCATTGTTTCACTGCACTGGACCCTCATCCGTCCAATCACTGAGTACAACACCTTCTTCGTTATGTATCTTCCAGGCATATGCAACAACTGAAACATCCTTAGAGGTTTCTCAAAAAAATAATACATGGCAGAAATAGCATCTCTTTCATGGACCACCTCAAAGCCCTATCCCTGTTCTCTATCTCATACAGACTGCTGAGAGATAATATATGCCTGGTCAACAAAGCATCCTTTGAAACTGCTCTGATGGGCCTTTTGGAACAGGCCTCCCATCCATGTGAAGCAAAGCTACTCCCCAACCCAATTCATGCATAAATTAGACCAGTGAATGGGGACTCAGAAATTTACCCCTGGTCTGGCACCTATGTTTCTATCACACATAAGCATCAGTTACTTTTACTAAGAGCTAAGAGATGTTCAATGTCCAGATTAATAAGTTCAGAGATAATGCACTCAATTGCTTTACACATGAAGCTATGGAGAATAGCCGATGTATACCTACCATGGTCCATTGTTGGGCCACCCTTATATATTAGCATTACAATGGCTGTTTTTCAAGCTTTAGGAATATAACCAATAGAGATGCTTATGCTAAAGAGGTTAAGTAGGGGTTCAGGTAGGCCATATGTGGCACTGATAATTGGTCAACCTGGTATATTATCAGGGCTCATGGATATGGTGTCCTTAGTTATTCAGAGCACTTGTTGCCTAATAATTAAATAGGGTGATTGGGAATCTGGAATCTGTGGAATAGCTATAACTGTGGGTGGCATAAAATTTACACTAAATTTGTCAGCTAGGATATTAGCTATTTTATGTGAGTTAGATAGCACAACATTATTGTGATCAAGCTCCGAGCATCTTTGGATGCAAGTTCTTAACTTCATGACGTAGATAAATAAATATTTGTAAATGGTTTTGGTGGCCATTTTATGCTCAGATTCAGCTCTCAGCTTCCTAATGTTTCCATTAAGCTGATTATTAATTTGCATAAGTGTGTTCTTTCTGGCGAGATAGAATAAGACTTTTATAATCATTAAACATTTTTTTCTCTTCTTATATAATTAATTTATCTAATGTTTTCAAATTCCTCATTATATTTGGTGTGGATAGGAACTACCTTATCAATACAGCTAATTAAGTTGGAGAATAATTCAGTGACATAGGCAGCAGCTTTAGCAATGGCATCAAATGTTGGAGGATTACAGTGGACTTGATTTAGGTCACTAATTAACTGCAGAAGATTTGCTTTTGAGATGTCTCTAAACACAAACGTTTTTACATGGAAAATACTGCCAGTTTTAAATGAAAAACATCAATTTATGGTCTGGTTGATCAAGGCAGGATGTTACATGTGGAGCTGTGTAACAAGTGACCAAATCTGTCAGGACTTAATCAATGATGCGTGACTGTTTGCAAAATACAGTTAGCATTTATAATGGCAGTGTTTGCCAGCCAGTTTATGCATGAATAATTGAAGTCCCCTAGAAGAACATTGTTGGGTTTAATGGTGATTTCATTAATGTTTTAAAACATCTATTGTATTCAGTATTGGACATAAAGGGTATTCTATAAGTAAATATAAAGTGTTATTTAGTCTTGATTATGGTGATTTGGACATTGAGGAGTTCAAGTGTGGTGTCCTGAGGAATATGCAGTGAGGTGATATCACTGACAAATGCTGATACTATCCCCACAATGGCCAATATGTCTAAAGACATGATAGGCAATATACACAGCAATAGTGGGAGTGCTTTCATTGTAAACCCATACATTAGGGCACCCCTTGGACACTGGGTGTCCAATCACAACCTCTTTTTATGTATGCTCATTTTGGCTGTTAGCACAGAAGATTAAGGTTATAAGTTGCTAAGGAACTTCTTCCTGTAGTCTAGCATTTGATTTGCTCAAACTGAGTTTACCTGCTGTGTGACTCTGAAAAAGTTATTTAAAGAGATAGTGCCTCCAGGCTGAATTTGTAGAAGGTGCACGAGGATCAGTGCTCTGTCCTTAATTAACAATTGCATGAGAAATTCAACTCTCAAGCTTTGATTTTTAGGTGAATTTCTTGAATCCGTTTTTCAAGCACATAATTTTGCTGAAAACGTAGACACATTCATAACACTATGTACTACAATGTAACATTATTATTTATGGGGCTATGGACATTTTTAAAAGATCAACAACTTTACATTTTATGTGTACCTTTACTCCTGATTTACTGAATATATATAAAGTCTCCATGCTAAAAATTATATCCTTTAATCTGGTCAGTGTAGAACCAGATGAACCACTGAGTACCAGAATCCTGGTACCCTGATTCCGTACTCTGTCAGCCACATTTACTAAAATGTTTCATGAGAGCAAAAGGTGCAAGGCAGATCCAGACGTGGAGGGGAAGGTTACTATATAACTGAAAGTCTTATGTTGGGATTCATAGACAGTCATATGCAAGCACTGTTTGATTGCACAACATTAATATTTGGGAGTTCTATTTGCAGGGCAGGTCACAGATTACAAGACATGCATTATAAATTGTCTTTGGATCCCTCACCCTACACTAAGTAGCTCTGTGCTATGTGCTGTTTGTAGTCTATGAAATTCAGCCGTGATTATTTTGAAAGCATTGATATTAAACATGATGCTAACACTTTTTAATGTAGCAACAATGAGGCTTCTTTTTTAAGAGAGATTCTAAATCTTTACTATCTCATATATTATTATCAATTTTATATTTACTGGTAAGTACTTAAAATTTGTAAAGGAATCTGTTGATGCACTGTGATAATATATATGATTGCTGATGGAAAAAGTAACCATTTAAAATGATAAAAAATGAAATAATTTAGTTTGATACTGGTAACTGACTTTGAAAGATACTATCCTTCAGGATTAGCATCATTAATCATTTGAGTTAGACTAACAGTAGTGTCAGTGCTTTAGGTTGAAGCTTTTAAAGGATATTCTGAATGACTATTTACATGTGTTTACGCCACTAAAACTGTAAGTGAGACAAAATGAATGTCAAGATTGCTTACAGATCTTTTATAAATGTTTGAGTTTTAATATGAGTTGCACTAGACTGGCATCTGTAGATTGGTCTGAGTTTTATTATACAGATAGAGCAGATGAAAAGCTGATGTTCATTGCTAAGCCTGTACTGTAGGTAATATAAAGACTAGCACCAGGAAGAACACGAAAAATAAAATCAGAAGGACAAGGTACAAGTACAAGGTACAGGAAGGGAAATGTTAAAAAAAGAAAGAATGCTTTGTTCACAATATTTGAAAAACTAAGTTGCAATAAGTTTGGTTTAAACTGAAATCTTACACAGAGGAACATAATTTAGCTAACAGAGAATGAGTCTTCTGTCGGTTCATAGGGTCAGATAGTATTGCTAGAAATAGATGTGACTGGGTGTACATTTCTGAGTTGACGGACTAGATAAATACAGGTTTATAAAATGTGGTCTGGCCAATTTCTGTTACTTCTGTAGTAGAAATCTAATCCCTAAAGCATTTAAAACAACAATCTTATTGCCAGTCTTTATTTTAACTTTGTTAATCTAGAAACCAAACTGATAATAACCCAAGCCTGGAGGAAAAATACAAACAGATATAGTGCACAATTACACAAAATGTATATAAGGGAAAGTATACACAAATGGCACATGATTATCCAAAAAGTATGTACAACAAAAACATAACCATATAAAAGAGCTACAGCTAAACAGGAGTGTAAATAAAAGTCACAACCAAAGATAATACTAGGTACATTATGGTACAAAAGATAAATAATGTGTTTTTGCAAATAGAGAAATCTCTCTACATTTGTATACTGAGTTACAAAGAGTGCCATGGCCTCAATTATAGTAATGCATTGACTACTTTTAGAAAACAGATGACATACATCTATTTACATTATTTAAATTATATCCATGCATGAAATGTAAATTCCCTGGGTAGTTTGAAATCTAGCTATAAAGTAATATCTGAATTAACCAGGTTTGTCCTTTTACCCGTCCACAATAAGACACAATACACTAGTTTGGCATTTTGACAACCTTTATTGAATAACATCTTTTAATCATTGGGTTAATTGATCAGTCATAAAATTTATTAATCACAATTTGAACATAGCTTCAATATAACAGTTTAACACTGGCAGTGTCTCCCACTCAACTCTGTCTTATCACCAAAATAAGCAATGTTACCCCAACCACTCATTTACTCTGACTTTACCAGAAGCAGTGTACCACCACTCAGTTTCATGCCCAAGCCAACACCTTGTATAATCCAACACGTAACACCAGAGGGGGAACAGAAGAGGGACATGCCAACCACCCTTCTTCCCCAAAAGTCTGACACAGGCTGTTCCCCCTCCAAAACTACAATTCCTTTACCAAACCTTCCAAAACAATGCCAAGTGAATGTTAAATAAATCCAATCCCCTCTCACTCAAATGTACCCCATCCATCCTAAATAGCACCTGGTCCCCATTATCAAAGTCCCTATGACCAATAATGAAAATACCCAAGTTTTCAACTGCCTGGACCACCAAAAATTAACAAGTTCCAGAGCACACTCAAGACCTATAAAACTACCTACATTCCTTAAAAGCAAATGAGGCATCACTTAGGACCACAAAATACTCATGTCAGGAAAATTACTGTACAAATTAGCCAAGTCCCTAAGTACCCATAAAACAAACTCCCATTTTGGAATAGCACCTAAATTATTGTCTGTTAAGTGAACCACTAAAACACATGAAATCATGAATTAAAAACATACGTTCACAAACTCAACCTTGAGCTGCTACCACCTGAGAACTCTGACACCATGCTAATAAACACTCCACCCATAACCCCACACATCAGTCTGGCCTAGGAATGACCCAATACAACTACCTTTTATCTACCAAAAAAAAAAATTAATGACAACTGCCATTCAACATCTCACCTAATATAAGATAAAAAGTCCACCTAAATATCAAAGTCCCACCCTCTTAATCACCTCAATCAATCGACCTTCTCTTGACCAATTTGGCACCCCTCCAATACATAGAAAATCTCTCTCCCAAAAGCCTACACTGAAAAACCTTCCTCGTAACACCCAAAAACTACCGGACTATTATTGCCCTTCCACCCTTTGACTGAAAAAACAAATCCTGTGGATTCCCACCTTGTGACAATTGTAGCCTCCTGCCTGACAACACCGGGTACAACTCAGCCTTAGCCTTTTTCAAAGCCATCTGCATACTCTGACATGACTGGCCTGTTTTCAACTTCACTAGCCATATCTCCACAGCCCCATAAAATATAACCACACCATTCCATACAACCAACCCAGTAATTCGCACACTCTGAAGGCCCTCTTATACATCCATGTTGACAATGCCACCCCCAAAGTATAATCCACTGAGTCACACTTCAATAATATCAAGCCCCTTAACAAAACCCTAAGAGCCTGCTTAGAATTGGCCACTGCCTATCATCCTTCCTACCAAAAACCCAACTCCATCCTTTCAACACCGAAGCTACAGCACATCACTTTGTCAAATCTTGTAATCCGGCCACCCATGCAAATATGCTACTGACAGCCAACTCCACCTTAACTGCCACACCGTCCTTCCCATAATCCAAGCCTGACCTACATATTGCAATAACAGCCTCTCTGACCAAACACTGTCCAGCAACTGCAAAATAAAATTATCCAACAAAGATAATACCCTTCCATACACTTTCCTCATTGAAACTGCCCTAGTCTGCTGAATCAGCTGTCCAATCACTTCACTCCAATCTGCCACCTCTCCTCTGACAACAAGATTGAGGCACCCTTTACATTTGGGACCAATTCCTGAAACCTGAAAAACTGAAAACAAAAACGTCAGCAATCATATTCTTAGAACCTGGCACATATACACCTCTAAAAGAAAAATTTATCAACAAGCTCAGCAAAACCAATTTACAGAAAACTAACAAAAGCAATCTAGATTTTGCTGTCTTTAACAGTAACACCCACACCAATGCAATGTTATCCAAATTAAAATCACCCCTCTGCCACATAAACGCTCTTGCCACACTATTGAAGCTGCGCAAACAGGAATCAGTTCCAAAAAGGACATATCCTCCTTCCAGCTATCCTCCCCATCCTCCGGCCAATGAACAGCAAGCCATTCCTTACCAAAAATTGCTCCCATCCCACTATCCCCTGCTGCATCTGTAAATAATTGCAGTGTCTCCTGAATAACCCAATCCATTTGCCAAAAGGAGATGCTGTTAAACTGACCCAAGGAGGACACCCACAGTGGTGCCAAATCTGCACAAACACGCGTGCCAATCCTCACCCAATGGTGTTTGCATCTCCTGACCTTTAACAAAAACACTGCTAACCTGAAAAAGCTATGACCAGGATGAATTGATCTGCATGCAAAGTTCAATAGCCCTTAAAACTCCATGAGGTCTCTAATCCATACTTTGTCCCAGTCTATCACCCAAACAATCTTCTCTTTCAAACACTAAATTTCTCAACTGGCAAGCAAAACAGCCCCTGTTCCATGTTCAGTCCTAAACTTAAAAAAACCCAATGCCTTGGCCAGACCTTTTAACTTCTGCCTAGCCCATGGAACTCCCAATTCCTCACACATTGCCAGAACTTCTGGATAAGACAAGTAGTGAATCAGTCTATATATGTCAGGTGATGTACTAAGGAACAATCCCATAGGTGACACCTTAAAATTGTAGAAAGGAGGGTAATCAGAAGGACCTCATAACCTACCTGCATCCACCAAGCATTTCAAAACCTCTTTCTTCCCCCGCACAGAATGTAAATTATTACAAACTGAACCATTCCTGCAACCCTAGACTTTATCAAATACTCTATAGCAAAACCCATTACCAACTCCTCTGCAACACTCAGTCACCCAATACTGCCCATTAATGGGTGAATGGGAAACTCAGCCTTCCTCTCTCTCTCTCTCCATGCAAGGACAAGCCTCCCCTCTGCCCTCAAAACTTACCCCTCCCACAAAACCCCCGGAAGCCTGTAGCTAGATGAGCTAATACTCCAAATCACTCTCAAAAGAACCCACCTGGGCTAAATTTCCCTCTCTATGACCTCACTGAGTAGCTGGATGCACCCATCCACAATTCAAACAAGTGTGTGAGAATCCAACATGCATTGTCCCACATTAAATGCCCAACAAACTCCAGCCACTTCGCCAACTTGACTCACAAAGCCACCAAATGTATCCACCATGGTGGCCATCCAAATGTCAGGGTGCCTAATCTCCCACCTCAGTGATTGATCTACCAGCTTACATTTCAAAAAACACTGATCATACCACATTCAGGCATTCCCAGCATGCCACCGTTGTGCCTCCCCTAACTATGAGGAAATAAGCCAAAAGTGGTAAGGCAAAAGAATTACCTTCTCCAGCCAACTCGCCATGTAGTACACAAAACCCAACACCCAATTTTCCCACATCTGGGCCAGAAGCCTTCTAACTGTCTTTCATCCCAAGGCCACCAAGGCTGCCCCAAGATCCTTGCTATTTGCCACCTCAGATTCCAGTAGCCCTGAACCCACTCCATGTCAATTAATTCAAATGCATCTATATACTGTGTTTTACTTGTAGTCTGCTTTTATCTGCATACTAAAACTTGAAAAGAGACTACAGCTGTGTCTCTTGTGAGTCAGACAGAACATTTTCCCACCCTCCCAGCCAGTTACTGTATATTCTTAAACACCACTGTCTTTCTAGTTGCCTGCCTCTTATGTTAATTTGACCATATATCTCATTTCCTCTCTGCTTTTACTGGCTGGTGTGAGTAAGCACAACATTATCATTTTGTGAAATCACTCCCCTTCAACTATTTAAATTTATTGGCCATCCTACTGTATTCCATAGTACCAGAATACAAAAGTGACCACCCCCTTTCAATCTATCTTGCTGTTTTAAAAATAGTGACTCTCCACTAAAACTTAACTTTTAAACAGGTAAAACTTAAGTTACCTACTTTCACATCAAACTCCTCTAGTGCACACTGCAGTGTTTAGGATAAACCATGTTTTTTATCTTACCTTTAAGCATCTATTGCAAGACCAGCAGTTATTGTAGAGCCCACATTCTGTCTCTCAGTAGTCATCTTGGGATTAGTGCTTCTGTTTTCTCCTGGTGAGAGAAGGAGTGCAGTTGCATTATTTCCTGGAGACTGCTGATCACCAGAAAGTGTAATAACTGCTTTATAGGTGACAGCTTAGAATCTGTGCTTATATTCTGATCCTGGTGAGAGCAGGAGCAGAGTGCATTGATTCCTGACCCTTTTTGGTTGGAGAGTGAGTGTCTGTGCATAACATACCTGATTGGTCCGGTTGCTATTTGAGGCATCTGCCAGAAAAAGGCTGCAAGCCTGCAGACCCTTGCATCATATGGGACAAGCCTGATTCTCTTCTTGGGACTGGTGCTAAAATTAGCTAGTTTTAGCTAGAACTAGCCAGTGTTTTAGTTTCACCACTCAAAACTGTTTCCTTGTGCTCAGCACTTGCTCAGAACTCATTGTAAGCACTAAAAAACTACAAATTACTACAGCACTCAACTTTCCTTACTTTTCAAGAGGAAAACCGTCCTTAGTACTTAAATTAATAAGCACCTATGCAGGCATGTCCATGAGTCAGCTCTCTGTGTTTTCTCCTGTCCACCTGATGAACCTGGGCATCTTGGAGCAAAGTAGCAATTGTCTCATGTACACTGACAACCCTCTCCTCCTACCACCCAACACTACAACCTGTGAGAAATGCACTTATATAGTCAAACTGGAAGCCAAGCTCTCTCCAGCCATGACTGGACTAGACAGTCAAGAGGAGAAGGTTAACACCTGCACCACACCACACTCAACACATAGTCCTTCAAAACCCACACTACCAAAACCCACACATAGAAACACAAAGCACACATCCACATTCACGAAGACTCTCAATAAAAATCTGCCCAAGCAACAGAGACCTCCCAAGCTGAAATGCAGACAACCACCACCCCCTAACACTACTCAAAGGACACATAGCCACTCAACCTCAGCCCATAAGGCAAAACAACATACCCAACACACCAGTCATAGGGGACTCTATAGTCAGGCACACTGATGTCCCACTCACCAGGCTAAACAAGGAGAAAATAACTGTCAGCTGCCTTTCAGGTGCCAGGATCCGTCACAAAATGCATGCACTCAGGTCATGCCACAACAAGTACAAATATGGCTCTCTCATTGTCCATGTTGGTGTGAATGACCTGAGATGTACCTCGCTGGACTACATGAAAAGAGACATGGAGGAGCTCTCCGATCTTGTAGCCCAGGCAGGTATGACCCTAGCCCTGAGTAGCATCTTAACATCACCCAGAATGATACCACAGTACAAGGACAAAATGATTGACTTCAACAATTGGCTAAGCTTCTGGTGTCATTCTAAGGGGATCCAGTATCTGCCTGGGACGACATGGTCGACAGACCATGATGCTTTGTCAGAGATGGCCTGCACCTGTCGCCCCTGGGATTCCAGATACTGGCTAAGGCTATTGCCATCCCTATAGTGCCTTTTTTAGGCAAGGTTCAAATGCTAAATTTACCACTGTAACAGGTACAAGCAAGCAAACTCTGAGGGTAATGTTACTTGATGTTAGAAGTCTAAACCTCAAAATGCACTCACTCGAGGCAATCCTTAAAATAGAGAACATCGACATCTGTGCAGTGACAGAGACCTGGTTCAAGCTCCAGAGAGCACCTCTGCATTACCAGGCTATAATTCATACCACACCTTTCGGCCACCTAACCTGGACCAAAACACTAAAGGCAGAGGCATGTCCATATTCATTAAGGATATCTACACCTCCAGGCTAGTTGCTCAACATAATGCATCCAAAATTATCCAAGTGCAACTAACACTGGGCTAGACTGCAATCCAGGTTGTAGCTTGTTACAGATCCACCACCATGCCCCAGGATTCCCACTCTTCATTTCTTAAGCTACTGGAAAATATTAGGGTACAAACCCAATACATTAATTATGGACGATTTCAACTACCCCACCATCAGCTGGGAAAACTACTCATTCACTCAATGTTTTCTAGAATTCATAAATTCCAATGCCTTGGATCAGCTTGTCCATACCCCCACCAGGGGCAGCAATATCCTGGACCTGAAAAGACACCCTGTTGCACTACTGGAGGCAACGTAGAAAAACAATGAAATTCGTAGAAAAAGTTCTTCGTTAACCACCATGGCTGAACCAGTTGTAATTTAAAATAAAGAATTTAATATAAGGTTAAAATACAAGAAACCAAGTTTCTATAGAAATATATAGAGCACAAATTCCCAATGATAAGCGCTTTCAGCCTAGTTAGCCTTCATCAAATCTCTTATCCTTGAGAATTTGTGCTCTATATATTTCTATAGAAACAAATATCTTGGACCTGGTCAGTACCAATATGGGTAACCGGTATTCCATGCCAGAGGTCACCTCCTCGCTGTTCAGATCCAACCACAAGCTAATCACCCTAGACATCCAAATCCCACCCCCACCCCCTATTAAGGAAGCCACCATCAAAATCTACTTCAAAAGCAACTTCATGCTTCTTAAGAAGTGGCAAATTTCATGACACCGATGCAGATGGAAAATAGAGGTACGACTGCTGAATCTTATACAAATGCACTGTATAAACACATACATGAGTGCATGGATCATGATATCCCCAAAAGAACCAAGACGCTGTCCTCCAAAAAAAGGAAGCCAATCTGGTGGTACCCTGCCATAAACAAACTCTACAACAGAAGGAAGAAGCTGTTGCAAAAAAGAGTAATATCCCAAGATTGGAGGAACTTCCTGGTCAGCCTCAGCAAGAAGCTGAGATCCCTCATAAAATCCTCCAAAGCCAGTTTTGAAAATAAAATCACCACTGATTCCAAAGACAATCACAAAGCATTCTACAGCTATGTCAAGAATCTCAATGGCAACAGTCAGACCTACTCTAAACTACAGCACAACGGAACTAAATATACAGAACCAACCAATATTGCCAACATCCTGGCAGATAGGCTCAGTGCTAACTTTACCCCCCTCTCACCCTCCAAAGGGCCCATCTTAATACCAGAAAAATGGAAAGCCCCTGTAATCATGGGTGAACAAGTAAAGACTGCACTCTCCAAAGCCAAGAACACAGCATCCATGGGACCATACAACATCCCAGGCTCCATACTGCACGAACTACAGAATGAAATTGGCACCCCATCTAAGTACCATGTTCAATGAAAGCGTCACCTCAGGCTATGTGCCTACTGAATGGTGCACAGCGAGGTTATCCCACTCCACAAACGGGGTGCTACCATGGAACCCAGAAACTACCGCCCAATTAGCTTGACGAGCTTGTTCAGCAAGGCCATGGAATGTATCATCTTGGAGCTTATAAACAAAGACATAGGTAACCTCCAAACCCTGAACCCCACTCAGTTTGGGTTTGTAAAAGGTAGATCATATCTACTAAACCTGATTGACTTCTTTGAAGCAGTCACTAGAGCTGGAGACTAGGGCAAGGTAGTGCACACAGCCTATCTTGACCTCGTCAAGGCTTTCAATACCATTCTCCACAATGGAATTATAGATAAACTCACTAAACTGGGCATAAATCCCTATGTCACAAGATGGGTGGCCAACTGGCTCATTGACAGAACACACACAGTAAAAGTAGCTGACTCCAAGTCCAACTTCAGACCAGTGATGAGTGGAGTACCACAGGGTTTGGTCCTGGGTCCTCTCCTGTTCGGCATCTACTTTTCTGAAGTGCAGGCCAACACAGAAGGTCTTTGGCTAACAAAGTTTGCAGATTACTGCAAACTGGGAGCCATAATAGAATCACTTTCTACAAAAGGACCTCACAGAAACAGATGCTTGGTGTCAAAGTCATGGCCTCAAGCTCAATGCCAAGAAGTGCAGTGTCATCCCCTTTGGGAAAAACTCGGTACCTATGAACTGCCATATAGGCAGTAACTCATTAAACACTGAAAGTGTGATAAGTGACCTCAGGACACAGGTGGACAGTAGTCTCTGCTTTGATAACCAAATCACCACAGTAGTCAGGAAATCCTTCTACATGGCACACCTCATCACAAAAGGGTTCTCCTCTAGAAAAAAGGAGGTCATTATTCCTCTCTACTAATCCTTCATCAGACCCATTATAGAGTACAATGTCTTGTTTGGCGTGTATCTCACAAGAAACCTACAACAATTGGAAAGCCCACAGAAATACCTCACTAAGAGGATTACCAGCCTCAAACAGATGCCATACGCAGACCGTCTCAAAAAACTCCAGCTCTACTCCGTCACATATCGCTTACTCAGAGGCAATCTCTGCCTAACATACAAAGCTATATCAAACCCAGAGCTGTTGGTAATGCTATGCTTAAAGAAATCCCAATCTCTCTGAAATGCACGCTTCAGGACCTAAACCTTGTCACCACAATAAACAGAACATGCTGGAGGAATATATTTCTGTCCTAGAGACTTCCCATACTCTGGAACAAACTACCTATTCATGTCAAGCAAAGCTCCTCATTGGCCCTCTTTAAGAAAAACCTTGATGACTGAATGGGAAATAGAAAATTCTCCCTGGGGATTACTTCTGCAGCACTGCTTAACAGGGACACAGGAAAATAATTAACGAGGACCCTACACTACCTCCCCCAACCAGCACACCCTCTGTACCTGTCTAGGATCTCCAAGACCCAGTCCTTCACACTACCTGCAACATTTCTGCTATCACATATTGGATCTCCCCCTTCCCTACCAGAAATCTGCACCACCTTCATCTAATCCCAACAAACTAGCATTACCTGCAGTGGTATCAGAAACTGCTCCACCAACCGGGTCATCCACCATGGCACTGACAGTCGACTTGCGTTCTCACTTCCCCATGCCACCAAACTGCTCTTCAGTGCTCATGCCAGTCTCTTCCTCCTTGACGTGCTAGGCATATCTCCAAAAGAAGGCCCTCTCTCTCTAGAATCTCTGTGAACCTTTCCTCCTCCTATAATCGAAGCACACTCATCTCTGTCTCAAAGTGCAAGGGCCAGCTATCTATCATAAAAGAGGAGAGAGGGAGTTACATCCTTCTCCACATAGATTCTGCAATGTCCACCAAGAATATCTGGGACCATCTGCCTCTCTGAAAAGGGGAGAGAACCTTAACCACCCCTGCCACACCAAGGGACATCATTCTGTACAATAACTAATCACTCTTATGCTGACAGAATTAATGATTCAGCCCATGCTGTCTGGTCCCACATGCTTACCAGTAAGCCAAGAATTATGGAAAGCCTAGCTCACACAAAGGAAGTATCTTCCAGTCATTATATGGCTACCTCACACAAAAAGGAGCACCTTCCAGTCATTATGCATGGCAGCCCATGCAACTCAGGAGGCTGCTGCCAGTCTCCTTCAAAATTAAAGTCCTAATTGCATTCTGCATCTACTCTGTTGCGCAGCCCCTACATACTCCTCTCCCCATACTGCTACCCTGTCTGTTGTTTATGCTAGTTTTGCATCTCAAGCATACCTCTCAACCTCTCAGAGCATGAAATCTGGACAATCCCCAAACATCACTCTCACAACCTGTGACTATTTAAATATTGTTTTCAAACATATTCAGGGCTGTAAAAATGCTTACCTTTGCAGTATTGTTTTTTCCTGATAGAAATGGTCATGCTGATATAACTAAGCTGTTTCCCATTTCTTTATTCAGTTTCTGTCAATTCTTTCAGATCACGCTCTTTCACCAATATATACATTTTAGCAGGACATTGTGTCTGTTTCATATATTTCAGAGTCTACATCTGTTATTAAACTCACCTGTTTCAATATTCATGTTTAGCAAAAAATATCTTCTTCTTTCAGATTTTCCCGGTTATGGTTTGCCACAGTGGAACTCTGGTCCACTAATAATTGGCAGTAGATTTTTACGGTGCCGAGGTGCCAGCTCGATGCCCAACCCTCAACGAAGGCACGCCCATTCACGCATGTCTTTCGAATGCCACTCGACCATGGGGAGGACATGCAGACTCCACACAGAAGGTGCTCCAGCCGAGAATCAAACGGGAGAACCTCTTGCTGTGAGGTGACAATGCTACCGCTGCACCACCGTGGCTACACGTTTAGCAAATAATAGAAAGATATTTAATTGATATGGATTCATAGACAAGTTCTGTGCACCTGCACACTTGTAATTTTCAAGGTATGCAATGTGTAAAGAGCCCCACAGGTAATAAGATATGTATTATGCATTGAACAACGTTGTCTAACTGGGAAATGACTACATAGCAAAGGAGAAGGGCAGTGTTAATGGGAAAAGTGCGTGGTTATTCAATGGCTAAAACAACGTTACAGTAGGGCATTGCCAGTCTGTGTCCAAAGTGGCTCCAAATCCCTCCAGTGTCTCACTCTACAGTAAGTGCTCTGAGCACACAGTTACTCTGAAGATTCCTACTGCAAAAGAGTTAGGAAAATCTCACTGCTAAAGGAACTTTCATATCTGAATTGCAGTCACATTTTAAAAGCAGCAAAAGGACGATACCTCCATTTATAGCTAATTATGCTGAGCACATAGTTGCTCTGAAGATTGCTGCTGTAAAAGTGTAAGGAGACTCTCTTCCAAAGAAACTTCCACAACTGAATGGCAATGCAGTCACATTTCTAAAAGCAGTAAAAGGACAATACCTTCAGTCATAACTAATATAAGCCAGTACCGACGAATCAAATGACATTGCTGAAATATCTTTAGAGCTACAGATACTTTTTCTGCTCACTTTTGCATTAGAGTGGTCTGAATAGTATTGCAAAACTATTGGAGTGCCTCCCCCACCACCTTCAACCTTATATTATTTTAGTTTAAGCTAATTTAACAATTTTAGCATATTCTATTTTCACAAAGCAAAGCTTCCCTAGTGAAAGCAATCCTCTCAGATGCAGACAACTTCTGAGACCATTCCAACCTGCAAAAAAAAAACATATTATACCTGGGACTGGTTTCCAATTAAGGGAATATATTGTTACAACATCAGCCTTCTGGTAAACTTAGCAGGCCTTAAGTAAATGTTGCTCCCATAAAAATAAAATGAAATGCTGTGACTCACCTCAAACAGTCAGAGTAAAAAGAACTTTATTTTATATATACGTTATATTATATATACTTTATTTATACCTATACATTCTAAGTCATTGATTGCTTTTGGCGGAAAACCATCTGGGGGAACCAACTGCTAGAACTCCCTATTAAAGTCATAATTTCTTTAACTTGAAACGAGGACCATGTCAACAGGATTTGTCCTGTAAACACTCAATTCCCTACAATCTAACACTCCATGTTCTTCTCAATACCAGGTCACAGAGTCCTTTTCACCCAACCAGTGCCTTGAAACTTTGAAGTTTTTCCCTTTCCCTGTATTCTATCACTATTTTAGGACACTGAGCTTTTGTTTCCTTCACTTGTTTCTGATTATTTCTCTTACTGCTGTACACCATATTGCCAAGAAATCCCACTGTGTTCACTGTTCATGTGCATGGGCTCTCTTCACTCCCCTACCCTACCCTATTTACCACCCACACCCTGTTACTCTGCATTTATATCTATACACAACCAATCTTATCCTACATCAACCTATTTACCCATCACACCACAAAACTGCAACTTACTGCTACATCACTTATCCAGTCCTTACATCACTTCACCTCTAAAATCCTTATATCTTTTTCTACTCCTCTATTCAATTTTCTATTACATCACTTCCCCTCTAAAACAGGCATTACATTCCTTCCACTCTCTCTCTTTACATCCCCCCTAGCTCTGAAAAGTATACTCACTCTTTACCTGTAATACCCTCGCTTTACATTACTATTTTCCACTTCCTTCCTGTATTTCTACATATTTAATTACACTGCCAACTCATTATATACAGTTCTTCCTCTCTGTACACTCTACAAAAAAGAGCTTTATCTTGCTTCAAATATATCCACTCTGGCAACACAGACTTGTAACATGCAGTGCATCAGAATATCTCTTTCTTCCAGCACCAGCTCTCTATCTGTAACCCATTTCTTTCTACACTTTTACTCTTTTTCTAACAACCCCTCTTGACAATGCTCACACACATGTACAACTCATTATACTCCTCACACGTATACAACATACATGCTATTACAAACATCTGTGCACTAACGGTATACCAAATCCCACCTCTAACACTCCCAGTACTAACCTCACTATATATACTATTACCATGGTTCATCACCTCTAAAATACTTCTCACCTCCATCTCTTGAAACATACCATTTTAAAGCAAAAGAAACCACTGTACACAGGAACAAGAAAACAAATAAATCAGAAAGTTTTTCCCACCACCATTTCTCCACTTCACTACATCACTGAAGAGACACCCACCATAACAGTGGTCCAGTACAAAACCTAGCCCTAATTAGCACCCCAATGACTATCTTCTCAGTGCCAGTAAAACAAATATCACAGAGCAAAGGGTTAAAATTCATCAATATTAACCTCAAGAACATCTTATAGGATCATAGGATCATAGGAAGTTACTAGGCTAATGGCCCTCGAGCCCTTACAAGCCTAGCCAAATTCTATCATTATTTTCATGATAAACACCTATTGCCCCTGTCCAAGAGGGATACAGGTGGCACCCCTGGTTTATGGTTACCCACCCAATCATCCAGATTACATTTGAAGAGGGCCAATGAGTTGCTCTGTTTGACATGAAGTGAGAGTCTGTTCCAAAGGTATGGTAACCTCTGGGAGACAAATCTGTCCCTCCAACATGTTCTATTAATGTCACATACCAGGTTAAGCTCTTTAGATTGAGTAACCAATGTACCATTTGACTTGCAGATATGCAGCATTTCCAATAAAGCAGGGCCAGAGATTGCCTTATATGCAAGGCAGAGATTGCCTCTGAGTAGTTTATATGAAACAGAATAAAGTGGCAGTGATTTCAGATGATCCACATAGGATAGATGCTAAATACCTTGAAATTTCCTTGTGAGGAACCTTTGGGGTCTTTCCAATTCCTGCAGATGCTTGGAAAGGTACATACCAAAAGGGTGTTGCATTCAGTTAATGGCCTGATGAGGAAAGAGTACAAGAATGTTATAACTTATGGAGGCAATGCCCTTACTTATGACATGAGCAATATAGAATGCCCTTCTTACCACTGTGGAGACATGGTGATCAAAGGTAAGGTTATTGTCAATCTGTGTGCCCAGGTGTCTCACCACTGAGTGCATACTAAGGGTGTTGCTATTGATATGGTAGTTAGCAGGAACATCTCTCTCTTACCAAAAGGGATGATAATACATTTTTTTGCATTGAGTTTAAGGCCATGACTTTGGCAACAATCATTTGTTTGTGTAAGACCCTCTTGTAGGATATTGACATAATTTGGAGATTCTATGACCGCCAAAAGTTTGCAGTCATCAGCAAACTCTGTCAACTACAGACCTTTAGTTTTTGCTTGTACTTTGGAGGAATAGATTCCAAACAGTAGAGGTCCCAGTACTGATCCTTGTGGAATACCACTGGTTACAGGTCTGCTGCTGGAGGTGGATTCCCCTATTTTGACTATATGGGTTCTATCAGTGAGCCAGTTAGTGACCCATCTAATGATATAAGGGTTGATACCTAGCTGGGTGAGTTTGTCAATGATGCCTGAGTAGGGGATAGTGTCAAAAGCCTTCGCTAAGTCTAGGTAGGTTGCATGCACAGATTTCCCCTCTCCAGGGCCTTGGTGACTGTCTCAATTTAGTCCACCAGGTTTAACAGGCATGATCTCCATTTGATAAACCCAAACTGAGTAGGGTCATGTGTATGTAGAGTACCTATATCATTGTTGATAAGGTCCATGATGATTCATGGCCTTTCAGATAAGTCTAGTCAGGCTAACAGGTCTATAGGTCTTCAGGTCAGTAGAAGCACCACCATTGTATAAGGGAATAATGGTGGACATTTTCCATTCAGCTGGGATGAAGCCAATACTTAGACTATGAATGAAAACAGTACCCAGTGGTGTTGCTAATTCTTTTTGGATGTGATGTAGGATGCAGCCTGGGATGTTATCAGGTCCCATAGATGCTGTGTTTTTGGCTTTAGAGAGGGCATTTGCAACCTGCTCTTTAGAGCTAAAACAGGTGGTAGGGATGTCAAGGTGTACATTGGCAGGGACAGGGTTCACAGAACCTATTGGCCAGCAGGTTAGCTATGTACACAAGCTCAGTATATGTGGTATCATTAACTACCAGTTCGGCACAAATCTGGGCCTTTCCTTTTGTGACTAAAGAAAGCATTATGTTTGTCTTTAGTTGATAAAGCTAATTTGGATTTGTAGCTTGCTTTGGCAGATTTTCACTGAGGAGAGAGTGTTTCCAGTTTAGGGCTTGCTCCCTCTTATTCTTAGAAAGCAATGTCTTCCTCTTATTGTTAAGCCTGTTAATGGCAGTTGTCCATCTCCAAGAAAGTTGCTGACCTGCATGCATTCATATCACACCACATCCTTGACACACTCACAGCTACCAAGTTAAAAACCATTATCTAAGACACTGAAATTCTTCCTCTTAGCATACTTAGAGACAGTTGTATGGAAAAGTACAGGTGGAGTAGCTATCATATATCCTGTCTATCTATCTATCTATCTATCTATCTATCTATCTATCTATCTATCTATCTATCTATCTTTCCAAACATCTCAGAATCAGCAGAACCAGACCCACTTTGACAATCCTTTCTCATGTAAGTGTTCTAGTGCAGTATATGTCCTTCAATGAAATAACACCCCCATTATTGAGGACATATTACTCCAGGTATCCATTACTATGCAGCATGAAATCCTAATCATAGGAAACTTTAATATACACTGGTCTAAAATTATATCTGACATCCCCACTGCAAGCATCAACCGCTGTGGCTTTAAACAACACATAGAAACTCCAAACAGATACTCAAAACCTACTAATAGAGTATCATTGTTAGACTGGATTGTATCATCACACCCTTGTCATATCTCCACGATAGGTACCTTACCTAATAACCTAAGTGACCATCTACCCATTTTTTGTCAATAGAATCCCTAGCCACTCCATATGCAACACCACTACAACTTAATGCGCAATATAAGTGGAGCTTTGACACAGAGAAGTTTACTTCTCTGAAATCTTACAAATGAATATCTCTAAAATCACTCCATTTAGATGAAGAAGCGCTTGAATTTTATAACCTCCTCTTTGCCATACTAAATAAACCTGCACTCATAAGAAAGAAAGAAAAGAGTTATGGTAATATTGATTGAATCCTGCTGTCACACAAAAACTAAACCACTAATGAGAGCACGGGACAAAGTCTAGAAACCATGGCAGTCTCAAGAAAATCAGAAAAAAAGTGCAATACTTCTGGCACCACAGGAATACAACCAAGCTCAGAATAAAACTGTACAAAAATGCACTATGGTTACCAAAATAATCCAAAACTCTTTGGGGAGTCCATCACAAACTTACAAACCCAGGCTGCAATTCTCAACCAAATCCAATATCTGAAGATCTCCCAACAACAAATATCTGACAAGTTTAACAATCATTTTGTGCAATCTATGACCTCAATACTAAAAAATGGTATTATGTGTGATTCAGTACCACAGCTGGAATCCAACTCTTACTCAACCTATTTCTGTCTAAAACTGTATCCTCCCTATCAGTAAAACCCTCAAAATCAAAACCAAAACCACAAACATAGCCAGTCCTCCAGCAGAATATCTGAAAATAGCTGCTGAGGACCTTGCCTACTCCACAGTCATCGTATTAAATAAATCCATTAATCAATGTCATAGCCCCACTATATGTAAAACGGCATATGTACACCACTTCATAATGTGGGCTCATTTAATGACTATAATAATTTAGGCCAATGCCTTTACTACTTCCATATCAAAAATCCTTGAAAAGTGCATACATACTCACTTAACTACCTCAGCATAAATAACCTTCTTTCCTCAACACAACGAATCTTTGACCCAACCACAGTAACACTACAGCCTTATTAAATTTTATTTACACCATCAATTAAAATAGAAATTCAGGCAATCTAGTTTACCATTTCTTGACTTGTCAAAAGCTTTCAACAGTGTCCCATCTACTACAACTAGTACAAAAGCTGTCATCTCTAAGCCTTTCTTTTACCTGTTTCTCCTTGGTTAAAATCTGGTTGACAGATATCAAGCTGTCAAATGGCAAAAATAATATCCATACTTTCTACATGCTACAGTTGGTGTTTCTACCACAGGGACTATTCTGGGATTGGTTCTGTGTTAATGTATTTATAAATGATCTACACTCAGCAGCCAAACATGCTACTCTGATTCATATGTTGATGATTCTACTTTAATCTGCCATCTCCCTCCATCAATTACAAAAACTGACCCAAGAATCCTTCACACGCATTAAAACCTGGTTAGACACCTCACAACTACTAGTACTGAACCCCCTCCCGCCCCTAGAAAAAAACTAGACCACTCCTTTTTACTCCTGAATCACACTTACAAAGTAAAGACCATTTCAACATCAACTCATCCAACAGCATTGTTAGAAATTGTACCACACACTAACTTCATATGCAATATGATCCCATATCCAAATAATAGTCAAAAAGACACCAAAAGCTTGACCTGCTCTATAGAGCTAAACCTTTCCTCACAGATAAAGCCAGAGAAACAATCAAAAACTCTACTTACTCCCCATGCTGCTATACACCTCCCAGCTCTTCAAAAACCTGCCAGCACTCCAGCGAACAAAACTCTACCAATGTTGTGGGTGAGAATATAGGAAAGGAGAGAATATAAGGGTAATCATAACATAGGAAAGGTGGTGGGAGGGAGGGCAACTTTTTTTTCTGGGTAACAAAACCCTTTTGTCATTTGTGTAGAAAATAATGGTGAATGCGGTAGATATGAAGGAAGGCTGTAAACAGAAATAAGGGAAAAGACCAGGTAGTAGGAGAGTTAGGAAGACAAACATAAAACGCAGACTCAGTCAGGGGTAATAGATCTGCTAATCTGCTAAATGTTGGGGAGACAGTGAATGGACTTAGATATGCAGAGGTATACAAGCAATGATGGGGATGCTTAGAAATAAACCAGAAATGTAGAACAACAGATTCCCAGCTAGCTTGTGTGCCATCCCATCTCAAAGGTCAACAAACACCAGCATCACTCATCTGGATGCTCAGTCTTATGGGCCATATGAACTCCTGTGACCCAGTGGACAGGGCCTGTCATCCACATGACCCCACAAGCCATGCAGGAAGGTACTGCCCTTTGTGAAGACAAGCATTCAGTTTGCTCTGTAGTTCTGATGTTGGCAGCTTCTGCAACTAATTCTGGTAGACCAGGGCAGAACTTCTTGGGACACTTAAAGAACAACAGCATATACCCCCCCACACCAAAGAACCAACAATGAAGGGCACCAGTGATACCTCTAGATCACTTCCAGCAAAAAAAGAAATGTTTTGTAGCAGGACTAGTGATCAGTGACAACCATATGACAGAGGCTTCTGCTGGTACACCAACATGAACATGGTGAGTGACAACAATATGACATAGGCTTCTGCTGGTACACCAACATGACCATGGTGCATGACAACCATATGACAGAGGCTTCTGCTGGTACACCAACATGACCATGATAAGTGACAACCATATGACAGAGGCTTCTGCTGGTACACCAACATGACCATGGTGAGTGACAACCATATGACAGAGGCTTCTGCTGGTACACCAACATGACCATGGTGAGTGACAACCATATGACAGAGGCTTCTGCTGGTACACCAACATGACCATGGTCTAGCATCCTCCTCCTCTTCCCCAGATGGACCTGTACAAGTACAGTACATGGGGAAAGAATGATCACACATACACATGTTAAAATCACATTCACAGTGTACAGTGGAATAATACATCATTCATACAACCCTCACTATCAGGAGAGCCTCTCCTGCCTTCTCTAAAATCTAACCATATTAAGCTTATTCTTTCCTGCTACTAGAAAACAAAGTATATGTTCCTAAGTAAACATGTAAATTAAGTAAAATACCAAAAGACAATATTATTGCCACACACACACACACACACAGGCACACACACACACACAGACAAACACACACACACACACACACACACACATATAGATCTATGTGTATATATAAATAGATATAGACTTTCACTGCCTCCTAGTCTTAACTCAGGACAGGGTTGTGTCATATCAGGTCATTGTATCAATACTGGCACTGACCATCAGATCAGGTGATACTAGTGACATCACTCATCTCCTGGCAAGTTCAGGCCAGGCAATCTACTTTCCACAAGGGTCCTTCATATCATGGGCTGACTGAGAGCTGACATTTAATTACTACACTGCATTTCAGCTGGGATTTCTGTTTACTAGTCAGTATTCAGTGGGCATTTCAACAAATGTCCAAGACTTAACCGTTCCATGACATTTTTACCCTCAGTCTTTAGTCTGACGTTGAAGACCTCTGTTATGGGCAACGGCCCTCTAACTGTGCACAACCTCTCTAAAAGCTGACCTTTTAACTGGAATTAGACAATGACTCTGCTGAACATCTTAAAATAGGGCCAGGAGATAAATGTTCCACAAACTTGCTCCAAAATCACAGACAGTAATCAAGATCATCAGCTTGTATTTAATTTGCTAAATGATTATGTTCTATTAAGAAATCTTTACTTAGCTAAAATTGGTATTTATGGCTTAACAGATGTCAGGCAGAGATGCAGTTAGCCTATCAGTTATACATAAGTTTTTTGTTACTAAGTGGAACCTGGCTACCCTTAGCTAATGCATGGGCTTGCACACATGATGCAAAACAATACTGATGATGGTGCAGTGCAGAGTCATGTAGCTCACTGCAGCCATGTCCAGGAAAAAGGACACAAATCTACAAACATGTAATAGCTACAAGCTGAATATACATGCTCTGTCTCAGTGAATCTTCTGCATAAGTACAGTAGCTCATACTATACCCAGCATTTATTTATTTTTTGCAATCCAGAAAGGAACACAGCCATGATGCAAGCAGCACACCCCAAGACGTCATCAGCAGTACATCATTTTATTAGGGACACCATGGTACTTGTTGAGTTACTATTATGCTAAGTCACCATGTTCCTTATTATACTTCGAGCAGTCTGATCAAATACTCAGTACACCTGAATACAGAGCTTTCTTTATGATTTGCACTTTGCAATTTATCTTTAGTCTAACAGATTGGTAAATGGCAAAGCCATGTTACTAAGTGTAGATTCTGAGTACAGCACATTGCTTTGCCAGTTTTATACAGATATGTGAGCTATAGAAAGCAAGCTGACACACACACACACACACACACACACACACACACACACACACACACACACACACACACACACACACACCATGTCACCAGCATCATGTAATAACAGCATTCTTCCACTTAATGGTCATGAGCAACCCCTTCAGAAACAAATACTGTAATAGTTTGTATTATAACAAGTGAAATCCTTTTTCGATGATTCTGAAAGGCTACACCAACAACTGTCATTGTTTCTTATTTGTACTTCCTATGAATATAACTTCATTTTTTTTTCAAATTTTGTTTCCATATCTTCACCATGTCCTCTCTCAGAACCCATATCATAGTTAAAGTCACTAACTCTATGAATTGATTTTGGAAGAGTAATTTCACATGCTCTCTTGAAACTCTTTATTTCATTGGAAGCAAAAGAAGTAAAACTCCTGTGCCATACTTCTAAATCACAAACATTTCAGGTCATTATTTTTCAACACAATAATCTTTATTGTGCTGAAAAATAATGACCTGAAATTTTCAAGACTTAGCGTTTCTTCACAAATACTTGGTTAAAACCAAAGTCAGAAAACGAAAATTTATTTATAATAATAATCACCTGTAAAGAATTAACTTTCTAAGGCTTTTCCTCTTTCAAAAAAGAATATTCAGTTAAAGAGAAAAATGAAGTGCAACTTCAAATCAGTATCTCGACTACCCTTCTCAATAATATGGTTGATTATTGTCTAGGTTCTGATTCTTTCTGCATATTATTTCTGTAAATTTAGACAGAGGTGTGTGCATGTTCTACAAGTTGTCAAAAAGCTGATGCTTGTTCCCATGAACTATTTTGTTGATATGGAACAAAACAGGGCTATAGTTAAACCTTTTATTCATAACATCAGTTTAATTGTATGTATGCTTCTTTAAATCCTAGTACCACTGGGGAAGGGGAAGTGTCTGTCATGTTGGAGCAGGTCTACGTTTCCGCTAGATGGCAGAGAAGTGCTCAAATAGAAAAGGAATTGCAGAGTCTGTTAAACTGGTAAAAATGCTGTACCTAGGTTTCCTTTCTTTAGGACTCCTGGGGGCTTGAGCTATAAACAGTTATTTTCAAAATAATTGAATTTCTATTTCTGAGAAGCTGTGACAAATAAAGCCAAATGCTTTGCTTGAAATCTCATAAGGGCCATTGAAAAAAATATATATGCATATAGACAGATATAGATAGATATCTATTTATCTATATTTTATGTGTAGACATATATAGTTATATATAGTGGAATGGAGAAAGTAGGTATATTTTAAACTCATAGTAGATTATCACATTTTTCAAAGTTTCTTTCCCACTGTGGATCATTTGGTCTGCTTTTCCTCCTAATTGTAAAACACTGTTTTTCAGAATTGGTTAGTTGTTTTCCAGGTTAAAACTTCAGGGGAAAGATACCAAGAGGTTTAAGAGCAATGCAAACTCAGATGTTGCTTTGAGTTCCAAGGGCAACTGAATATCTGTATTACAATTTTTCTCTGCCAAACTTTTCAATTCAGTGCCTGTTTTTCCCTGTCATAACATTTAAATGATTAAACACATCTGTTACACAGAAAAAAAAAATATTGTTCAGGTAGGCTACTATAATAAAACATTATATTCAGGTTTTAATGTATTATATTTGCCTGTATGACCAAAACTATTACATGCATGTTTGCTATGACATGAGCACTATAAAACATTGCGTTTTGTGTTTTCCTAATGACTTTGTAACCTTTTGCTCTTTAATTGTACAGGTGTCATAGCCGGCCTTAGGCATAGGCCAACTAGGCGGCCACCTAGGGCGCCGGTCTTGCAGGGGCGCTTTTCCAGTATTTATTTGATGTAGATAGACCAGGATGGGGGCACCAGGTGGTGTGGTGGAGGGGTGCCATGGAGCCCTTTTGCCTAGGGCACCAGTTGACCTAGGGCTGCTCCTGACAGGCATAAGGCTCTGAAAAATAGATTTAGAAACATAGCTATTTAATATCTTTATATTGTGCATTTTACTATATGGATGATGAAACAGTTGTTATGTTGAATTTTTGCATGGCATTTCATAGTTTTTTTTTTTCTTACTTTGCTTATGTTGAGCATTTAACATGGTTATGAAGTCACTTTGAAGAAATCAGTTCTGCCAGTAAAAAAGTATTGGAACTGATTTAATCAAATTCTGCCAGAAACAACATTTTCAGAAAATAGTCCCCTGAAGCTTGTTCAGAATCCATTGTCGACATAATTCAGTGAATTTCTTTCCTTCTCTGAGTTATAGTGAGTTGACTTTATTATATTACTTAACAAAGACTATATCAGTACAACCACCCATCATTCCTTTACAGTCAGTATCAGAAAGGTATGTATATAATGTCTACATGAAATTCATATCTACAGATATAACTACATTTTACAATACTACATTGAGAGGTGATTTTGCACAATAACTGTTTTTTTTTATAACTAGCACATCTTTCTCCAGTGGTTGGTTGACTATTGTATCTTGAAGTAATATTAGCATTGAATTACAATTACTGCAAATAGCAATGTTTAGATTTAACAGTATGCAACTACAGTGACTTAAGGTACGAAAGCTTTGTATTGTCATGTTCTATAATTCTGTATCTTGAGATTACATAACCCCTCATAGTGAGCAGCACTGCAGTTTGCAGATGAGGAAAGCATGTTTTAGGGGCAGTACAAAATAATGGGTTTACAGAAAATGTGATAAGCGGTGTGTTGTTTACTTTCATAACAACAGATAACAGAAAATAGAACTGTTAGAGAAAAGTTCATGTTTTGACTTCTGTGTTATTTAAATCAGGATATGTATGTTTACCTTCCTGAAATAGTCAAATGTCTGTTTTTGTAATCCAGTTTTGCAGCCTGTTTATATTTAAATGACCGTAATTCCCTATCAGTGATTTTCATACCTCTCATCTTGCAGACATTCAAAAAGCAGGACTATCCAGTTAAATATCTGGACATCTAATTACCATAACACTTGAATGAAAAATAGTAGTAAATAGTAAAGTAGGAATGTGGGATATTGCTTAGAAATATGTTTGAAAAACAGAGAGTGACAAAAAGGATGGAAAAATATAATCACATTATCAAAGAGCCAGTGAAATAATTTCACTAGTTTGTAGAGCATGTAGTGTGGGCAGCCTTGGTGGTGCAGTGGTTAGCGTTGTCGCCTCATAGCAAGATGCTCTCGGGTTCGATTCTCGGCTGGGGTGCTTTCTGTGCGGAGTCCTCATGTCCTCCCTGTGGTTGTGCAGGTTTCCTCCAGGTGCTCTGGTTTCCTCCCACATCCCAAAGACATGCTGTACATGGATTAGGCACTCTAAATTGGCCCTAGGTGTGAGTGCATGTGTGTGCCTTCTGTGGAAGGTTGGGTGCTGGGCTGGCAACTCGCCACTGTAAAACTCCACTGCCAATCATGAGTGGACAGGTGATCCACTGCTACGACCCCCGAGCAGGAAAAGCTGGAAGAAGAAGTAGAGCATGTAGTGTGGTTTTCTGTGTACTGCAATGTTACAAACGTTCCATGCGATGCAGTGGATTCAGAAAATTGTGTGAAAGGGTAAATCAATCCTCAAAATAGGGCCATTGTGTGCAGGGTAAATCAGGCCAGAAAATAGGAATCTTCCTCTAAAATAGGGATAGTTGAGAGGTTTTGACTAATTTTCTTACTGTCAGGTATTGTATATGTATATGTATTAGTTACAGTTCTTTTTTAGTTCAGTTTGTGTGTGTGTGCATGCGTATGTGTGTGTGTGTGTGTGTGTGTGTGTGTGTGTGTGTGTGTGTGTGTGTGTGTGTGTGTGTGTGTGTGTGTGTGTGTGTGTGTGTGTGTGTGTGTGTGTGTGTGCGTGTGTGTGTGTGTGTGTGTGTGTGTGTGTGTGTGTGTGTGTGTGTGTGTGGCTGAGCCTATTTTGTTTGGTGGTAGCATTACAAAAAGTTTTTTTATAAAGTAAGGCATAGAGTTATGGGTAGGTGTTTGGTTAGAATTATGGCTGGCATTCATTATTAAGGTTGTGCTAAGAATTTGGTTTAATAATTACAAAAGAAAAATGTTTTCCTCTTGGAAGCTTTTATATGCTTAAAGTTTTGGATGTTTGATATTGTAAATATCTTAATTGTTTTTATCATTCTTTTGTGTTCAACATTTTGACATTTCGATCATTTATAATAAACTGATATATATATATATATATATATATATATATATATATATATATATATATATATATATACGTATATGATTATATCATGAAAGATAGAATACACAGAAAAGAGAAGCTCAAATGGTAAAATAAAAAAGAGAAAATACACAAAACACTATACACTGCTAAAAGCAAATTACAAAATAGTGAATAATTCTCATCCAGTATAAATGGATGAAATCAATAAACCTCCTCTACAAACCACAGATCAAGTAGTATCTGAATTGTAATACTGTTAGAGAAGCAGGTAGTAATGTAATCTGTAGGTTGGGATTGGGGTCAAAGGCAGGGTAAGTGTTAGGGTTATCACAGATGAGCAAGGTAATGCAGGGGGTGCACCAAACCCATAAACATTTGCTACATGGCAGTATGTGCTGCCTCCATCTTTCTGCTCATGAAAACATAAACCATAGGAGAAATCCTGTTCTCTTACCAATTCCAAATTACCCATGGGGATCATAGGTGTTGGCAGACCACAGACTTTATGGGAAATGTCCTGTCTCGTACCACTAATTGAGTTGTCGGCACCCAGACAGCTGCTCTCCATTGTAAGCTCTAGACCTTTGCTGCTTGGCTAAGGTACCTTATCTTGGACTTGTAGAAATGTCCATGACTTAAGTGCATAATCTGCAAGCAGTACATCTTTCAAGGTAAATGGACATCTCCTACACAGCCACTCTCTCGCCTGTCTGTTCTTCCTTTGGCATATTTCCGACTTCTGTGGGACTGCATGTCCTGCAGTATGTCCTTACATATTTTGTCCTGCATGTTCTAGCACATCCATATTGTACGCTGCCCTTTCCTTTACTTCATTAATCTTCTTCAGTGCAGGTACCTCAGATGCATCAAGTGTATTTCTGTGGTCTGTGCACTTCCTCTCTTCCCCAGGGATGTTGCATACAGTGACTACCCTGCTTGTGTAAATAGTCTGGCCTTTCATGACATGTCAGCTATTGGGAGTGTCTGTCTTTCATTTGTGATGAAACTCACAGCCCCCTTTGATGAGTTTTCACTTGCAGCATTGGACTCGGACAGCGTTTTAAGTCCAGCTGACCATTCAAAGGTGTACGTGGAGTTAGGCAGTTCCATGTTGAGTATGTAGTAGTGTATGCAACCAGCTGTGTATGCTGTGGCTTTGTTTAGTTAGATCATTCATCTGGCCTAGGCCTCAGCTATAGCTACTGCACATGTATTATTTCAGTGCATGAGCAGCTGGGGAGACAGTCATCGGAAGCAGAACAGGCTCAGCCAGCACCCTGCACTGTTTCCCCCTCAGCTCTTCAAAAAAATAAAAAAGAAAGAAAAAGCACTTCACTATTGCAGTCAAATTATTACAGTTACATTCAATCCCCACCTCTCTTCCACTAAAGAGCAAAAAAGAAGGAAAAAGAAGCAGTGCTCTTTCTTCTACAGGCACATATGCACACCTACCAGGCTGATGCATGACATGTCCTCATCCTACTCAAGCCATTCCGGTCCCATTTTTGTGCTCTGCCCCTAACCCACCTTCTGTACATTTTACTAAAAAACAAAATAATTTCTGTCTTTTTAATGCTGGCTGCAAATGTAGCAGACAGTTGCTACAGTGTGTGCCCTGCCTGCATGGAGCACTCATGGTTTAATTAAAGAAAATCCATGTGTTCATACATTCTGTCACCCCTACCACAGAATTTTGCAGCATAACACCTTGGGCACCTGTTTGGCCAAAATGAATTTCCAGACCCTGCTGGGTTAATCTCTACTGAGGGTTGAAACCTACCATCCTACAATCACGGAGACCCTGTCAGCTCCAGATACCTTAGGCAACTATCAGAATAGATACATCTGCTTAGGGTGAGGGGGGGGGCTTCAAATGGGCAGACTGTTTATGAAACCTAGTTACCACACCTTTCTCATCTATACATCATTGTTTTGGAAAATAAGGAAATTCAGCTAACACTCTTGGCCTTTTATGAGTCCTGCCACACTGGGTCATTTCCATTCAGTTGGATAACATGGGCTAGAGAGACAGTTCTCCAAGTGAAAAAGATGGAATTCCATTTTAATAAGATGAAATCTAATAATTACACCTGTGACTGACAAGTATAATTTACCTTCATTTTCTTGATTCCATTATAATTTTTTATTGTGTATCTATCTATCTATCTATCTATCTATCTATCTATCTATCTATCTATCTATCTATCTATCTATGTGCATATTCAGCTTCTTAGTGCAAAACACTCAGTAAAGCAAACTGGCAGTATTGCAAGTAGTAAACATTTGAAAAATACAAGTTATAGAGAATGATTGCTCTCTCTAGAAATTCCAGATTAATTTAAAACCATGTGCTTTCTAAATACTGAATAATTTAAGTTTATTTTTAAATTATATTTCTCCCAAAAAAATCATTCTTAAACATGGCTGCTGCCTGTTACATCTGCAAACAGGAAGGAATACATTTCTACCTTTTCTGTCAAGAGGTGGTGAAAGTCTGACAGTAGACCATCCATGTGCACTTTATTATAGTTGTTGCACAAATACTAGGGGGGCCAGTTCTCTGGTAGATTGACTTCACCGTTATCTCCTCTAGTCTCTTGAATGATTTCACCCCGAGTCAATAAGTGAATATGAGGGAATAATTTCTTGTAGCATCAACCCTAGGTTAAACAAACTGTTTAGTTAAACCATACGCATCAGCATTGTCACTCATATCCTGCAATTTCAATCTATTAACAATTATAAATTGATTTCTTCTACTCTCTCATATCCTATCACACCTTCTGATTTTCCATTCATTATACTTTGATATATCTCCTTTCTTATTAAATGATCCTTCTCTAATAAAGCCTGTCTACCAACTGCCAGACCTGGTTTGGATAATTTATTGTGAGGATAGAAGTCACTTATTTAAAATCAGATGTTTGTGTTACTTTACTTGTGTGTGTATACTTGGTCAAATATATCAATAATCTAGAAGAGATACTTTAAATTAATTAATTCATTTGGCTGTTTGCACAGCATAGTTAATTTATCTAGCTACAATATTTATTTATTGATTGACTGATTGACTGGCATTTAAATACATGTTTGAGAATGGAAACATAAGACTGTCATGCTGTGGTCAGCATTACTTAGCCAATGTACAAATGGAAAGTGCAAATGTCTGAAAAAGGAGAGAAGGTGATCTATATGCAAACTTTCCTGATGTTTAAGTATAAAAGAAGGGTCTTATTCATGATTACCAAGTGGACTGAATGCTGTATTTGCAGATAACTTGAATTAAAAAGAAATCATAGTTAAAAGTAAATCACTGCCTAAAATTTTGCTTCTTACTGAAAAAAATGTGAAATAATGTGTAAATGAAGGCAATATTAAGAAAATAAACACTCACTCAACAAAATGACAGTCAGTCCAAAATAAATTATTATGCAAATAACAACACTACAGAATGCAGCTAGAGATGGACATATCATTGTGAATTGTATAAAAACAAAAAATAGTAATACTGCCCTTTATAAGCATTCTTTGACATGTTCTAACTGGAAGAAATTTACTTTTTATATGGTGGAAGTTGTTAAATGTGACCTTGGGGGAGGGGACTTTAGAAATTATGTTGAACAAAGAAAGGCAGAATGGCAGATAAAACTTGCTTCTTATTTACCCCCTAGTTTAAATGATATGGTGAACATAAAATGTTACTAAAGTGAATATACAGGGGTGAATGCTCTTGTGTTTTAAACTGCGTTAACTGTGTGGACACTTTGAGATGCACATTTTTTGTAGTATGTCCTTAAATATTTTTATGTATTTAATTGATTTATTATTGAGATGATCAGACTGGTCAAATGTTTTTTGAATGATTTAAAAGTGACTTGGAAGTGTTTTTTATCATTTCTGATGAAGTCTTTGGGATGAATAGCAAACACTGAATTTTATCTAGGCTAAAAGAACTTTCTCAGTTTCTCCAGTGCTTTTCTTGGTGGATTTTGTGGGATTTTTTTGTACTGTGGACACCTGGGCCTGCTTGTGTGCTGCTTTTCTCTTTTCATTGTGGTGTAATTTATTTAAACAAATATTTGTATGGGGATGAGTACATAACCTAATTATAGAACTATGCTATGCAATGAGTTTCATTTGAGAGTCAACGCCAAATTTAAAATACTGCTTTAATTCAGTTTGAGCAATAAATAAATTACACAGTGGTTATACATTTATAATGTATGGCATGTATACAGGCATTGTGTCATTGTTAGACAAACACTTAGAAAAAAAACATAGAAGCACATTATATACATGTCAACATAGATATCCGGAAAAGAAAATTAGCATATCATCTAAAAGTGGTAACAGACTTTGTTCTTAAAACAACTTTTACGCTGATCTCAAATTCAGTGGTGAATATATTCTGGCTTTCATATATTAGTCATACTTGTACTAGTCTATTTTATCTGCATTTTTGGTAAGTTACCCTGTTAATAACTTAACTAAATCATTTAAATTTTCATGAATGGACGTGATCCTTTATCATTGTTTTAAACATTTGCCTTAGTATCATCATCCTTATGTTAATGAATGTTATGTTTGTTAAGGGAACTGGAGGAGTTCCAGCCAGACTGGAAAATATGTATCTGTCAGGCAGTCCTAATATCTTTTGACTCAGCCTAAAATTTATTAAAGATGGTTATACTTTTTACAAATATTTCATTATGATAAGTGTGTGCTTTTCTCTTAACAACCTTTATGATCTTTGGTTAGTTAAAAATAACAATCCCTCTACTACAGAGGGTATTTTTCCACAAATACTAGAACATCATAAATTTCTAAAAGCTATATATATGTTTCAGTGGAATGAAACAAAGGCTTACCCCTTGTTGCTTTCTCAATGCAATACCCTCTAATTTGACCATCTAGGTGCATGTATCTGCAAGTTCTGTCTTTGTTTGTTTTTGCAGTTGCAGCTCTCCATCATTATAGACATCTAAACATCCAGTAGCACCTACATGAGAATTAAGAATTGTACCTTTAATGCTAAGTTATCCTTCTTCATTAAGCAAATCACTAATACAGAACTCATGTTTTGGAAAACCCTTATTTTTTAGCAGTAGTCACATCAGTCACAATAATTTGTGCACTGCAAGCACATATGTGTTAAAAAACAATACATCATTTCTTCTAAAAAGAGAGAGAGAGTGCATTGCTAAAGGCAGAGCCCTCCTTTGTGCTCACTGTAGTTTCTGAGGTCTGTTTGAAATAGCTTATTTAGCACTCTTTCTGCTTTATTAAGAAAGGAAAAGAAAGGGTAAGTCATAGCTCGAGGTGATCTGAATCCAGGGTAAATGCTCCGTTTTTGCTCGTCACTGCCAATGTAGATGGTCTTCATTTCATAACTCCTTATTTTACCATTAAAGCAGCATCTTCACTACCAAATGTCACAGGATGAGTTGTGGCCTCACTTTTTTCTCATGTTAAATTAAAACACAAACCTAAGCATATGTCCATGCTGTTTGTATCCCATGTTTAATTAATAGATCTAGGTGAATGCATAAAGAACAGGAGAAGACCAGATGAAGCAGAAGTGAGCAGAAGGCTCCATTTACTGAGAAATCAGTAGCTCCCTGTAAAGGTTATACTGATGACAATTTGGAAAGTATTTATAGTTTTCACTTTCAAATCTGTTGTGGAAGCTACCTGTGTTTATATGAGGGAATAATTTCTTGTAGCATCAACCCTAGGTTAAACAAACTGTTTAGTTAAACCATACGCATCAGCATTGTCACTCATATCCTGCAATTTCAATCTATTAACAATTATAAATTGATTTCTTCTACTCTCTCATATCCTATCACACCTTTTGATTTTCCATTCATTATACTTTGATATATCTCCTTTCTTATTAAATGATCCTTCTCTAATAAAGCCTGTCTACCAACTGCCAGACCTGGTTTGGATAATTTATTGTGAGGATAGAAGTCACTTATTTAAAATCAGATGTTTGTGTTACTTTACTTGTGTGTGTATACTTGGTCAGATATATCAATAATCTAGAAGAGATACTTTAAATTAATTAATTCATTTGGCTGTTTGCACAGCATAGTTAATTTATCTAGATACAATATTTATTTTTTGATTGACTGATTGACTGGCATTTAAATACATGTTTGAGAATGGAAACATAAGACTGTCATGCTGTGGTCAGCATTACTTAGCCAATGTACAAATGGAAAGTGCAAATGTCTGAAAAAGGAGAGAAGGTGATCTATATGCAAACTTTCCTGATGTTTAAGTATAAAAGAAGGGTCTTATTCATGATTAACAAGTGGACTGAATGCTGTATTTGCAGATAACTTGAATTAAAAAGAAATCATAGTTAAAAGTAAATCACTGCCTAAAATTTTGCTTCTTACTGAAAAAAAATGTGAAATAATGTGTAAATGAAGGCAATATTAAGAAAATAAACACTCACTCAACAAAATGACAGTCAGTCCAAAATAAATTATTATGCAAATAACAACACTACAGAATGCAGCTAGAGATGGACATATCATTGTGAATTGTATAAAAACAAAAAATAGTAATACTGCCCTTTATAAGCATTCTTTGACATGTTCTAACTGGAAGAAATTTACTTTTTATATGGTGGAAGTTGTTAAATGTGACCTTGGGGGAGGGGACTTTAGAAATTATGTTGAACAAAGAAAGGCAGAATGGCAGATAAAACTTGCTTCTTATTTACCCCCTAGTTTAAATGATATGGTGAACATAAAAAGTTACTAAAGTGATTATACAGGGGTGAATGCTCTTGTGTTTTAAACTGCGTTAACTGTGTGGACACTTTGAGATGCACATTTTTTGTAGTATGTCCTTAAATGTTTTTATGTATTTAATTGATTTTATTATTGAGATGATCGGACTGGTCAAATGTTTTTTGAATGATTTAAAAGTGACTTGGAAGTGTTTTTTATCATTTCTGATGAAGTCTTTGGGATGAATAGCAAACATTGAATTTTATCTAGGCTAAAAGAACTTTCTCAGTTTCTCCAATGCTTTTCTTGGTGGATTTTGTGGGATTTTTTTGTACTGTGGACACCTGGGCCTGCTTGTGTGCTGCTTTTCTCTTTTCATTGTGAATTGTAATTTATTTAAACAAATATTTGTATGGGGATGAGTACATAACCTAATTATAGAACTATTCTATGCAATGAGTTTCATTTGAGAGTCAACGCCAAATTTAAAATACTGCTTTAATTCAGTTTGAGCAATAAATAAATTACACAGTGGTTATACATTTATAATGTATGGCATGTATACAGGCATTGTGTCATTGTTAGACAAACACTTAGAAAAAAAACATAGAAGCACATTATATACATGTCAACATAGATATCCGGAAAAGAAAATTAACATATCATCTAAAAGTGGTAACACAGACTTTGTTCTTAAAACAACTTTTACGCTGATCTCAAATTCAGTGGTGAATATATTCTGGCTTTCATATATTAGTCATACTTTCAAAGTGTTGTCTGAAGAATCGGTGCATGTCTTTGGTAAGTTTACTTTAATTAACTAGTAAAGGGCTGAAATCATTTAATTTCAAATGCAATGGTAGTGGGTGTTTTATTGTTTTAAAACATGTTTACTGGTAGAACACAATGCATGAATAATTATGCATTGCACTTTCTCGAGAACTGTGCCTTGCCACAGGACTAAAGTCCTTTCTAAGCATATTACTCAATGTTTCTCAACAGGAAGCAAAAGATTAATTCTGTCTGCAGTAATGTATGTTAATGAGAATGTTGTGTAGATTTGATTGTCAATAGTTTGAAATACAGCTCTGCTCCCTAAGTACCTATCATTCAATAACCTATTATACCTAGGCTTCAGATATTGGCACTATGCAATCTCAAGAAGGCTGGCCACAGTGGCTAGGCGCAGATGTTGAGTAACATGCAAGTTTGATTTACCTCTGCATAACAAATTAGGATATCAGAAAGACAGAATAAGAGAGAGAGAGAGAGAGAGAGAGGGGGAAACATAGTAAAATGAGAAAATTATGATGAAGACATAACTATGTCCATTTTTAAATAATCAGATGTGTCATTGGTAAAAGTGAAATCCTGAACATAGGTCTGAAATTAATTTTATTCTGAGATCTGAACAATGTGCCATTTAGCTATTATTCCAGTTTGGAGTCAAATGCCCTGTAATAAAATTGTACAGATTACTATGTTCAGCACATATCAGACATTAGATGTATCCTCTTATTTTCTGATATAAAATTTAGTGAGCTCAGAAACTTAATATTCTTCATAATACTTTTAAAACTGTATTTTTGGAAACGTAGCAGTTCTAATAAATTGCTCATCGGTCTATGTTCCACTTAGTTCGGGATGCATAGAAAGAAATGATATCAGGAATAATTATTTCACAATCAGATATTTAACAAGCGACATTCTCTACGAGATGTTATAAGTATGCATGAAGAGAGATGAAAAGTAAAAATGTAGTAATGACTGTTGCATGACTAGAAACAGCAGAGAAGTGTGTGAGTGTTATAATTTGTATTGTTGTACCATAGTTACTATTTCTTATGCTGTAAATATAGAGTAGGTCTATAAGCCCATTCTTGGTATGCCATGAAACAGTCATTATGCATATCTGTATCATGTTATAGAATGTTGCAGTTAGTGAGCTTAGCTGAGCTTTTTCGGTCTCTTTCTCATACTGACCTCTGTAACCAAGGCACTCAGTCCATTTCCTGAGAGTGCTTATTGATTCTGCCCTTGAGCCAAGCAAAGCAAGACAGGTGTCTGGGGCTGTCGCACAAGTATCCGGGGCTGTCACACATTCAAGATGCACAGGGTATCCCTACCTTATGATTCACATTATTTACTGGTTCTCAGATATGCAGTGGCTTTAATACAAATCAGAAATACACATTCCAACATATGCCTTCTACTACAAAAGGCCTAGTCTCATTCCTGTAATAATTTTAAGCCTTAATTAAAGATCATTTCAGTCTTTACAAGGTGAGCTGTCATGGCACCTACCATCTTTTCATGAAAAGTAAGTCAACTGTTTATTAACACATCACACAGATTTGTTAAGGAAACAGAAATTTGTAAATACTCTTCAGAAACATCAGACACCTTTAAGCAGGCTCTATTTTATTATGTAAAAACAGCTAATGTATCAAATAATAAACCGAGTCAGAATTTGAGCTGAGAGTATGAATAACAAGAAATTACTTTGCTTTGATTTTAATCCACAAAAATAAGGTACATAAACTGATAGCTAATGGGAATAATTATTTTATTGATAAGTACTGATGGGGCAATGTGTAATAAGTGACTCTGTCTTCCAATGGCTTGTGTTACAGCTACTTTCCTGATTTTAATAACAAGTACTGCAGGTTAAATAATAAAGTAGTATGGAAACTGACTGGTTGTTTTTTTTTAATATATATTTTTGGGGAGTTCCCTACCCCCTTACCATTCGCTGTTTCTCTGGGCTTTTTTCCATTTGCTGGGATTGTCAAACCATGTTAAGCAATGTTGAGAAGACTGAAGCACCTTGAAACAGTGACACACTGCTACCACGAGGAGCATTTCTTGGTTATGAGCCTACATTCCCACCCTCTTGCACAAAACCATTGATGTCTCATGAAAGAACATGCAATGGGCTTGTTGTCATATAATCCTGCATCCACAGTAACTCAGCTACAGCTCTGCTGCCCTAAAAACATTCATTAACAAACTGATTCTCAGTTGGCTTAGAGGACTAATGAACTGTGTCAGGTGATCCAGAGGTCCAAAGTTTGATTCCATGATTCTCCATTACATCTATGTGATTCTGAGCAAGTCACTTAATAGGCAGCACTCCTTGGCTGAGTGGAAACAAGGTCCATGGAGATCACTGCTCAATCCTAAAAAACGAGTACAAATAAAATATATCTATCTATCTATATATTTAATATGTTCCCAAGTGTACCCCCCCTGTGTTTAAGCACCTAAGCTTCTAATTAAACTCTGGTACTAATGATGCTTGATCCCTCTATGCCACCATGTAAGATAGCTATTTCACATTTATTCTTACTTTGTCCTTATTATTTCTGCAATTGTTGGCCGTATTTGTCTTCTTGTTGTCAGAATTGCAAAGGCTGTCTAACTAAAAAGGGAAGTGGGGTGGATGATTCCTTTATAAGGCACCCACATGACTTGATGAATTTCTGATGTGGATTCATCAACTTGAACTAGTCTTTTAAGAACTGATTGAATTTTAGTAAACTACTAATCATGAAATGATTTTATTACCTAAGCATCGTTGAATGTCTGACATGAGAAAAGCTTAATTGGTGAGAGGGTATGGTTAGACTAATAATAACAAAAGATTAAAATCATATTCGACATAACATTAATATTTAATAGGATATATTTTTTCTAGCTACTACTGTTTTATTTCTTAAATGAGCTGTATTTGTCATAAAATACTATTGGTGAAAAAGCAAAATACCCGGAGGTTGTTACAGGATTAATTGCTACTACTGAAAATCATTTAGTGGTTTGTATTTAATCACAACTAGCATAACATGAACTACTGATTATGTAACCTTTTGACACATCACATTAAGTTTAATCCAACTCATTTTTTTCTCTTTAATCTATTAGTGATCTGTCACCCAGTGGTTTTAAATATTGATTTATTATCTTCTAACATTCATAATATCATAATAATCAATATATTAATAATTTATAATATCAGATGTATTAGGAATTTTAATAATTTGCATCCTAATGAAGTATTTCATTATCTGGCCGGTCTTGATTGGAATAATTGCAGTATGACTATAGCTATAAAAAGTATTTAGTAGTAATATGTTAACCGCTATGGATTTCATTTCTACACTGAATCATATAAAGAGTAATAGCATGCACACTAATGTTTAAATATAATATATGAAACTTCACCATAATCTTAAAATCTAACCACAGTAAATTAGTATTTAAAGTCTTACTTTCTACATTGCATTTAAAGTTAGAACATCATTTAAGCTTGGATACCTGCATAGAACAGTCTGCCTAGAATATTCCAAACCATCAAGCATGTTGTCAAGGTGTCCACTCCTGACTTCCAAAGTCACGTTTTCCAAAATATAGAAATATCTTTCTTAAAAATAATACCCTGATGAAGATTTAGCCAGAATGCTATTAAGTTCCTCCATCTTAGTAAGAGATGCCTCAACAGCTATACAGATACATCATTTCATTGCAGTTATACCAGTGTAGTACCTGTAATAAGAGATACATTCAGCCATTTATGCCATGTGAGTCACATGACAAGTGTGTCTTCCACCAGTACCATGTGCGCTGGAAGTAGTATAACAACAGTACCAAGAGCTATTTGTACAAGTTAGACATTTAGCACTTCCTCCACACACATAGAAGTCTTTGCAGAAATACTTTGCAAGAAATGTTTTTTTCACTGAAACCACAGCATTGTGACCCAACACCTTACCCATTTCCTTTTCAGAACTGCAGATTTTTAATTTTTTAATAATTCAGTTTTTTGAATAGACATACTTAGACATTCTAAATAAGGTACATTTGTAAGATGGGCAAATCAGCTCTCGTGTAAGTTACTTATTTCTTTCATATATTTCATTACTACACCCACATAATACTTTTTTGTCCAAAATCATCTTGTATAAGCTCAATTTCTCTTACTTTTTCAAATTTTTTATTAGATGAAAGGAGTATTAAGATACATGCAGTCTGGACTATTACTACAGTGCCCTATCTGCTCTTAATTGTGCTGCACAATGTGGGTTTTTATATATACAAGTCAGTAAACATTCTGAACATACAACACTGTAGATGATAAGCTCTAAAAGCAGAGTAAAACTCTGTGGTAAGGGTGAACTTTAGGAAAGTAGTCTGGTTTATATAATTAGTGACTGTATACATTTCTTTAAGTCTGTGTAACTAAGCAAAACAAATGCCATTAAAAATGTTTAAAGCACATAATAGTATTCCACTGCAGACAACTATATAATTAATGTTTTTTCCCCAAAATACTAAACCCAGACTGGCATACCTAGGTTGTACTTAACCAGGATTCCTCATAGGGAGAAAGGAACCCTGTTGAGTATTTGAGATGCAGTCTTCAACACAGGAAGGGATCTTATCCCACAATAGAACATGAGCTTCATGACTTAGTCTGGGCTCTACAAAGGTTACAACCCTATTTTATGTTAGTATTGCTACAGACCACAACCTTTTAAAATAGCTATTACTCTTCTTATGTACATTAAGAAGATGTTGAGGGTTGGGTGTTTGTTTAAGTAGTTTATTGTATACAAATACATCAGGATGGATGGCAAGAACATTGAACTTAAGTGAACTATCTAACTGACAGACTATATGCTTACATCTGTCACTCTGGCTGCTCACTCAAAATGGCACTCTTGCTTGCACGTGCTCAGTACTTATATGCACATGCTGGCTCACTGGAAAGCTTCTTAAAGATATATCACACACTCTGATCTACATCCTCCCTCTTTACTGAGCTGTCTCATATAAACAAATGACATTTCAATAGGCATGCAATTATACAGACACTAATAAAGAAAACCAACAGCCATGTCCAGGTTGCCATGTTTCTGGAACTAGGATTTGAGATGCAACATAATCTTGAGACATAATAATTGGGACTGGGTTTAGCAACAGGGACAGTCACTGGGGAATGTTCTGCTTGAAAAGTTTTAGGGGTTTGCTCAGGAATGGGGATTGCTGATGGAATGTCCATAGGAACATTGGACAAGTCAGTCTCAAAACTAGATCTTTGTCATGGGCAAGATGCTGTAACACTGGTTCAGACACTGGTAACGAAGCCTTCCAATTTCATTTGAATTCCATTCCGTGTGATTCCACAATGTATGACCTCAGCTTTTTACACAAACTTTTCACGAATCCGATGCGATTAAAACCTTTTGATGTCTGCATCCTCACTATCTCCTCTTTTTTATAAAGAACAGAGTGGTTTGCTGGTTTTATCATAGTAAGACTTTTGAGACAAATGCTTGTTCAACAGTTGGGCTTTTACTGCTTTGTTGTTTTTAGCTTTTGGAACCACTAAATTAGTGCTGATCAGCAATGTGGTTCTGGTTTGTCTTGATATAAGTCTCTGGGCAGGTGAACCAAGATAATTATCATAAGGAGTGTTTCTGAGATTTAACAACTTTTGGAAAACATAGTTATTATCATGACTGGACTTCTCTAAGAACTGTTTTGCACTTTGAACTGCACGTTCAGCCAAGCCATTTGACTGGAAGTATTCAGAACTACTCATAATATGAACAAAGTCCAACTCTTCCGCAAATTTCTTGAACAGCTGACTTGTAAGCTGTGCACCATTGTCAGAAATAGCACCGCTCAAATTACCATAGTCGGAAAAATGTTCCTTTAACTTAGTAATGACAGTACTGGAAGTTAGTTTGGGAAGTAGGTCAATCTCAAACCAATTTGCATAAGAGTCTACTAACACCAAATAATGCTGACCGTTCCACTCAAAGATATCTGTGGCTACTGTCGACCAAGGTATTTTAGGAATCTGGCTTAACTGAAGTGGCTCTTTCTGTTGATGTGACTTTGTGCTATTACATACTGAACAAGATGAAAGTACTTCCTCAATATCTCTTGACATAGAAGACCAGAATATTAGTCCTCTTGTCCTTTTTTTGGTAGAATCAGTTCCTGGGTGGCCATGATGCAAGATATTAACGTACTCTTATTGCAAGGATTTCAGAACAATCACTTTAGGACCTTTCATGTTGATACCATTGTCTGACAAAATCTCATCTCTGTATGGAAAATATGGTTGCACTTCTACTGGCAAACAAGATTATTTTGAAGGCTGAGCTTCTGGAAAATTGGATCTGTATGAGTTCTGAGCTCATCAAGATGGGTGGAAGAAAGATTTCTCACTTCCATGACGTCAAAATCAAGTTGCTCATTGTCATGATGTTCTGTGTTTTTTTTTCTGGGCAATCTGGATAAAGTATCAGCAAGATAAAGAAGTTTGTCTTTCGTGTAAACAAGATTGAAATTATACTTTTGCAATTTGAGCATCATATGCTGCAATCTGGCAAGAGCTGTATGCATAGGCTTTCTCAAAATAATAACTAGAGGTTGGTGATCAATTTCACTCTGGATAGGTCAACCATAAATATAATCACAAAACTTTGAACATGCAAACACAATTGCCAAAAGCTATTCTCATTTGTAAGCATACTTGAGTGCTTTTCTGTAAGCTCGTATATCTGAAAAAGCTCAATGGCCTTATTCAAAGTTAAATCACTGTCTCAAAGCAAAATCTTTCTCACTCTGGTATTATTAATACCACACACAAGCCTGTCATTTATCAACTTATCTCTCAAATGACCAAATCTGCATATTTTAGCCTTATTTCTCAAGTCAGTTATATATGCTGCAAAAGTTTCACTAGGGTTTTGATCCCTTGTCTAAAATAAGTGCATCGCCATCGTAATATTTGTTTGGGGGGGGGTTACACAGTTCTCTAAATTTACATTTTAAGCACTCAGGGTCTTCCCTTGTTTCAACTGGTACCACTATATGGTAGTCTTTCCCCTCCCCTGCAAACAGAGCAGGTGCATACACAAATGAATGCTCTCTTTCAATGGCCTCTGAACCAACTAAATTAAGCAGAATAAATGCTTTTGTACATGCATCTTTGTCAGAAAAAAGCAGGCTGTATAAAAATACCCTATTCCTGCTCAAAAACACTCCAATTTTATGCAGTATTGTTATCAAGCACAAGCGGTGTAGGTCTGCAAAATCCTTCTGTCATGCCCTCAGATTATAGTAAACCACAATGCAAAATGGCCCTTGCAATTATGTATGAGCATTCACACACACCAAGTACTTGTAATAATATTCAAATATACAATTAACTCTTTGAAATACTGTATATGCTTTGAAATAACTGTACTTTGTGAAATAAGGCACTGTAATACTGCATACACTTGCAAACACTTTGCACACTTTGAAGACTTTGAATAGCTTTAGTTAATATGAAAAAGTAGTACATAGCAAGAAAATACAGTTGTTTTCCATTTTGTATACATTTTATACAATTCTGATATTGTTTCAAATGTTTTTGTAATTATTTTGATTATTTTTATCAATATGTCATAGTATCGGACATTTAGTTTAATAAGAAATTCATTTTGTTCATTCTGAGTGCTTTGTTTTATATTTTTAGTGAAAGAAATCATTTAAGCAAGTTTTAGTACCTGGAATTTGTTTCTGACCTGTTTTGCAAATTGTTTGAGCAGTAGGGATGATCCACTCCTATATATTCCTCCAACTTCAAACGGTTGCCTCATGGCTGTAACTCTGGATCCCATTCTGACACCATGTTACTCTTCTTATGTGCATTAAGAAGATGTTGAGGATTGGGTGTTCATTTAAGTAGTTTATTGTACACAAATACATCAGGATGGATGCAAGAACATTGAACTTAAACTATCTAACTAATTGACAGACTACATGCATGCTCTCATTCTGGCTGTTCACTCAATATGGCATTCTTGCTTGCATGTGCTCAGTACTTATATGCATGGACTGGCTCACTGGAAAGCTTTTTAAAGGTATATCACACATACTGATCTACAGTAACTACATAGGGTGCTTGAACAGAATAAAAAGCTTCTGAGGTAGAGTTTGTCTTGCATTCCTTTACCATGACTATACAGCATTGGAGTGTTACTGCTAATGCCAGTGGAGGTGGTCTGTCCTGGAAAGGATTGGGAAATATGCAAACAGAATGCACCCTCATCTCAAGCTCCACTTCTTGATGTATACCTGCAGGAAACTTGCATAAGGGTCTTATGGTGCAGTGGTGAAGAATATTATTTATAATGTGATATTTTATTCTTATTTCAGAATGCTGGCACTTTTGTAAGCTATAATTATGTTCTGTGAATTTTACAATATGTGTTCTTCCCATGGCAGAAAATGTCTGAAACCTTGTGATCTTTCTCTGAAAATACAAAAAAGAGATGAAATGAAAAAAAATGTGTGAAACTTAATAATCAGTCTGTAAAAAGAAACTTCTTATTTTCAGAAGTAAATCCAAGCAGTCAGCCATGGCAGTTGCTGTATAAAATCATGGATTTTATTCAAATAAGTCAAATAAAACTATAAAAAGCAAGGCTAAAACACAGATAAGCACTTTCATGCCTTTCTAAACAGGTGCTTCATCAGATCTAAAAACTGTTACAAACAAGCCATCTTTTAAACACAATTACCTCACCAAGTCACTTGATCTAAGAATTGATCTTAAAGGCACAGTTCCATAAATCCCTTCCTTCCATCTGCATGTAATTCTAGAATCCACTTAATCTCTTTGTATGCTGTTACAATGTAAAACTTTATTTTTACGACACTCTTTCTTGTATAATTTGGTAGTTATTCCATTTTTAGTAATCATTACATGCATATCCAGGAAATCAATCCATGTAAAAGAAGAGGTGAGAGTAAATCTCAGAAAACTAGTTGTAGAATGTAAGTATTCAACAAATTCATGCAAAGTTTCCATAGTGCCTGACCAAACAAAAAACACATCATCAACAAAATGTACATAAAAAGGGATAAACTTAAGAAAGAAATTACCTTGATTAAATATGTAGAGGGACTTCCAGTACACCAACACCATATTTCCATAGCTGTTGGCGGACATGATACCCATCACAACCCTAGTCTGCTGATGATATAGATTATCATTAAATATAAACACAATATTGCTCAAAATGATGCCAAGAGGGGAGCAGACAAGCTTTATCTTATTGATACTATATCCTGAATGTGTCAAAAATAACAGCTTAACATATTCTGTGCCTACATCATTAGGGTTAAGAGTGATTTGACATCCATAGTTACAAGTACACAGTTCTTAATATCTGAATTACTACACCATTCATATAAGCGTGTCAAAAATGCTTGGTATCTATTAAAACTCTACCTTCTTTGTCCAGTACTAGACATAGCATTTTTTTAGTGTATATGGACAGACGTTGTGTTGCCCAGGCCCTACCAGAGACTATAGGTCTCAGTGGGTCTACTCTAGACTTGTGCACTTTAGGTAGCCCATGAATGATAGGGGTCATGGGGTATTCTAAAAAATACTCATAAAGGGTTTATTCCATGATGCCATCCATTAACAAGTCATATAAGTCAGAGAACACCCTATTACTGCAAGTATCCACCTCATAGTTGGCACATTCAGCATAAGTCAAAGTATCACTCAATAAAGCTTCCATGTTTCCCAAATATTTATCCATGTCCATCAATACAACTGCACCTCCTTTATCAGCAGGATGTACTATAAGTAAATCTGAGGTAATCAGGTGACATAAGGCATCGTACTAAAAATGATGAAGGTTATAAAAATATCTTGTTTACTTATCAGAGCCTCATGTATTTCATGCTAACAGATTTTTCTAAATGTATCCACTAATGGTGGATAGGGGAGGAATAAACTGAAGTGGTTTTCTAAACACATTAACAGGTTGTACAGTTCCATTACCTTACATTAATCTTAAAGCAATATTCCTTACAAAAAGCTTAAAGCCTGTGACAACATCCTATAAAACAGAGCCTCTGGCAGGTACAAGGGACAAACCTTTGTTAAGGTCATTCAGTTGTTCATTAGTGAGTTCAAAAGAAGAAATATTAACAACTAGGTTTTAGCCTTCCTTTTATGTTTTTATTTTCCTTATTTGAATAAAATCCATGATTTTTATACAGCATCTGCCATGGCTGACTGGTTGGATTTACTTCTGTTTTTCCCTTTCATATTTAACCTGTCTTAGTCTGAGTTTACAATGTTTTCTCTACATTAAACTTTTTATTTTTCCTGTATCAGGAAACTAAGTGCCATAACAATGGAAATGACAGTGAAAACAGCAAGATGCAGACAGCTAATTAAACAGTTAATAGATATAGGGCAGAGTATGTTTTCTATTTTATATGTGTATTGGACAGGCTTGATGTAATCAGCTCAGGTTGCAGAGAAACTGTACATCTGCATGTAGAGGTGTGAATGAGAAAACCTATTTAGTTATTTTTTCTGTGTGGTCAGAAGTAATGAGTTGAAATATATCTCTGGAATTGAAACTAGTGAGAGATTTCAGTGACCATATCTATGAATGTTTGTTGAGTGATTTTTTCTTACACAATAGTTTAGTACTTTACATAGCTGAGTAACCAGAATTTCTTTATTTTTTAAGTGAATTTTTATTAGTTATTCACTTTTAAGATCTTAGGAATGGTATTTTTTCATTTAAGTATTATTATTATTATTATTATTATTATTATCATTTATTATCTTAAGGAAATGTAATATTTAGCACTGTAGGTTAGCAACTTGTGGCATCCATCTCCAAAAGCCGTATTGTTTGAATGCATTACCAGTGAGATATTAATTTCCATAACTTATATTTGGTTAACTCAAGACTGTCAGGTAATTGGTATATTTGACTTCAGTCATATCCAGGGTGTTAACATTATTACCATGTTAAGAATAAAGTTATGGTGCATTGGACAATTTTGATAGATTTCCCTGAGAATTTTATGTGTGTGTGTGTGTGTGTGTGTGTGTGTGTGTGTGTGTGTGTGTGTGTGTGTGTGTGTGTGTGTGTGTGTGTGTGTGTGTGTGTGTGTGTGTGTGTGTATTTGTTTGTGTGTGTGTGTGTGTGTGTGTGTGTGTGTGTGTGTGTGTGTGTGTGTGTGTGAAAATAATTAGTTTGAATGTCAGTTACTGAATATGAGGGTCACTGGAAGACATTTTGTTTCACAGAGAAATTTGTAAGAAGGGGGCTTGGGGTTCTAGGCCAAAAATTCAGCTGTGAGTGATCAGTGAATATCTCCCTTCTGGAGTAATTATTGGAACTCCATAACTAGGACAATAGCGCATATTCCATTTGAGGGCCTGTGCCTGGTTACATTTGTTTCATTGGTTATTGAATCAGATCTTTGTGCATTTTTTTCCTTTTTTAACATCTTGGATAGCAGTGGAATGCCTCAAGAGACCATCCCTGTTGTGGCCAGCAGATCTGTTTGGGACACTGGAGTGAATACAAGGGACATACCCCATGTAGTTTGCATACATAGGCAGTACTATGGGTGGTAATGGTGAAATTCAAGCCTGTCCATTTCCAACTTAGTCCTCACATTTGGTAGTGAGTTGTACTATACATGAAAATAAACTTAAGTGGTTCCACACCCTTGTAAACTTAAGATCATAAGTAAATCTAAATTCTATATATTTTTTTATTTATTTGTAGTTTGTTAACCAGGAGAGTCCATTGGGCTGAAACTAGCCCTTTTTCAATGGAGGCCCAGGGAGAAAAGCTCCATGTACAGACATAAAAAACAGCAAAAATTAATATAATTAATAAAAATCAATAAAATCAATAGAGTCAACAAAAACAAAAGTTACTACAAAGTCAATAAAATCACTGTGAGGTGGTATAAAATTATACAAAGTGATTGTACAAGCAGGATCATCAGATGTTGAAAATGCGTTAGAAATCCCTGATCTATTGGTGTAGTCTAATATTTACAAAATCAAGTTTATGTATCATAAGCAGTGTTGTAGTATCATTATGGTTTGCAATGATAACAGGTTCTGAACAACCTGGGATGGTGAGAATTCAATTTTAGATGAAGTAGAAATCATAAGATGTGTTAGGGATACAAGGGAGAAAAGGTCCAAAGGAAGAGGAGGGTGAAGAATATAATTAGTTCCCTGATTCATGTACAGCATATAGGAAGTCAGTATGATGTTATTCTACCAAGTAATAAAACTAATGTCTGTGAAATTAAAATATATATATTTTCTAGTAGATAAGCAAAAAGACTCATAAATATACATCTTTTCCCAGTATGCCATAAATAATTTGACATAACTGGATACCATGATGGCACCCATTTCAAAGTCTTCTATTTGTTTAAAAAATGGCTATTGTCCAATATTAATTTTGCACTTTTGAACTTTCTTGTGCAATACTAAAGCATTATTTGTTTTAGTAATAATAGAAACATGGCTCCTTTTACAGGGCAAAACAGTAGCGTACATACCGAGCAAGAAAAAACCTAGCCTCATCCTATTTGCTTCCTAACTTGTGATATGCCTCACCTATCCTTACAAACCTAAGCTGTACACAAAAATTCAAGCTACCTTCCTGTTACAATAAAGTAGCTAAATTTGCTACCAACACTGCATACTGAACTAACCACTGCCAGGCCTTAAAATGGCTAAACTGGCTAGAGCTTAAGTTGCTATGGTGGAGACTTCCTGTCCTGAGGGTTAGCTGTCTGCCAAGAAAAAAAGCCAAAATACTTAGGTCTAATACACTTGCTGTCCAGCCTTCCCTGGGTGTCTGTCTCAAAGCTAGTGAAACCTCAGAGGATTGTCCACTGGTTGCTATGGATTCCTCTGCCACAACCCCATGGGAGGCCAACATGGATCCTACTCCTCACATGTCTTCAGAGGCTTTATAAACATCTGCTCTAGACATTGAGGGGGGATCTCAGCTGATTATATATGAGAGACCAAGGGGTATTCCACAGATTTTAGTGAGGAAGGAGATCCTTACTATGCTTATTGAGTGTCACCAAGTGTCTGACCCTCCTGCAGTGTTTCTTGCGATCATTCCACAGCAAAAGAAACAAAACCAAGCATCTTTCCCCTGCAGTAAAGGAACCAAATGTGAATGACAAGATTTTACTCAGGAATTGTTTAATCTTTTAATGGCTTTAACACTTCCTCAAGGTGTGTCTGTACCTGCTCCTCCCTGGTATTCCACTCCTCTTAAAATACCTAGGGAACTGAATTCCTCTGGTGAGTTTCAGGACTCTGGGGAAGAGTCCTTAGCCTACTCTTCCTAAACCCCTTCCCCCTTGGATTATGGTTCAGAGAAAGAGGATTCTATTTGTCCAGATTACCTTTTGGAGGAACTGTCTTTTGGAGCACTATTACCCATATGATGTTATTAAGTGGGACTTCTCTCAGGTTTCTGATATCCAGAAAGTTATTATGAGTTCCTTCAAATGGAGTCTTCCAAACCTTCCACTGTTCCTCCTGTGCTGGCTGCCCTCCTGGATACTTTCTCAGCAGCTTCTGTGGCCCCTGATTCTCAGCCCCCAGCTCCCAAGAAACCTGACAGATTTTTCAAGGTATCTGATGAATGTAAACTCTTATATTAAGTGCCTTTCTGGTAATCCTTCGGTAGTGTTTGTCTCTTCAGACAAACCCTCCAAGCTTCTGCCCTCCACCAAGCTGCTTCCCTCATACAAGTATAGTAGGGATGTGGAAAGGCTAAGCAAGATGTTTCATACTGCAGCCACCTTATCCTTTAAGTTCATTAACTACCAGACTCATGACTAGGTATTTTTGGCCCTCATTTTCTTAGGTTTCTCAGTTAATTTCTGATCTCCCTGAATCTGAAAGGAAGGCTTCTGCCCTTTTCTTGTTGGGTTCCACCTCTGAAGTTGCCCACCATTCTGCTAAGTACAATTACAATGCTACTGCATTTGGTTCTGTCATGTGGTGTTACTCATGGCTTTGTCTTCAGGCCTTGCTTGATGACATTAAGTCCAAAGTGTTGGATGATCCTTTAGATAATAAAAATCTTTTTGGTACTGCTGCTGCTGCTGAAATTTTTAAGTATCTCCAGGATAAGGGCAAGGCCTTTCAAAATTTGAAATATATATTTTGTTTCTACTATTCCAAAGTTTGAAAGTATTTCCCTTCAGTATCTGCTTTTGTGCTCAGGCAGTCTTGTCCATTGCCCAGGGGTAAGAAGGGTTATAGATGTATGCCTCCTGCTCTGTCTACTCAAAGGCCTACTGCCCAGAAACCTGACTTTCAGGACAAGCCAGGTTCTATTTTGCAGTTTGCTTCTCCATTCCCTTGGCTGGATCCATCTATCTCTTCATCTGTCCCTGTCACTTCCCAGCTGGCTGGAAATCACAACAAACTTGGGTTCTATCTGTTATCCACCAGGGGTATTTCATGGTTTGGAAATCCCTTCCTCCATTTTTGGGCATTCCTCAACCTCCTTGGGAACAGCTTCCTTTTTTCCCAGAGGTGCTCCATTCCTTTTTGATCCAGGGTAGTGTTCAAGCCATATACCCAGCCCGGGTAGGGAAGGGTTTTTACTCCAGGTTGTTTCTGGTTGTTAGCAAGTTGGGCACTTGGAAACCAATTCTGGAGCTTCCCCAGCTTAATACCTTTCTCAGGATTCCTTCTTTTTGGATGTTGTCTCTTCAAACCTCATTTCCCCTTCTTCTTCCTTATATGGATGATCTGCTCATTCTAGCTGCCTTTCCCGAGGCTCTGGATCAAGATCTCCAGTTTACTATTTTCTGCTAAAGAGTCTGGTGTTCACCATAAACTTTCAAAAATAAGCTCTAATCCCTTCTCAGGATCATATTTTCCTTGGCTAAATATATAGACTATCTCTAGACTATCCTCATGCTGGCATCCCTGCCTGCCTGCCCCCAAGACTCTGTCTCCTATTGCATTTTTCCAGTCTCTTCTTTGTCTGGAGTCAGTCATGGCCAGGGAGTTTCTCAGGGCCCTCAGGTTTATCTCTTCCACCATTCCTATGCTTCCTCTGGCCAGGCTCCATATGAGAATGCTAAAGTGGTGCCTCAAGTCAGTATGGATTCAACATTGCCACCCCCTGGACTTCCAAGTTCCCTTCCACCCTTGTCTCAAGCTTGAGCATCATTAGTGGATTCATCAACTCACTCTCAACCCAAGGCTGCCTTTCCACACTCCAGCCCTGACTTAAGAGCTATTTACAGATTCCTCAGACAGGAGATGGGGGAACATCCTTTGGCTCTCTCAAGCTTCAGAGTCTCTGACGTCTGCATCTGAGGTCAGAACACATCAATATAAAGGAAATGAGGGCTCTGCTTCCAGATCTTGAGGCTTTTCACTCACTGTTTCATCCTGGGCCCCTCAAAACTTTCATAGACAGCAACACTGTGATCTGGTGTCAACAACAAGCAAGGGGGTATAAGATCTTATCTTTTTTGCAGACTAGCTCTTCTTCTCTGGGATCTAGCTGTCCAGTATGAAGTGTCTCTTCAGGCAGTTTACATTGCCGTGGAGCACAAACTTGTGGCAGATTCTTTATACATGTCCAGCACACAAGCTCATGAAAAGATGCTTCACAGTGATGTGTTCCTTGACATTGTCCATCAGTGGGGTACTCCTCAGGTAGATATTTTTGCCTCCCTCTGAAAAGAAAACTTCCTCTATTCTGCTCCAGAGTCCCAAGTCCTCTGGCTTGTTAAGTAGATACCCTATCTTTTCCTTGGAAGGGCACTCTGCTTCCAAGGGTCTTGCACACGATCAGGCAAGACTCCCTCAAAATCTTGCTAGTGACTCCCGTTTGGCCCAGATAGCATTGGCCCCCTCTTCTTTCTCACCTGACCAGGGACAATAACTGCAAGTTACCTTACCAGGTAGAACTTCTCTCACAAGACAAGGGATCACTTATCCATCCTCACCTGTCCACTCCTCAACTGACTTAGTGGGTGATAGTGTTTTGATCTGTTTTAGGCACCTATTTCTGAGGATGTGCTTCAGGTCCTGCAAAATGCCAGGAAACCCACTACTAGGAAATCATATTTGTTGAAATGGAAAATATTTTCTGCTTGGTGCCTCTCTCGAAGCCAGGATTCCTTACCTTTGCAGCTTCCTATGGTTCTGTCTTATTTGTGTGATCTGCTCTATTTTGTGTTTCTATATTCTTCAGTTAAACTTCACCTGTCAGCAATTTATGCTTGCCTGCCCTTAGCTCCTGCTTTGGCCTCTAGATTTAAGGTCAAGCAATTTCTTTAAGGCATCCTTCATATTAGGCCACCCAGGAAGCCAATGCCACCTTCCTGCGACCTCAGTTTTTTTTCTTGAAAAACTGACTTAGGCTCCTTTTGTGCCAGTGGCTTTGGCTTCCTTACAGCTTTGTACTTGGAAGACTGTTCTCCTTTTAGCCCCACTATAACTAAGAGAATGTCTTAGCATCAGGCTCTCATGACTGTTCCTCCCTTTTTAGTTTTTCAATGAGACAGGGTGTCTCTTTGTGCTAATCCTTCTCTTATGCCCAAGGAGGTCAATGAGTTGTCTCTTCATCAGTCTTTCATTCGCCTTCTTATTTTTCTTATTAGCAGTCTGCAGTGAGAGTGTTATTCACACCTTGGATTTGCATAGACTGCTCGCATATTATTTGGATAAAATTAATGATAGTCACAGATCTGAGCAGCTTTTTGATTCCTTTCCTCACAGGTCTTTTGGTTTGGCTGTTTCTATGCAAACTGTCTCTTGGATTTCTAAATCTACTACTTTTTGTTATACTTTTCATGGTAAGTGTCTTTTCTCCTCTATAAAGACTCTTTCTACCAGGATTGATACCTCCTCTGGTGCTTTTTTTTTCAAGGGAATCGATATTAATTCCATAATTGTGGCTGCAACATGGTCTTCAGTTTATACCTGCACAGGACTATCCTGCATGGGTTTCAGGAAGGCTGTTCTGTGCTGTGCTCCTCCCAAGATTCTACTTGAGCTTTCGTACTCTCCCTTCTGTGAAGAATACTGCAACAATCACATGGAAGGACATAGTATGGTTCGGTAAAATCTTTCCATAACAGTAGATGTCCCTTTCTTCATTCTTGCAGTATTAGCTCCCTTCCTCCTGTCCCCGCTAATCTAGCCTGTTCCTTCTTGTCCTCCTGGCCAAGGGGCTAGACTCACTTTTCTCCTTTTGGATGCACATGTTTTTCCTTCTCCCTAGGGACATTCTGTTCCTCCTGAGGCTTTTTTCAGTTCTGAGTGTGTGCATCCATACATCCCTTCAAGTACTAAAGGCTTTGGTATACTGCCCGGACATTGACTATCCTTGTCAAGAGATCTCTTCTGTTAGGAATACTGCAACAGTTAAGAGAGTGACAGCTAGTGTTATGGTAAGATTTTACACAACTGAACTTTTTGCCTTCAAGAATTGTTTTAAATGTTTGCAAAAAAATAATAAAGAAGTTTTTCATGCCTACTCTGATGAGTTAAAAGCATGCATAAAACAAGCCGGAAAGATATTATGATTCCAGTCATTTGTTAACATAACTGTACTTCAGAATTCTTCATGATTTGTAATGCAACACAATTACAATTATTTATATATTTATGAATACGAAAGAAATAACTTCATCTTCTTGGGAAAATACCAGTGGCTCAGTACAAAATATTGCATCTTGTGCTGACAAAAATAAATAAATAAATAAATATTGAAGCAAAACAACCACAAACATGATCAATCATGCACAATTAGTGCTAGTTTTCTCTTTTGTTTGTATATTCAAATCTATGCAAAGAAGATAAATGAATGGTTTTGTCATAATTAAGGTAATTACATAGTTTAGTAATTAGTCTGTGATATATATTCAATTAATGGATAAATAAATAAATAAACAAACTATAAAATGTAAAACTCCAGTAATAGGTAAAATAAGTATAGTTACACTTCCTAGGATCATAGGAGGTTACTAAGCTATTGGCCCTGAGGCCCTTATAAGCCTAGCCAAGAGTTTAGCCCATGTTTAGACAAATCAGCACCCAATGCCCCTGTCCAGCAGGGACATGGTTGGAATCCCAGGGGTATATTTTCTGTTTCCCATCCAGTTATCCAGGTTGCGCTTAAAAAGGGGTAAAGAGGTACTCTGCTAGATCTGGTGAGGGAGTCTATTCCATAGATGAAGGAGTCTCTGGGACACAAATCTGTCCCGCCAACAAGTCTTGGTGATGTCACAGACTAGGTTGAGGCCACGCATGTGGGTTACTTGAGTGGAGCTTGACTTGCGGATATGCAGCAGTCTCATCAAGGTGGGGTCCATGATCACCTTGTATGCCAGACGGAAGTCACCTCTGAGGTGTCTGTATGAAACTGAGTAGAGTGATAGAGCTTTTAGCCTATCTGTGTATGATAGATGTTTGAGACCCTGGATTCTCCTGGTGAGGAACATATGTGGTCTCTCCAGCTGCTCTTACCAGTTTTCTGTGTGTATATGAATCATTCGTATGTGAAGGACTGACTGAATCCTGAAAACCTTGGTTTGTTTTCAGCTGCTTCATTAGCTTAATGGTACAGCTGCTGGAATGGCTATCTAGAGAGGCCATTCCAGCAGAATCTCCATTGTGCTGACTCAGAGTGTTTCTTAAACAATCTGGAATTACTGAGCTGACATAAGTATATCTTTTGCACTTTAACTGTTCAGTGTTTTATTTGTTTGCTTAACTGTACCGCACTGTTTTATTTATTTGCTTGACTGAATTATTTACTTTTCTGTGTCTGCATTTATTTATTTGCTGATCTCTGGTTGAATTTTTGTTTCCTGATCTTTGCTGAATTTTTTTATTTGTGTTCTAAGGCATTTGGCATAGCACTTTAACTTGGACTAACTTGTTCCGGGTCTTTTGCAACTTTCTAGTGCAGCAGGGGGTTTGTGGTAAACTCATTCCAGGGTGGAAAAACTGGTCAAACAGTTTTTGTGTTATCTGACTGCCTCAAGGTCTGGCTTTAGAAGGGTCTTTTATATTGCTGGTGTAAAAATATTACCTTTGTGTGAATTTCTGCTTATCTTGCTAGAAGATCCATTGTGCCTGACTGAGTGTTCATTAAACAATCTGAAATTACAGAGCTGACATAAGTACATTTTTTGCACTTTATCTAACTCTCCAGTGTCTCTTATCAGTACTGCACTGCTTTTATTTATTTGCTTGACTGAATTATTTACTTCGCTGTGTCTGCATTTACATATTTGCTGACCTCTGGTTGAATTTTTGTATTTCTCCCACCCAAATGTTGTTGTGTTCTTAAAGTTGGTGTCTTTTGCTGTTGCCTGCCTCTACTGTAAATTTGATCTGGGACACTCCTCCCAGTCCCATCTGATTAGCTCATTCTACCTAATACAGAGATCATTTGCAAAGGCCAAACCCCTTAGTTCCTTGAATTATCTTCTGTTTCTCCATTCTCCCTTTCTACTTTACTAACAAACCAACAAAGAAAAAAACACAGCTGCTTTTACTGTATTTGTGTTTCCTCCTCCTACTCTTTTACTTCATCTTGCATTTTCTGCTACCTGCTGCTGCTTCTTCTTCTCTCAATTTCATCTTTTTTGTTGCATTTATTACTGCTTGTTTATAGCCTGTTTAAATTGTAAATGTTATTATAAGCTTCTTAGTTTTGGTTTAAGCACTTGACTTTAGGCCTACCCCTTAGCTCTCCCTGGCCTTTCTCCCTAGATTCTGACAAATAGGGATGGACAATTTCCTACAGTTTGTCCTGCCGATCTGGTTAATATGGGCATCCTGAGACAGTGTAGCAACTACCTCATGTACACAGACAACCATCTACTACTACCACATAGAAACACAATTTGCAAGAGATGCAATTACATTAGGAACCTAGAATCTATGCTTTCTCCCTCACAAGCCAGTATATCTAACACTGGGAAGGTTGTCAACACAATCACTACACCTCAAGCACCACCCACACAATACACACCCACATATGCAGAGGTCATCAGTAAAAACATAGCCAAACAAAGGAGACCTCCGAGGCAAAAACATACCCAATCTCCATAGCCCTCCACACCACCTACCATGCATACTTCACACACCTGTGTCTGACAGCCACTAAGGCTTAACCATAAACCCAGTATATTAGTCACAGGAGACTTCATTGTGAGTGACACAGATGTGCCTCTCACCAGGCTGGATAAGGAGAAAGTCATGGTTAGTTGTCTGTCAGGGGCCAGAATCTGCCATATCACATATGCACTCAAGTCTTTCAACAACAGATACTGTTATGACTCTGACATAGTCCATGTTGGTGTGAATGACTTCAGACGTACCTCCCTGGACTATATGAAGAGAGACATGATTGAACCCACTGAATATTTGTCCCAGGCAGGTATGTCACTAGCCTTAAGCAGCATTCTACCATCACCCAGAATGATGCCTCAATATAAACAGAAAAAGATTGACTTTAAAAACTGGCTTAGTTTCTGGTGCCATTCCAGGGGGATCCAATACCTGACAGTTTAGAAAGATATGATCGACAGACCATGATGCTTAACCAGAGGTGGCCTGCATCTGTCTCACTTGGGCTTCAGGCTTCTGGCAAAGGCTTTTGCCTCCCCCATCATGCCTTTTTTAGGAAATGTGATGAGGTTAAAACTACCAACATAGAAATGTCAACAAAATGCAAATTAAAGGTCATGCTGCTAAATGCTAGGAGTCTAAACAGGAAACTGTACTCATTGCAAGCATTCTTAACCATGGAAAATGCTGACATCTGTGCAGTCACAGAAACCTGGCTCAAAGCTGCTGAGATAACCCTTGCCTGGTTACTCATACATTCAGGCCCCAAACTGTGGGCAGTAAAGCCAAAGGAGGTGCAGTTTCAATATATATTAAAGACATACACACTCCAGGCTGGTCAAACAGTATGACACACAGGAGACACTCCAGGTGCAGTTAACCATTGACAAGACCCCTATACAAATCATAGCTAGCAACTGTCCCCCAAATCTGACTCAAGATGCCCAATCCACCTATCTGGACCTCTACAAATCTATCAGGATTCAACCCTTTACCCTGATCCTGGGTGACTTTAACTACCCAAACATAGACTGAAAGAACTACTCATGCTAAAACACAAATGCCCAGAGATTCCTCAATTTTGTCAATGCAAATGCTTTGGAACAGCTAGTCGATACCCTCACAAGAAATTATAATATCTTGGGCTTGGTATTAACCAACATGAGTAACCACTGCAACATCCCTACAGTATCTTCCTCCCTAGTAAGATCTGACCATAAAGCGGTCACTTTTGAAGTCATCATCTCCCCCTACCCCCCTCTAGCTAGGGTCAAACAAAAAAACTTCTTCAAAGCTGATTACAACCTCCTGAGGATTGGTATAAACAGTTTCACAGCCCCTCTCCCTCTCTAGCAACTGGCCTCAGTATCCAAAACTATACCAAAGCACTATATGAGTATTTATATAGATGTATCAGTCAGGAATAACCGACAGGACTAAACCATCCTCTGCAAGGAAGAGTAAACCTGTGTGATGGACACCTGCAATAAATAACCTCTATAACAAAAGGAAAAAATTGCTGCCCAGGACCAAGAAGAAGCAGGTGCCCAATTGGAAGCAATCTCTCATTAGCCTGAACAAGCAAATAAGAGCACTAGTGAAATCCTCCAAAGCCAACTTTGAGTCCAGATTGGCCACATCTACCAGAGACAATCATATGGCCTTATTCACATATGTCCGCAATCTCAAGGGAAGCACCCAGATCTGTTCAGAACTGGTGGTCAAGAACACCACATATACAAATGCTGTAAATATAGCAAAATTCCTGACTGACAGAGTCAGTGAAAACATCATCCCTCTATCCCCCATCAGTAAATCAGTACATTCCCAGTCCCTGCCCCCTTTTCCTTATATCTAGGGAACAGGTCATCACTGCTCTTTCAAAGGCAGAAAATACAGCTTCCATGGGACCTGATAACATCCCAAACTGCATCCTTCAACCAAAGCCTGAGTACTGGCTTTGTCCTAGCTGAGTGGAGGACACCCACTGTCATCCTTTTACAAAAAGATGGAGCATCCTCAGATTTGGGAAATTATAGACCCATCAGCCTAAATAGCCTGATCTGCAAGGCCATGGAATGGATTATCATGGCCTTATTAACAAGGACGTTGGCAACTTACAAACACTCAATCCTACACAGTTTGGCTTCATCAAGGGGAGGCCAGGTCTGTTAAATTTAGTTGACTTCTTTGAGACAGTCACCAAAGCCATGGATGAGGGGAAGATGGTGCACACCACCTTCCTTGACCTGGCCAAAGCCTTCATCACTACTCCCCACTCAGGCATAATAGATAAACTCTCTCAACTAGGCATCAATCCATATGTTACCAGATGGGTAGCAAACTGTCTCACTGATAGAACCCACCCATACCTCTCAACCTGGAAACATCAAAAATCTGGACAAGGCCATGAAAAATAGGTACAAATCTGTATGCTGATTAACATAAAATTTGCATAATAATTACATAACCCCGCACACCTCAATGGAATTGTGGAGTACCAACTTTCAAACCAAACTGAAGAATGGACAACCAAAATATGACACCAGAGTCCCCCTGAAATCAGCTGTCTTCTCTGATTTGGACATACATGTCAAAGTCCTTTGTGAGTTCCCTGTAATGCCATGTTTTGATCCTCTTGGTGAGGTACTTTTGGGGTCTTTCCAGTTGCTGCAGGTGTCTGGTAAGGTACATCCCAAAAGGGGCATTGTACTCAATTATGGGCCTGATGAGGGATGAGTAAAGAGGCATGATGGTCTCCCCTGATTTAGATGTGAATCCCTTCATGATTAGGTGGGCTATATAAAATGTTTTTCTAACCACTTTGGCCATGTGGTTGTCAAATGAGAGATTGCTATCAACTTGGGTCCCCAGGTCCCTAATTACTTCTTCTGTACTTAATGGATTACCACCTATGTGGTAATTTGTGGGCACTTTGTTTTTGCCAAAGGGGATGACTATACACTTTTTGGCATTTAGTTTGAGGCCATGGCTCTGGCACAAGTTGTCTGTTTCTATGAGGCCCTTTTGGAGGATGCTTGTATCGGCTGGAGAGTCGATTATGGCGCCCAGTTTGCAGTCATCTGCGAACTTGGTCAGCCACAGTCCTTCTGTGCTGGCCTGTACCTCCGAGAAATATATACCGAACAAGAGAGGTCCCAGGACTGAGCCTTGTGGGACACCACTTGTAACTGGTTTGGAGTCTGACATGGCTCCAGCAATTCTAACCATGTGGGTTCTGTCCTTGAGCCAGTTTGCAATCCATCTAGTGACATAGGGGTTTATCTTTAAGCTGGTGAGCTTATCTATAATGCCCGAGTGGGATATTGTATCGAAGGCTTTTGTGAGGTCCAGGTAGGCTGTGTGAACCACCTTCCCCTCGTCAATGGCCTTGGTGACTGTTTCAAAGAAATCAACCGGGTTTAAGAGGCAAGATCTGCCCTTAACAAAGCCGAACTGGGTAGGATCCAGTGTCTGTAGGTCCCCAATATCTTTATTTATGAGGTCCATGATGATCCTTTCCATAGCTTTGCAGACCAAGCTAGTCAGGCTTATAGGGCGATAGTTTCCAGGATCTGTTGAGGCACCACCTTTATGGAGAGGGACCACTGTTGCTGTACGCCACTCTTTTGGCACATATCCTGTAGTAAGGCTGAGATTGAACAGTAGTTTTATGTTTAGGTTTAGCTCTTCTTGGAGTTCATGTAGGACGCAGCCCGGGACACCGTCTGGTCCCATTGATGCTGTGTTTTTTGCTTTGAAGAGGGCGGCTCTTACCTGAGCATCTGAGATGTCAGGGGGACAGCACTCTGCTGGGATAGATATTTGCCCTTTTGGTGGGGGGGGAGTTTGCGCTGAACCTGTCAGCTAGGATGTTGGCAATGTCTGTGGGTTCAGTGTATTTTTTGTCATTTTGGACTAATTCTGAGCATATCTGGGAATTACCACCCAGGTTCCTAACATAACTAAAGAAAGCCTTGTGATTATCCTTAGTGTCCTGTGTAATTTTTCTCTTGAAGCTGGCCTTAGACAATTTTATGAGTGCCCGTAGTTTTTTGCTAATACTGATCAGTGATGCCTTCCCTTTTTGGGATTTTGCTCTATCATTTAGTAGCTTCCTCCTTCTATTGTATAGTTTGTTTATGGCTGGGGTCCACCAGACAGGACGTCTGCCTTTGGAGGATTGGGTCTTGGTTTTATTTGGGATCACATGATCCATGCATTCCTGAAGGTGTTCATAGAATGCGTTTATAAAGGATTCTGCTGTTTGGGCCATATTTTCCACAGGCCCGGGGGCTTTGAAGGATTCCACCTCGGTTTTGAGGAGTGTTAAATTTGCTTTAGAGAAGTTTTTCACTGTGGTTTTCTGGGCAGGGAGTGGGGTCGGGATGTGAATATCCAGTGAGATTAGTTTATGGTCTGATCTTACTAGTGAGGGATACACTTCTGGTCTGGAGGATAGAGTCCCCATGTTGGTGATGATCAGGTCCAGTATGTTTTCCCCTCTTGTGGGAGTGGTAACAAGTTGTTCCATAGCATTTGAGTTTATAAATTCTAGGAACCTTTGGGCTAGGGTGTTGGAGCTAGAGTAATGCTCCCAGTCTATGTTTGGGTAGTTGAAGTCGCCCAATATAATGGAGTTTGGAGAGACCTTCATATTTTCCAGTGTTGTCAGGAAGGCCGAGTGGGGTTCCTGGGTTTGGGGGGGTGGTCTGTAGCAGGCTATAAACTGGAAGGCAGTTTTACCCACTGTTAGTTGCACATGGATAGTCTCTGATGCTTCGTGCTTTGCCACCAACCTGGAGGTGTGGGTATCTTTGATGAATATCGATACTCCCCCTCCTTTTGTGGTTCGGTCCAAGTTTTGGGGCCGAAAAGACTTCTTGTCACAATCATTCATTTATTTACTAATTCATTCATTCATTCATTCATTCACTGATTGCCTAGCTTATCCAGTTCAGACCCTATCCCAGCATTTGAAGGGTAGAGGGCAGGAAACTAGTCCTGAACAGGACTTTAGTCTATTATGGGATCCATAGAGACACTTGGTCAAATAAGGCAGTTATACCTGTGGTCAATTTAGGGGTGCAACAATTTACCTAAAGCATGTCTTTTGAATATGGGAGGAAACCAGACCACTCAGTAAGTCCCAGATAAGAAAAAAAGTGATAACATTCAGACTGTGTGCAGAAGGCATCTCAGCTGAGAACCAAACCAGAGAACCCAGTATTGTTAGGCAACAATGCTCACTGCTACTTCACTGTGACACCCAATTAAACAATTTCATGTACAAATACCTTTAAATAACAGTAAAACATTTTGGCAGCAACTTCTTTTAGTTGCTTTTGACAGCAGTATATCTGCTGATGTAACTAAGTAGCAGTATGTATTGCAAGAAGGAAATAATTGTGTTTGAATTCGCTGTCACTAAATGGGGTTTCTTAGTGTAAGGAAGCCAAAAATTATTTGGCTAAAATGGGACTTTCCTCTGGAAATTGTATATAACACTAGAGTTTGTAACTGAAGTTGTGAGGTGCAGTCTGCCTGCAAGAGAGTTTTATTTATTTATTTATTTTTTTGGTGAGGGAGAAAGTTTTTTGCTGATCTATCAAACATCATTTATAGATATTCTCATTCATTTATCCACACATTCATTCATTCTTAGATTAGAAACTTAATCAAGTTCAAAGTCGTGGGGGAACTGCAGCCTGCCTTGGCACTCACTGGGAATAAGGCAAAGGGCATAATTGTGAAGGATGCATGCACAAACTCTTAAATGCCACTCACTCTTACCTACAGGCAGTTTGTAGGAACACCACTTCACCTACTGCATATCTTATGCATGAGGGAGGAAACTTGCGTACCCAGCAAAAAACCTTCATACACATAGGGAGGACATGCAGACTCAGCTAGACACATACTGAGAGCTCTGTTAAACAATACTAGACCCAAGCAGTACCTCCGTTCATTAGACGTGATAAAACTCTGTTAATAGACATGAATTCAACCATAACTCTGTCCTTAAAAGCGGCTCTGCAGTACCAGAGAACTCCATTAAGCAATACTTCTGTCCTTAAAAGTGACCAACAGAACTCCATTAAGCAATACTTCTGTCCTTAAAAGTGGCCGACAAAATTTCATTAAGCAAAGACTGATACTAGACCCAAGCAGTGGCTCTGCAGTACCTCCGTTCATTAGATATGACAAGCTCTGCAAGCAGAGAGAACTCTTTTCACTATTCAGCAAGAACACTCCATTCACTATTCAGCAAGAACACTCCATTCACTATTCAACAAGAACACTCCATTCACTATTCAGCAAGAACACTCCATTCACTATTCAGCAAGAACACTCCATTCACTATTCAGCAAGCAAAGGATAGACACAAAAGCAGTACCCGTAAGCAAAATAACTCTGAGCTAAATGCAGTACCCACAAGCAAAGCAGAAATAACTCCATTCCGTGAGCTTAAAAGCAGTACAAAAAACCACAAGCAAACCAGACATAATTCTGTTCCGTGAGCTAAAAGCAGTACCTACCCACAAGCAAAGCAGAAATAACTCTGTTCTGTAAGCTTAAAAGGAGTACCTGAAAATACCCCAAGCAAAGCAGAAATAACTCTGTTCCTTGAGCTCAAGAGATAAATACCTTTAAAAGCAGTACTATGCTACCCACACTTATTTCCAGCAGCAGTTCTTTCCAAGAAGCAGTTCCTGCTCGCAGATAAAATTATAAAATACCTCTGCAGTACCCACGCAGTTCCTTCCCAAGAAGCAATTTCCCGCTTGCAGATCCATTCAAACAGACAGTGAAGCAGCCAGGATATTCATGCATGTGAGCCCTTGAGCTCAATTCAACAGGCTGATGGAGCTGACGCCATGATGATGTCAGCTCAAAAAGCGAAAGAAAATAAAAAATAAAAAAAAACCTGGGAAAAAATCGGAAATGAAGGGGTGCTACTCGAGAATAGTGGCACCCCATTATTTTGACCCCAAAACTCAGCAAAAACTGAGTAATTCAGTATGGTTAGGAGGTATGAACCCACCTAGTCAAAATAGGGGAAACCACCTCAAGCAGAAGACCCATAAAGGGCGGTGTACCCAAGGGTTCGGTTTGGGGCCTCTGTTATTTGGGATATACTTTTCTGAGGTGCAGGCCAAAACTAGTGGGCTCTGGCTGACCAGGTTTGCAGAATACTGCAAGTTGGGCACTGTCATCAATTCCCCTACTGATGTGGACATCTTCCAAGAGGGTCTCACCCAAACAAATGACTGGTGCCAGAAGCATGGCCTCAAGCTGAAAACTAAAAAATGCATCATCATCACCTTTGGGGAGAGTGATGTCCTCACAAATTATCACATTAATAGCAATGTCCTAAGCCCAGAATCAGTTGTGAGGGATTTGGGCACCCAAGCTGATAGCAATCTGACTTTTGACCACCATGTTGCTTCCGTTGTACAGAAAGCTTTCTACATGCCCCACCTCATAAGTAAGGTATCTCATCCAGGGACAAGAAGGTCATAACATCCCTGTATGCTTCCCTTCTAAGGTCCATTATTGAGCACAATACCCAGTTTGGCATGTACCTCATGGAGCACATGCAGCAGCTGGACAGACCACAGAGGTTCCTCACCAGTGGAATCCAGGGCCACAAAAACCTACCATACACAGATGGACTAAAAGCCCTATCCCTCTACTTAGTTTCATACAGAATCCTCAGAGGTGACCTCTGTATGGCATACAAGGTGATTTTGGACCCCGCCCTGATGGGACTGCTGCATATCCATAAGTCAAGCTCCACTTGAGTAACCCACCCACACAGCCTCAACCTGGTCTTTGACACCAGTAGGACTTGTTGGCAGGGCAGATTTGTGTCCCAGAGACTCCCCCTTCTGTGGGATAGACACCCTGTCCATGTCAAGCAGAGTATCTCTTTACCCCTTTTTAAGTTCAACCTGGATAACTGGATGGGAAACACAAAATACATCCCTGGGATTCCACCCTTGTCCCTGCTGGACAGGGGCATTAGGTGCTGACTTATCTAAACATGGGCTAAACTCTTGATTAGGCTTATAAGGGCCTCAGAGCCAATAGCCTAGTAACTTCCTATGATCCTATGTGTTCATTGAAGGCGACACTTCTTTAGTGCTGTGCTCTTTGACTTCAATCATGGCCTGTGCTTCTGATATAGCAGTTTGAGTTCTGGTTCAAGTAATTTGTGGATGCATTCTATCCTTCATGCACCTTGTTTCAGTATATACACAAGTGTGTGTGTGTGTGTGTGTGTGTGTGTGTATGTGTGTGTGTGTGTGTGTGTGTGCCCATGTGTGTGTGTACGTGAGCAAGCGAGTAAATGAGTGAATATAAATTAAGCCATGTATTAGGCTGACAAAATAAATACAAATGATAAAAAGCAAATTCCACCAGGGACAAACTGTGAATAAAGCAATATAAATGAAGTCCAAAATAAATGCAAATGCACAGAAACACAGCTGATAACTTTAAAATGAATTTAATGAAAATTAGACAGATGTAAAACAGTAAGCGCTTTCACACTTAACACAGTGCAAGAAACATGGCCTCAAGCTGAATACCAAAAAATGCATCATCATCCCCTTTGGGGAGCGTGATGTCCCCACAAATAATCACATTAATAACAATGTCCTAAGCACACAATCAGTCGTGAGGGATTTGGGCACTCAGGTTGATAGCAACCTGACTTTTGACCACTATGTTGCTTCCATTGTACAGAAAGCTTTCTACTTTGCCCACCTCATAAGTAAGGGTATCTCATCCAAGGACAACAAGGTCATAACATCCCTCTATTCTTCCCTTATAAGGCACATTATTGAGTACAACACCTCGCTCGGCATGTACCTCGCAAAGCACATGCAGCAGCTGGTGAGACCACAGAAGTTCCTCACAAGGAGAATCCAGGGCCTCAAAAATCTACCATACACAGATAAGCTAAAAAGCCCTATCCCTCTACTCAGTTTCATACAGACTCCTTAGAGGTGATCTCTGTCTGGCGAACAAGGCGATTTAGGACCCTGCCTTGATGGGACTGCTGCATATAAGGCCATGGAACGTATCATCGTGGAACTCATAAACAAAGACATTGGTAATCTCCAAACTCTGGACCCTACCCAGTTTGGATTTGTAAAAGGCAGATCATGTCTCCTAAACCTGATTGACTTCTTTGAAGCAGTCACCAAAGCCATAGATGAGGGTAACATGGTTCACACAGCTTATCTAGATCTCGTCAAGGCTTTCAACGCCATCCCCCACTCTGGAATTATAGATAAGCTCACTAAACTAGGTATAAATCCCTATGTCACAAGATGGGTTGCCAACTGGCTCACGGACAGAACCCACACTGTGAAAGTAGAGCATTCTAAATCCGGCATCAGACCAGTGACAAGTGGAGTACCACAGGGTTCAGTCCTGGGTCCTCTCCTGTTTGGTATCTGCTTCTCTGAAGTGCAGGCCAAAACAGAAGGTCTTTGGCTAACAAATTTTGCAGATGACTGCAAACTAGGAGCCATAATCAAAACTCCTAATGATGTGGACAAACTACAAAAGGGCCTCACTGAGACAGATACCTGGTGTCAAAGCCATGGCCTGAAGCTCAATGCCAAAAAGTGTATTGTCATCCCCTTTGGTAAAAACTCTGTACCCATGAACTACCACATAGCTGGTAGTCTACTTAATGCCGAAAATGTGATAAGAGACCTTGGGACACAGGTGGACAGTAGTCTCTCCTTTGATAATCACATCGCCACAGTGGTCAGGAAATCCTTCTACATGGCTCATCTCATCCCAAAAGGATTCTCATCCAGAAAAAAAGAGGTCATTGTTCCCCTCTACTCATCACTCATTATACCCATAATAGAGTACAACGCCCCTTTTGGTATGTACCTCACAAGACATCTATAACAACTGGAAAGACCACAGAAATACCTCACAGAGAGGATTACTGGCCTCAAACAGATGCCCTATGCAGACCGTTTCAAAAAACTACAGCTTTACTCCATCGCATATCGCCTACTCAGGGGAGATCTCTGCCTAACATACAAAGCTATGTCAAACCCAGAACTGTTGGACATGCTCCACTTAAAGAAATCCCAATCCCTCAGAGCTACACGCTCTAGGGACCTAAACCTTGTCACCACAGTAAACAGAACATGCTGGAGGGATAGATTCCTGTCCCAGAGACTTCTCATACTCTGGAACAGACTACCTATCTATGTCAAACAGAGCTCCTCATTAGCACTCTTCAAGAAAAATCTTGATGATTGGATGGGAAATGGGAAATTCACCCCGGGGATCACTTCTGTGGCTCTGCTCAACAGGGGCACAGGAAAATAATTTTCTTGGGTGGCGAAAGCCAGGGTACATTTTTTGGCTAGGCTTGTATGGGCCCTAGGGCCGATAGCCTAGTACCTACCTATGAACCTATGAACCTATATCCATAAGTCATGCTCCACTCAAGTAACCCACACGTGCAGCCGCAACCTGGTTTGTGACATCAATAGGACTTGTTGACAGGCCAGATTTGTGCCCCAGAGACCCCCCCCCCATCTGTGGGATAGACACCCTCTCCACATCAAGCAGAGTACCACTTTACCCCTTTTTAAACTCAACCTGGATAACTGGATGGGAAACACAAAATACATCCATGGGATTCTACCCATGTCTTGCTGGACATGGGCATCGGGTGCTGACTTGTCTAAACATGGGCTAAACTCTTGGCTAGGCTTATAAGGGCCTCAGGGCCAATAATTTGGTAACTTCCTATGATCCTATGTGTTCATTGAAGGTGACACTTCTTTAGTGCTGTGCTCCTTGATTTCAATCATGGCCTGTGCTTCTGATATAGTAGTTTGAGTTCTGGTTCAGTTTATTTGTGGATGCATTCTATCCTTTCTATACCTTGTTTCAGTATATATGCAAGTGTGTGTGTGTGTGTGTGTGTGTGTGTGTGTGTGTGTGTGTGTGTGTGTGTGTGTGTGTGTGTGTGTGCGTGCGCGTGTGTGTGTATGTGTGTGTGTGGTGCATGTGTGTACGTGAGGAAGTGAGTAAATGAGTGAATATAAATTACTCCATGTATTAGGCTGACAAAATAAATGCATTCCTTGGTATTAGGGGTGTTAAATATTACAGGTATGAAACTGAACTTTCAAACCAATATATATAAAAAAGTTATTGCTAATGAGTGAGCTATACTTGTTAGAGATACAAATACAATTTTAGACGGTTTACTATTAATTTGTCGACTGTAACACAGTCGAATAGTCATGTTGTTGAACTGAAATGTCGGTTCGCACAACATCGACTAATGTAAATGTTGAACCAGATATCTGAAAATGTTGATATCGACATTTTCGAACAGGAAGCAGACTCCCAGACACTACATTACATGTTTGCAGGGGCCAAGCCCCACTGCACCCCCCACCCCACTTATATATACAAACTCCGAGATTGCACTACAATGAGGGTAAGGGTACATTTCCCGATCCCCACTATAGTGCGATCTGGCTTGGAATGTCGGAATTCACAATGGCGAATGCTGTATTGCATTTGCTGATGTAAGTTCCAACATTTCTTGTGTCGATGTTTTGAGTCGACATACGTCTCTCTCGACATTTTGTAAATTGCACAAGTTGCGATCGACAAATTGATAGTAAACCTTTTAGACATATATAGGGATTGCAGTGAAAAAGTACATAATCAGGAGATGTGGCTTGACATGGAAAGGGAAACTAATGATCTCGCTGCTTTGCCAGAGACAGTTTGCACCTGGCAATGCTAGGCTTTTGGCTGCTGACAAAGGCTGTTGCCCCCCATAGTGCCTTTTTTAGGCAAGGTCTCGAAAACAAACTTACCAACATAAAATTTGCCAATCATAACAAAATAGGGGTCATGCTGCTAAATGCTAGGAGCTTAAATCAAAAACTGCACACCCTGGAAGCACTTCTATCACTGGAAGATGTAGATGTCTGTGAGTCATAGAAACCTGGTTCAAGCCCTCAGGGATAACCCCAGCCCTGCAAAGCTGCAATGCCTTCCACACCATTAGACCACAAAACGAACGTGTGAAAACCAAAGGAGGAGGTGTTTCTATCTATATTAAAGATAAATTCACCTTCCATCTAGTTAGACTGGAGAACTCCATGGAGTTACTCCAAGTTCAGGTTACTGTGGGTAAGACCCCCATTCAAGTCATAGTGAGTTATAGATCCCCCTCCGTGGGTCATGACATGCACAAAGCCTATTTGACCAAACTGGAGTCAATCCAAATATTCCTCAATACTCTGGTTATGGGGAATTTCAATTATTCCAGCATCAACTGGGAAGCCTAATCAAGCCTTAACGTACTACAGCAAAAGTTCCTTGACTTTGTTAACTCAAATGCCCTGGAACAAATTATTCATATCCTGATAAGAGGAACAAATATACTAGATACGGTCCTCGGTAACATGACAAACAGATGCACTGCCACAACTGTCAGATCCTCATTAGTTAAATGTGACCACAAATCAGTCACCTTCAAGCTGGCACTAACACCATAACTCACAAAGGGTGAAGTCATGCTAAAAAAATTCACCAAGGCAAATTATACCCTCCTAGAGGAAGGGATAAATGCATTCCAAGCCCCATCCCTACCTGGAAGTGTTAACTACACTGAAGCTTACACTAAAGCCCTGCACAATCCCTTACATAAGAGTATAGACTCAGGTGTACCAGAAAGAATCAAAGCTAGAGCCCTATGTAAAAACAAGCCACCATGGTGGACAGCTAGCATCAACAAATTTTACAACAAATGGAAAAAGCTGCTGTCCAAGAAAACAACAGTGAGGCCCCAACTATGGAAAAGCACCCTTCCCAGACTCAACAGGCAAATAAGACAACATGTCAAATCCTCTAATGGTTTCTGAGAAAAACTTAGCAAGCACAGCCAAATATAACCATAAGGCCTTTTACAGCCGAAAACATAGCCTAAAAGGTAGGACTCAAGCATACACTGAACTAGTGACTAACGGTATCACACACACTGACCCCACAGAAATAGCATACCTGCTAGCGGATAGGTTTGGCGAAAATTTAACTCCCTTATCTCCTCGAAACCTATAACTAACCTTGCTCCAAACTGCCCCCCCAACATATCTGAAGAGCAAAAAACACAGCTTCTATGGGACCAAACAGCATCCCAGGTGGTCTTCTAACCAGCCTAAAACATGAACTAGCATCACCATTAAGTACCCTTTTCAATCACAGCCTAACCACAAGCTTTGTTCCTGCAGAATGGAGAACAGGAACATTTATTCCCCTCCACAAAGGCTGGCCTAGCAACAGACCCAGGTAATTATAGACCCATAAGTCTAACCAGCCTCATCTGTAAGGCCATGGAACATATCATTATGAATCTTAAATGAAGACATAGGCAACCTCCAAATCCTGGATTCAACCCAATTCGGCTTCATCAAGGGCAGATCCTGCCTGTTAAATCCGGCGAATTTCTTTAAAAATGTAACTAGGACTATTGATGAAGGCAAATCTGTGTGAACAGTATACCTCAACTTGACAAAGGCTTTTGACACAATCCCACACTCAGGCATTACCAATAAACTCAGCAAAGTGAATGTAAATCCCTTTGTTGTAAGATGGGTTGCCAACAGGCTCACAAACTGGACAAACACTATCAAAGTGGGTAACTCCAAATCAACCAGCAGACCTGTCATTAGCAGGGTGCCAGAATGGTCAGTGCTGGGACCCCTACTGTTTGGTATACGCTTCTCAGGAATTCATTCCAAAACAAAGCGGTATGGCTGACCAAGTTTGCAGACAACTGCAAACTAGGTGGAATTATTGAATCCCCAAATTATGTTAGTATACTGCAGGACAGTTTTATACAGACCAACGACTGGTGTCTTAGTCACAGACTCAAACTGAATGCAAAGAAATGCATCATCATTCCCTTCTGCAAATACAATTTCCCTTCACACTATCAAATCAACACCAATACCCTAAGTATCCAAAAAGTGGTAAGCTATCTGGGATCACAAGTTGATGTCTACCATAACTTTGACCACCATGTGTCTACTGTAGTAAGGAAAGCTTTCTATGTAGCATACTTAATTAGTAAAAGCATCTCCTAAGGAGCAAATGAGGTTATAACCCCTCTATACTCATCTCTAATCAGGCCTATAATTGAGTATAACACCCCTTTCGGTATGTACTGTACAAAGCACCTGCAGCAACTGGAGAGACCTTAGAGGTTTCTAACTAAGAAGATCAAGGGACTCCAGCATGTGCTTTACACAGACAGACTAAAGTCCCTGTCACTATACTCAGTATCATATGTACTTCTTAGGGAGACTTATACCTGGCTTACAGAGCAATCTCAGACCCAAACCTAATGAACTTGCTGCACATCCGTAAAGCAAACGGGACTAGAGATACCCATTTCAGGGATCTAAATATGGCCTGTGGCTTAAATAGGACATGCTGGAAGTACAGATTTGTCTCCCAATAACTGCCACGTCTTTGGAATAGGCTACCAATTCATGTGAAACAGAGCACCTTTATGACATTGTCAAAAGGAGCCTGGATGAGTGGGTTGGGCACCATAAATTCTTACCAGGGGTAGCCCCCCAACCCTCCTGGACATAGGCAGTCATTACTAAATGCAATCTTGGGTATTGACTAGCATAGCTATGGTATCACATTGGGATGAAACAGCAAGACTTGAAATGACCTCCAAGTTGACTGTCTCCGTATTACTGCACTGGTTCCCTCAAATTATCAATGGTGTGATCCTATTTATTATCCACCATGATATGGGTAAGGCTAGTCTAACTCCAAATGTGATCAATAAGTTTGAGCACCAAAAGGGAAATTGGCTAGGCTAAAAATGGCCCACAAGGCCAGCTAATATAGTAATTACCTATTCACTGATGATGATGATTTCCTGATCAGACAAATCAAAAATTTAGCTTATATGAAGCTTGAAGTATTGAATACCTGGATCTTCTCATTATTCAGTGATGCATCAGAATACATCTTGGAGAGGTAGGGAGGCATTCTTTGTAAATGTCTTTGTCTCCAAAACATCCAAAAAAAATCTGGCAATTAGACCACATAAAGCAATAGTTGGCTTACTGAAGAACATGTTTATTTAGATTAGAAAAGTGAATGTACAATTGGATAGAAGGAAATGGACCGCATATATCAGCATCCTTGATATGCAGCCAAGTCCAAAGCATTTTCAGTAGTTACCTCCATAGTTTCATATGGGGGGGTGGCCACGGTGGTGCAGCGGTTAGCGTTGTCGCCTCACAGCAAGAGGTTCTCTGGTTTGATCCTCGGCTTGGGTGCCTTCTGTGTGGAGTCTGCATGTCCTCCCTGTGGTCGTGTGGGTTTCCTCTGGGTGCTCCAGTTTCCTCCCACATCCCAAAGACATGCTGTAGGTGGATTGGACACTCTAAATTGGCCCTAGGTGTGAGTGTGTGCACCTTCTGTGGAACGTTGGGCGCCGGGCTGGCAACTCGACACCGTAAAAAAAAAATTGTACTACCAATCATAAGCGGACAGGTGATCCACTGTGGTGACCCCTAACTGGGAAAAGCCGAAAGAAGAAGAAGAAGACCTCCATAGTTTCATATAAAAACTAAAATCTAGTATATGTTACATGGTTTCTGATGGAGATGTGACATGAGTGAGAAAGGGATCTGGCTGCATATCCTGGTGTGTTGTACATTTGATGTTTTTTAAATGAAAGATTCAAGATATTTTGATGAAGTATTTTAAGATTAGGTGTTAACTAGCAAAAGCATATTTTTACTACTGAGTTCAGAAGTGGACATTTTGTCTAACTCAGAGGACATTATTTATTTGCTATTTATAGGTTCATAGGAAGGTACTAGGCTACAAGCCTAGCCAAAAAAGTTCCCTGGCTTTCGCCACCCAAGAAAGTTATTTTCCTGTGCTCCTGTCTAGCAGAGCCACAGAAGTGATCCCAGGGGTGAATTTCCTATTTCCCATCCACATGCTGAGGATTTTTTTAAAGACGGCTAATGAGGAGCTTTGCTTGACATGAATGGGTAGTCTGTTCCAGAGCATGGGAAGTCTCTGGGACAGGAATCTATCCCTCTAGCATGTTCTGTTTATTGTGGTGGCAAGGTTTAGGTCCCTGGAGCATGTGGCTCGGAGGGATTGGGGTTTCTTTAAGTATAACATGTCCAACAGATCTGGGTTTGACATGGCTTTATATGTTAGGCAGAGGTCACCTCTGAGTAAGTGATAAAAGATGGAGTAGAGCTGGAGTTTTTTGAGACAGTCTGCATATGGCATCTGTTTGAGGTTGGTTATCCTCTTAGTGAGGTATTTCTGTGGCCTTTCTAGTTGCTGTAGATGTCTTTTGAGGTGCTTGCCAAATGGGGCGTTGTACTCTATAATGGGTTTGATGAGGGATGAGTAGAGAGGAACAATTACCTCTTTTTTTCTGGAGCTGAACCCCTTTGTGATGAGGTGTGCCACATAGAAGGATTTCCTGACTACTGTGACAATGTGATTATCAAAGGAGAGACTACTGTCCACCTGTGTCCCAAGGTCTCTTATCACACTTTCAGTGTTTAGTAGGCTACCGCCTATGTGGTAGTTCATATGCACAGTGTTTTTCCCAAAGGGGATGGCAATGCACTCCTTGGCATTAAGCTTGAGGCCATGACTTTGACACCAGGCATCGGTCTCAGTGAGGCCCCTTTACAGAATGTCCACATCATTAGGAAATTCTATTATGGCACCTAGTTTGCAGTCATCTGTGAACTTCATTAGCCAAAGACCTGCTTTATTAGCCTGGACTTCTGAGACATAGATGCCAAACATGAGAGGACCCAAGACTTGTCACTGGTCTGAAGTTAGATTTGGAGTCGGCTACTTTCACTGTGTGGGTTCTGTCAGTGAGCCAATTGGCCACCCATCTTGTGACATAGAGATTTATGCCCAGTCCAGTGAGTTTATCTATAATTCCAAGTGGGGGATGGTGTTGAAAGTCTTGTCAAGGTCAAGATAGGCTGTGTGCACCACCTTACCCTCATCCACGTCTCTGGTGACTACTTCAAAGAAGTCAATCAGGTTTAGGAGACATGACCTACATTTTACAAACCCAAACTGAGTTGGGTCCAGAGTTTGGAGGGTACCTATTTCCTTGTTTATAAGCTCCAAGATGATATGTTCCATGGCCTTGCAGACCAGGCTCATCAGGCTAACGGGGCAGTAGTTCCCAGGGTCCGTGGTGGCACTCCCTTTGTGGAGTCAGATAACCGTTGCTGTGCACCATTCAGTAGGCACAAAGCCTGAAGTGAGGCTATGATTGAACATGGTACTTAGGTGGGGTGCCAGTTCATTCTGTAGTTCATGCAGAAAGCAGGCTGAAATGTTGTCACATCTCATGAATGCTGTGTTCTTGGCTTTGGAGAGTGCAGTCTTTACTTGTGCAGCAGTGATGATATGGGCTTTGCATTCTTCCAGTATAGTGATGGGCCCGGATGAGGGGGGTGAAGTTTGCACTGAGCCTATCTGCCAGGATGTTGGCAATATCAGTTGGTTCTGTATATCTAGTACCATTGTGCTGTAGCTCAGAGCAGATCTGAGTGTCGCCATTGAGATTCTTGACATAGCTGTAGAATACTTTGTGGTTGTCTTTAGAATCAGTGGTGATTTTATTTTCATAACTAGCTTTGGAGCATTTTATGAGGGATCTCAGCTTCTTACTGAGGCTGACCAGGGAGTTCCTGCAATCAGGGGATTTTACTGTTTTTTGCAACAGCTTCTTCCTCCTGTTGTAGAGTTTGTTTGTGGCAGGGGACCACCGGATTGGCTTCCTTTTTTTGGAGGATAGCATCTTGGTTCTGTTGGGGATGGCACGATCCATACATTTGTGTATGTGCTTATACAGTGCATTTGTATAGGATTCAGCAATTGTACCTCTATTTTCCTTCTGTATGGGTGTCATGAAGCTTGCCACTTCTGTCTTAAGAAGCATGAAGTTGGCTTTGGAGAATTTCTTTTACAGTGGTTTCCTTAATGGGAGGTTGTGGTGGGATATTGATGTCTAGGGTGATTAGCTTGTGGTCGGATCTGATCAGCAAGGAGTTGACCTCTGGCATGGAACATCGGTTGCACATATTGGTAATGACCAGGTCCAGGATATTGCTGCCCCTGGTGGGGGAATGGACAAGCTGATCCAGGGCATTGGAATTTATGAATTCCAGAAAGCATTGAGCAAATGAGTTAGCACATGAGTAGTTTTCCAAGTTGATGGCAGGGTAGTTGAAATCACCCATTATTAGGGTATTGGGCTGTACCTTAATATTACCCAGTATATCAGGAAACATGGAGTGGGCATCTTGCAGCATTGTGGGGGATCTGTAACAAGCTACAACCTGGATTGTAGTCTTGCCCAATGTTAGTTGCACTTGGATATTTTTGGATGCATTATGTTGAGCAACTAGCCTGAAGGTGTGGATATCCTTAATGAATATGGACACGCCTCCTCCTTTAATGTTTCAATCCAGGTTAGGAGGCTGAAAGGTGTGGTATGAGTTGTAGCCTGGTAATGCAGGGGAGCCTTGAACCAGGTCTCCATCACTGCACAGATGTCGATGTTCTCAATTTTAAGGAGTGCCTCGAGTGAGTGCATTTTGAGGTTTAGACTTCTAGCACTGAGTAGCATTACCCCCAGATTTTCCTTGCTTATACCTGCTACAGTGGTGAATTTGTCATTTGAACCTTGCCTAAAAAAGGCACTATAGGGGTAGCCTTTGCCAGTAAATGGAATCCCAGAGGTGACAGGTGCAGGCCATCTCTGGCAAATCATCCTGGTCTGTCAACCATGTTGTCCCAGGCAGATAGACACTGGATCCCCTTAGAATGACACCAGAAGCTTAGCCAATTGTTGAAGTCAACCATTTTGTCCTTGTATTGTGGTATTATTCTGGGCAATGGCAGGATGCTACTCAGGGCTAGGGTCATACCTGCTTGGGCTACACGATCTGAGAGATCCTCCATGTCCCTTTTCATGTAGTCCAGGGAGGTACGTCTCAAGTCATTCACACCAATGACAGAGCCATATTTGTACTTGTTGTGGAGTGACCTGAGTGCTTGCATTATGTGACAGATCCTGGCACCAGACAGGCAGCTGACAGTAACTTTCTCCTTGTTTAGCCTGGTGAATGGGACATCAGTGTGCCTGACTATAGAGTCATCTATGACTAGTGTGTTGGGTACATTGTTTTGGCTTATGGGCTGAGGTTGAGTGGCACACTGATTTTGTGGGCTATGTGTCATTTGGGTTGTGTTGGGGGGTAGTGGTCGCTTGCGTTTAAGCTTTGGATGTCTCTGTTGTTTGGACAGATTTTTATTGAGAGTCTCCGTGAATGTAGGTTTGTGCTTTGTGTTACTATGTGTGGGTTTAGGTGGTGTAGGTTTTGATGGACTTTGTGTTGAGTGTAGTGTGGTGCATGTGTTTACCTTCTCCTCTTGACTGTCTAGTACAGTCTTGGCTGGAGAGAGCTTGGCTTCCAGTTTGGCTATATAAGTGCATCTCTCACAGGTTGTAATGTTGGGTGGTAGGAGGAGAAGGTTGTTAGTGTACATGAAGCAATTGCTACATTGCCCCAAGATGCCCAGATTCATCAGGTGGACAGGGGAACATACCAGGAGTTGACCCTTAGGATAGGTGCTTATTAATTTAAGTACTAAAAACTTTTTTCCTCCTAACAAGTGCGGAAATTTGAGTGCTGCAGTAATTTGTAGATTATTTAGTGCTTGCAACAAGTTTTGAACAAGTGCTGAGCACAAGGGAACAGTTTTGAGTGGTAAAACTTGAAAACTGGCTAGTTATAAGGGAAAATTAGAAGAGCAGATTTTCTGGCACTGGGAATAGTTTAACCCTAGTTAAATGGAGTTGCAAGATGCAGAACCTTGCAAACATGGGTATGAAAGGGATAGAAATAGCCCAAAATGGCCAATAAAACTACAGTTTCTGAGCTGAAACCACTCCTCCAGCGACAGATAAGCTGCTCAAAGCTCACCACTCTCACTGATGAACAGAAAAGCTTTCTTCTTGCTGAGGTAATACAAGCTCAAAAACTACGCAAACATGGGTTTTTAAACAGAAAGATGAAAGGGATAGAAATAGCCCAAAATGGCCAATAAAACTACAGATTCTGAGCTGAAACCATGCCTCCAGTGACAGATAGGCTGCTGAAAGCTACCACTCTCACTGATGAACAGAAAAGCTTTCTTCTATCTTAGTAAAGTCTGGGCAACACAGTAACTACAAAACAGCCCAGAATTCAGCAAAATATGAAAACCAGACTCTACTGATTATAGAAAGGCAAAAAACAAGTAGAGAGAGAGGATTTTTTTTTTGTTTTTTTGTTTTTTTTTTGTTTATTTCAAAAATTAAAACAGCTACAGTAAAGCAGATACAGTATTCAACTCTGAACAGTTAAAAATTGCCAAAAATATACTTATCAGCTCAGAAGCATACTCAGTCAGAACACAAGGAGATGTTTTTTTTTTATAGTAACATGCAAAGGGAGGCCTTCTCAAATATTTTCTCTGTATTAGGTAGAATGAATACTAGACTGGGAGTGTCCCAGATCAAATTTACAGTAGGGGGTGAGCAGCTGCAAAGCCACCAACTGTAACAACCACCACAGGACTAGGGGGCCTGGGAGGGAGAAATTCAATTTCAGTACAGATCAGAAACAACAAACAATGCCAGCAAATATATAAAATAATTCGGTCAGCAAATATATAAAATAATTCAGTCAGGCAAAAATTAAGACAATGCAGAATACTGAAAAGAAGTGACCAGAAATATACTTATCAGCGATATATTTCCAGATTGTTTGAGAGCACTCAGTCAGAACACAAGGAGTTCCTAACAGTATATGCAGGAATTTACAAATAGGAACTATTTTTAAATCAGCAAGCCTTGAAGCAGTCAGATAACAAAAAAGCTATTAGACCAGCTTTATAAACTTTAACACCACTACTGATCACTAAAAACAAAGTACTTACTAGAGAATAGAACAACAGTCCTAAAACTGCCAAAAGTTAAGAAAAATAATGGCAGAACTATTGAGCAACAATGATAAGTTAAAGTATATAAATAAATGAATGACATGGTTGAGATATATAGATACTCTTATAATTATATTAGGGCAGCTGCAAATTCTAGAAGGAATGAGGTAGATTCATTGACTTGAAGTGAGCAGCATATGTAGATTATCATGCGGTTTGAATCTGATTGCCTACAAGTACTTGAATTTTTTCAATGTGTGTTATAGTGTGTTATAATGATTGCAGCAGTGCATTGACTAGATAGTATTAATAAGTTCCAATATGGTTTAGATATACTTCTATTGTGTTTGTTTTCATTGATTCCAAATATGTAAATGCTGTTATATATCTTTATAATGTATGTGTACATACATGTGATCAGGAGCATATGACATATATGTATATAAATATTCATGTCACTCACATAAACGCATGTCTTCCAAACTGGACCTGATTATGAACTATCAGGTATAATGGTGGTGGTGTTAGAAATATACCCATGTTTGGGATGACAAATAAAATTCTGTTACATCAAATACTAAGAATCACATAGCAGCACTTTATATTGTGAAAAATGAATGTGTATAAATTCAAAGCAAATTTCTGAAACACTGAATTTACTTGTAACATACAAGAAAGCTGCTCAGAATTATATTTGTGGCATAAAATAACCATTGCAGCATACGTATCATATTGTCTCATACAAATATTATGAATATGCCAAGTTGCATTAATGGAATTCCGTTCTGAAGCTGGCAAATTACTTAAATCTTTTAGTATCATTCTAAACTCCATTTCACAGGTTGTTATCCACATGGCAACAGTGAGATGCTCTTCAGAAAAGGAATACAAAGTCCAAATGTTTCCTTAGCATTTTTGAGGAAGATTAGGATTAGCAGACTTGCCAAACTACAGCTTGCTTTTAATGCGTTACTGACCTTATGAACTTATAAATGTCAAATAGGATCTCAGAAATGTTAGATTCAATGCTGGCACAAAGTAAATCTCCCATTTACTATTCCTATTTATACTACTGTCAAGTGTAAAGAATAACATATTAATTATGTTGCTTTTACTAAACTCTGAGGGACTGACAATGCCTGTAATAGATAAAGGAAAAGGTCAGCTATTTTGCAGGTGCACATATACCTTGTTATCCTCTGCCATTTTTCACATCTGCCACTCTCATCACAATTCCCTTTTTTAATTCTAATAAAGAACATGGCAAAGAATCTGAAACAATTGTTTGGCTTTTAAATACTCACGGCCATCACAGCAATTTAATTAATGAAATGACAGTCAAAGTTGAAGACTTTGTATGGGAAATAATATTTTCTTTTCAAAGGTTGAACATGTTTTGCATAACATGGGCATAGCCATGAGGTCTCTAATAGTTCCTGCATTTGACTGATTGATTGATTGATTGATTGATTGATTATTTATTTATTGAATGTTTGCTTGATGGGTAAGTGTGTTAATTTGAGGACCATTTGCAGACATGCCCAGGCCAGTTAGGCAAATGCAAAAATCAAGACACACTGAAAATGTACATACTCTCAAGCACATAGTTTGAAAACATGGCTAGGATTAGATAAAATAAGTTAAAGTTCATAATATTATTAAATAACATATGTTAAAAGTGGCAAATAATGGCACCATTTAGTATAATAGAAATTTGTAAAGCAGGGTAATACAAGTGTAATATTTAACACATAAAGCAACATTAGCAAATAATATAATTTAGAAGTGGCCTATGTGCAGCCCTAAAGATAAAAGAAGAAATTGGATTGTAGCTTATTAGTTCCTCAAAGACTACACCCTTTCTAAAAAAAAATCAGGCATATGCAGTAATAGAATTAAAAATTCTAATAAAAGACTGTTCAACCAAACTACTTGTTATTATAGCAGACAACAAGCTAATGGTTGGCAAACAAGTAGTAGTGAGAAGTAATCCAAAATCAGGTAGACTCTACATATTTAATATGTCCCAGTTGTGTAATGGTCATGTAATTACTTCATGTAGTTATGTACTTTGCTAACTCTCCATACATCTTTTAACTAACATACAGTTTTAATTCTTATACAAGCTAGAGCAGGTTTGTTATTGAATTCCATCTCAAACCACACCACTTCCACTCCTGGAGGAATATATAGGCCATCTGACTTTTCCACCACTCCACTGGTCTGCATGGTCGAATGTCTCAAGTTCACATCTGCATTCATTCAATGTTCCTGCTCTGACCAATATTTGTGTGTGGTCTAGTGCTCAGCAGGAACAGCGACTTTCTGCAGGAAGGCTGGTATGTTTACCAAAAATGAAAAAGAGATATGGAGGCAGATTTTAGCCAGGCGTCCTTGAAATAGTTTTCCATATACTAGACTTTTAAGTCTCTGGAATCATAGGCAATTTAAGATCTTAGTAAAAAAATAACGATTTACAGAGTGAATCTGCCATAGTGATGTAACCCAATGACCAAGCAACAACTAATAGCAATATAGCTTCTGGCTTACTCAGTATCAGACTGCAGTTTCTGTGATCAACATTAATGTTCTTTCACTATGTTCAATTCAACACTAACATCCTGATAGATTTTCATAATCATTTGCTTTCTATCCCACTTCTGAAGTTCTTTAGTATTAGTCAGTCACTTATAATACTCTAATAATAAAGTGTTGGTTATACATTTAGACATAATGCATGCAAACTGACATCAGCACTGAATCTGCTCACTCAAAATTCTTAAAACATTAAAGATTGCTGTTTATATACCTCAGCTATCTGAAGTTTCTGTTTTTAGTTTTTACTGATTCATAATTTCATTATGTTATTCTTTATCTACATTATCATGACTTTTATTCTGTAGGTTTGTATTATGCTGTGATTCCTTTTCCCTAGAATTCCAGTGAAAATTAAACCTTTGAGCCAGATGGTATTAGTCAATAAATATAATTATTTCATTCATTGCCCACTTATCTTCTTACAGAGCTATAGCTGAGACAAGTGGTACCCTGGGAAACCCTTCCTAACTCAAGTCAAATAAAGCATCCTTCAGAATTTAGAGGAAAAAAGTCTTCAGTAACGGAAGAGAACAATATGTTTCTACAAAACTGTTCTCTTCTAAACTGTAGGAAAGAGCTACGTTACTTCCATGCTATACTTGTTTGCACGCATATAGCAGGAAGTCTTTTAAAATTGGTTACGAAGCTGAGATGTCAGTCGTAACTGCCTAAATGATTACTAACAATCCAAGTCACTTTGATTCATTGATTGGTATTGCTTCTACAGGGCCTTTATGACCCACTAGCAACTTATACCTGGGGTAGATGCTCCTTTCGCCCCACCCTAGCTATGGCATTGCCCTCTTCCTCCAATTCTGGGTCATGGAGGGGAGCTGGCATGCATCCTACCACTCATCAAGTGTAAGATACAGAAACTAATCAGAGGCAGGGTAATACTCCATTGCAGAACACGTACTACTCACACCTAAGAAAAATTTAAGTGAATCAGCAATTCCTTACAGCTACATTGCAGCATATCAGGACTTGTGCAGAGATATGCATGCAAAGTAGGCAGCTATTGATAGAAACTGGAGTGCTTGACAAAATCTACCTGGACACAGCGAGGAAGTGCAGACTCCACATAGAAAGTTGCTCACGTAAGAACTGAGCTGGAGAATGATGTGCTATGATGCACCATTGCTAACCACTGTGCTTATCCATACATGTAATATGTAAGACGTCAACACTGCACACATTTTCTTAATGAAATTCACCTTTAATTTCTAAACCCGTATCATGAAAACAAAGCATAAAATAATCAAGTGTAACAAGACACAGAAACATGATAGGGAATTAGCAGTAATAGAAAACAAACTTATGTTTACTAAAATACAATACAGCATGCTAGCAAAATGCTTGTAGGCTAACATTTGCAAAACCATGTCCAGCCTCAGACATGTTATCAACCAACGTATTACAGCCCAATTTTTAAAACACCAGACAAGAATCACATGATCAGCTTTGCCTAAACAAGTAAAATAAATCACTTTCTTAATGCTATAATAAGCAAACTAAAAGTAAAGTGCTTTTCTGTGTAACATCATATATGAAAAATCATGGCCATGCTGCACAGGCAAAAATTAATTTTGAATTTCTTATGTTTATGCAAGATTAGCTTTAACTACACAATTGACTCCACTTTTGCTTGTGCATTCACTTTAACTTGCCAGTTCATTTATGACTGTAGCAAATTTTAGAAAATTTAGTAAATTATTCCTGTAGTCACCCCCAAGGATTTGGAATAACAACTTGAAGTATAGTTTTATTTCAAAATCATATAAAAATTCCTTAATATATAGCCTCGTCTGCCTTTCGGTTTTACCCACATAAAATCTTTACATGCATATAGGGCTACATAAGATAAACCTTTGACTTCATACCTATCACTACACAGCAGAGAATATTTTTCTAGCCTGTCAGGATATTGAAATAAATTACCTTTCTTGAAATATTTACAATAATTACAATATGAACACTTAAAGGAGCCCAAAGAAACCTTATTGTTGTTTTCACATTTACATTCCAGTGCATCTTGTTAATTTCTGCTCCTTTTATAGCTAAATATTTTTTCTTCTTCTGTGTGTTCACTAAAGGATTAGATGATAAAATGTCACTATTTACTTAATTATATAGCTGGAGGATGGGCGGCCGCAGTGGTGCTGGGTTTAGCATTGCCGCCTCACAGCAAGAGGCTCTCCAGTTCGATCCTCGGCTGGAGTGCCTTCTGTGCGGAGTCTGCATGTCCTCCCTGTGGTCGCGTGGGTTTACCTCTGGGTACTCCAGTTTCCTCCCACATCCCAAAGACATGCTGTAGGTGGATTGGATACTCTAAATTGGCCCTAGGTATGAGTGTGTGCATGAGTGTGCCTTCTGTGGAAGGGTGGGCACCAGGCTGGCAATTCGACACCGTAAAACTCCACTGCCAATCACGAGTGGACAGGTGGTCTGCTGTGGTGACTCCTAACTGGGAAAAGCTGGAAGAAGAAGAAGATATAGCTGGAGGATAGAAACAGCATAATATTCACAAGACCATCACACTTCAACTCACAAAAACCACAAACATGAATAAAGCAGCTTCAAAACAAACACACCAGGTTGAAAATATTCTCAAATGATTTATTTCTGGTACCTCGGCCTTTCGCCTTCAAGGAATACAGTTGCATAAACACACCCCCATTTTATACAATCATCCAAAACTTAATTAGTATTGTTAACACCATAATTAAGACCATATTTGAACCACTAGTATTCACATTTAAAGGCACAGAATATCACATTCTATTTACTAAAAATATATAATTTTCAAGCAATTTAATTCACAATATTACCATATTAACTCTTACATATTTTAACTCTACAACATCTTTATTCCATTAAAACTAATTTTTAATATTTTTTAGAGAGTTAAATTACTTTTAGTAATCATGCCCCCTTGGTTGAAGTGTTCTAAAGTTAATTATCATTTTACATTATAATTTATTAAGTTCAGTCCTAGAATTTCCTCCATTATCCATGCAGGGATGTGCTAGTACACTAAAAAATAAATCTTTACTACATCCCCCCATGTACTGCCATAAAATGCTCTGCTACTGGACTCAAAGCATTTCTTTGCCTGATGTCTCCTAGGTGCTCCATAATTCTTACTTTAACCTTCCTTTTTGCTTGACCTATATATCATTTCACGCTTTCACACCCACAACCTATGATATAAATGACCCCTTGTGAATTACAATGGAAAGTTTCCTTGGCCTTATAAAGCATACAATTGATTTTATACCCATCCAAATTCCTTACCCTATTACAGATGCTACATTTTCCACAGGAACGCATGCCCACCCCACCTAGAATATAAAATGATAATTAACATTAGAACACTTCAATCAAGAGGCATGAATATTGAAAGTAATTTAACTCTACAAAATATTAAAAATTAGTTTTAATGGAATAAAAATGTTGTAGGGTTAAAATATGTAAGAGTTAATATGGTAATATTGTGAATTAAATTGCTTGAAAATGATATATTTTTAGTAAATAGAATGTGATATTCTGTGTCTTTAAATTTGAATACTAGTGGTTCAAACATGGTCTTAATTATGGTGTTAACAACACTGAGTTTTGGATGATTGTATAAAATGGGGGGGGGGTTATGCAATTATACTCCTTGAAGGTAAAAGGCTGAGGTACCAGAAATAAATCATTTGAGAATGTTTTCACCCTGGTGTGCTTGTCTTGAAGCTGCTTTATTCGTGTCTGTGGTTTTTGTGGATAGAAACAGCACTTCAAGTCTTGATTACTATCACAACTTTATCTCCAGCATTGCCATTTCTTTTTTTTTTCAAAACAGGTTTATTGTTTTAACATATAAGAGAAATATCATAACAATTTTATACAAGTAATTAAAAATAGGTATTATTATAATATTCAACAAAACAACTAAAGTATTTACAAAGACATCCACTACAATCAGATCAATTAATTAAACTAAAATACCATGCTACTGAAATTAAATTTTTTTTAACAAATTTTGTAAATTATCCCATACAATAAAATAAGATGTTTTGTTCTAGTCCTAATTGTGTTTATTTCCATATGGCACACTATATTCATAACATTTTTAAATTCATTGAACGAAGGAGGTGTATCTGAAATCCAATTTCTAGTTATTATTTTCCTAGCCACTGCTAGAATAGACCATAACAAGGGAAGCTTAACCTTTTTAACACTTTGAGGTACAGGTGTGTTGAATAATATAAGAGATTTAGAAATAATGAAATTATCTGTAAAAAGAGCCTGCAAAAATTCATTAATTGACTTCCAGTATTCTTTCAATTTTATACAGTCATAAAACATATGAGCCCAGTCAGCATTAATTTCTACATTACATCTCTTACATAGATTATATTTATTATTTATTTTATTCATCATCAAAGGTGTATAAAAAGATCTATGTAAAATTTCCATGTATAAAGTCTCCAGACAATGGAAGACGTAGTTCTATAAGCAGATTCCAATATATATTGTTTATCTTGTTGATTTGGTGGGTCCCCATTAATAGAAGTGAAATAATTCCAGTATGAATCTACACTGTAAAAAGTTTCTTGTCTGATAACTTTATGTATGTATGAAAGTTTACCTTTATCAGAAACTTTATGTTGTAAATTTAATATCAAGTAATCAATCAGTGTTGGAATAGATTCTTTAACAGTTATAGACATTAATCCCATCTCTGGCAAATAATCCTGGTCTGTCAACCATGTTGTCCCAGGCAGATAGACACTGGATCCCCTTAGAATGACACCAGAAGCTTAGCCAATTGTTGAAGTCAACCATTTTGTCCTTGTATTGTGGTATTATTCTGGGCAATGACAGGATGCTACTCAGGGCTAGGGTCATGCCTGCTTTGGGCTACACAATCTGAGAGCTCCTCCATGTCCTTTTTCATGTAGTCCAGGGAGGTACATCTCAAGTCATTCACACCAATGACAGAGCCATATTTGTACTTGTTGTGGAGTGACCTGAGTGCTTGCATTATGTGACAGATCCTGGCACCAGACAGGCAGCTGACAGTAACTTTCTCCTTGTTTAGCCTGGTGAATGGGACATCATTGTGCCTGACTATAGAGTCATCTATGACTAGTGTGTTGGGTACATTGTTTTGGCTTATGGGCTGAGGTTGAGTGGCACACTGATTTTGTGGGCTATGTGTCATTTGGGTTGTGTTGGGGGGTAGTGGTCGCTTGCTTTTAAGCTTTGGATGTCTCTGTTGTTTGGACAGATTTTTATTGAGAGCCTCCGTGAATGTAGGTTTGTGCTTTGTGTTACTATGTGTGGGTTTAGGTGGTGTAGGTTTTGATGGACTTTGTGTTGAGTGTAGTGTGGTGCATGTGTTTGCCTTCTCCTCTTGACTGTCTAGTACAGTCTTGGCTGGAGAGAGCTTGGCTTCCAGTTTGGCTATATAAGTGCATCTCTCACAGGTTGTAATGTTGGGTGGTAGGAGGAGAAGGTTGTTAGTGTACATGAAGCAATTGCTACATTGCCCCAAGATGCCCAGATTCATCAGGTGGACAGGGGAACATACCAGGAGTTGACCCTTAGGATAGGTGCTAATTAATTTAAGTACTAAAAACTTTTTTCCTCCTAACAAGTGCGGAAATTTGAGTGCTGCAGTAATTTGTAGATTATTTAGTGCTTGCAACAAGTTTTGAACAAGTGCTGAGCACAAGGGAACAGTTTTGTGTGGTAAAACTTGAAAACTGGCTAGTTATAAGGGAAAATTAGAAGAGCAGATTTTCTGGCACTGGGAATAGTTTAACCCTAGTTAAATGGAGTTGCAAGATGCAGAACCTTGCAAACATGGGTTTTTAAACAGAAAGATGAAAGGGATAGAAATAGCCCAAAATGGCCAATAAAACTACAGTTTCTGAGCTGAAACCACTCCTCCAGCGACAGATAAGCTGCTCAAAGCTCACCACTCTCACTGATGAACAGAGAAGGTTCCTTCTGTCTTTGTAAGGTCTGGGCAAGACAGACACTACAAAATAGCCCGGAATTCAACAAATACTGAATATCAGACTCTACTGGTTATAGAAAGGTGGGAAATGTTTAGATAGATAGGATTTTTTTTGTTTTTTTTTTTTTCAAAAATTAAAACAGATACAGTAAAATAAATACTTTTAAAGCAGAAAAAAATGGCTATCGCACTTGAGTGTGTAGTCCAGAACAGTTCAACAGTTGAAAAACACTTAAAAATTATCAGTTAAAGTGCAAACAGTATCAGAATTCAAAAAACAGTTCAAATAAGTTGCAAAGTTAATAAAAATACTCGGAATAGTGCAGCTAGTGAAAATAAGCAATAAAAAGCAAAACAGAGGTACTTAATCCCTCAAAGTCTCCCTTTTCTCTCTCTGCTGCTGTAGTACTCTGCAGGAAATCCAGGCAGGATCTTGTTGAGGTAATACAAGCTCAAAAACTACACAAACATGGGTTTTTAAACAGAAAGATGAAAGGGATAGAAATAGCCCAAAATCCAATAAAACTACAGATTCTGAGCTGAAACCATGCCTCCAGTGACAGATAGGATAGGCTGCTGAAAGCTACCACTCTCACTGATGAACAGAAAAGCTTTCTTCTACCTTAGTAAAGTCTGGGCAACACAGAAACTACAAAACAGCCCAGAATTCAGCAAAATCTGAAAACCAGACTCTACTGATTATAGAAAGGCAAAAAACAAGTAGAGAGATAGGATTTTTTTTTTGTTTTTTTGTTTTTTTTTGTTTATTTCAAAAATTAAAACAGCTACAGTAAAGCAGATACAGTATTCAACTCTGAACAGTTAAAAATTGCCAAAATATACTTATCAGCTCAGAAGCATACTCAGTCAGAACACAAGGAGATGTTTTTTTTTTATAGTAACATGCAAAGGGAGGCCTTCTCAAATATTTTCTCTGTATTAGGTAGAATGAATACTAGACTGGGAGTGTCCCAGATCAAATTTACAGTAGGGGGTGAGCAGCTGCAAAGCCACCAACTGTAACAAACACCACAGGACTAGGGGGCCTGGGAGGGAGAAATTCAATTTCAGTACAGATCAGAAACAACAAACAATGCCAGCAAATATATAAAATAATTCAGTCAGCAAATATATAAAATAATTCAGTCAGGCAAAAATTAAGACAATGCAGAACTCTGAAAAGAAGTGACAAGAAATATACTTATCAGCGATATATTTCCAGATTGTTTGAGAGCACTCAGTCAGAACACAAGGAGTTCCTAACAGTATATGCAGGAATTTACAAATAGGGACTATTTTTAAATCAGCAAGCCTTGAAGCAATCAGATAACAAAAAAGCTATTAGACCAGCTTTACAAACTTTAACACCACTACTGATCACTAAAAACAAAGTACTTACTAGAGAATAGAACAACAGTCCTAAAACTGCCAAAAGTTAAGAAAAATAATGGCAGAACTATTGAGCAACAATGATAAGTTAAAGTATATAAATAAATGAATGACATGGTTGAGATATATAGATACTCTTATAATTATATTAGGGCAGCTGCAAATTCTAGGAGGAATGAGGTAGATTCATTGACTTGAAGTGAGCAGCATATGCAGATTATCATGCGGTTTGAATCTGATTGCCTACAAGTACTTGAATTTTTTCAATGTGTGTTATAGTGAGCAGCTTTTTAATAATGATTGCAGCAGTGCATTGACTAGATAGTATTAATAAGTTCCAATATGGTTTAGATATACTTCTATTGTGTTTGTTTTCATTGATTCCAAATATGTAAATGCTGTTATATATCTTTATAATGTATGTGTACATACATGTGATCAGGAGCATATGACATATATGTATATAAATATTCATGTCACTCACATAAACGCATGTCTTCAAACTGGACCTGATTATGAACTATCAGGTATAATGGTGGTGGTGTTAGAAATATACCCATGTTTGGGATGACAAATAAAATTCTGTTACATCAAATACTAAGAATCACATAGCAGCACTTTATATTGTGAAAAATGAATGTGTATAAATTCAAAGCAAATTTCTGAAACACTGAATTTACTTGTAACATACAAGAAAGCTGCTCAGAATTATATTTGTGGCATAAAATAACCATTGCAGCATACGTATCATATTATCTCATACAAATATTATGAATATGCCAAGTTGCATTAATGGAATTCCGTTCTGAAGCTGGCAAATTACTTAAATCTTTTAGTATCATTCTAAACTCCATTTCACAGGTTGTTATCCACATGGCAACAGTGAGATGCTCTTCAGTAAAGGAATACAAAGTCCAAATGTTTCCTTAGCATTTTTGAGGAAGATTAGGATTAGCAGACTTGCCAAACTACAGCTTGCTTTTAATGCGTTACTGACCTTATGAACTTATAAATGTCAAATAGGATCTCAGAAATGTTAGATTCAATGCTGGCACAAAGTAAATCTCCCATTTACTATTCCTATTTATACTACTGTCAAGTGTAAAGAATAACATATTAATTATGTTGCTTTTACTAAACTCTGAGGGACTGACAGTGCCTGTAATAGATAAAGGAAAAGGTCAGCTATTTTGCAGGTGCACATATACCTTGTTATCCTCTGCCATTTTTCACATCTGCCACTCTCATCACAATTCCCTTTTTTAATTCTAATAAAGAACATGGCAAAGAATCTGAAACCATTATTTGGCTTTTAAATACCCACGGCCATCACAGCAATTTAATTAATGAAATGACAGTCAAAGTTGAAGACTTTGTATGGGAAATAATATTTTCTTTTCAAAGGTTGAACATGTTTTGCATAACATGGGCATAGCCATGAGGTCTCTAATAGTTCCTGCATTTGACTGATTGATTGATTGATTATTTATTTATTGAATGTTTGCTTGATGGGTAAGTGTGTTAATTTGAGGACCATTTGCAGACATGCCCAGGCCAGTTAGGCAAATGCAAAAATCAAGACACACTGAAAATGTACATACTCTCAAGCACATAGTTTGAAAACATGGCTAGGATTAGATAAAATAAGTTAAAGTTCATAATATTATTAAATAACATATGTTAAAAGTGGCAAATAATGACACCATTTAGTATAATAGAAATTTGTAAAACAGGGTAATACAAGTGTAATATTTAACACATAAAGCAACATTAGCAAATAATATAATTTAGAAGTGGCCTATGTGCAGCCCTAAAGATAAAAGAAGAAATTGGATTGTAGCTTATTAATTCCTCAAAGACTACACCCTTTCTAAAAAAAATCAGGCATATGCAGTAATAGAATTCAAAATTCTAATAAAAGACTGTTCAACCAAACTACTTGTTATTATAGCAGACAACAAGCTAATGGTTGGCAAACAAGTAGTAGTGAGAAGTAATCCAAAATCAGGTAGACTCTACATATTTAATATGTCCCAGTTGTATAATGGTCATGTAATTACTTCATGTAGTTATGTACTTTGCTAACTCTCCATACATCTTTTAACTAACATACAGTTTTAATTCTTACACAAGCTAGAGCAGGTTTGTTATTGAATTCCATCTCAAACCACACCACTTCCACTCCTGGAGGAATATATAGGCCATCTGACTTTTCCACCACTCCACTGGTCTGCATGGTCGAATGTCTCAAGTTCACATCTGCATTCATTCAATGTTCCTGCTCTGACCAATATTTGTGTGTGGTCTAGTGCTCAGCAGGAACAGAGACTTTCTGCAGGAAGGCTGGTATGTTTACCAAAAATGAAAAAGAGATATGGAGGCAGATTTTAGCCAGGCGTCCTTGGAATAGTTTTCCATATACCAGACTTTTAAGTCTCTAGAATCATAGGCAATTTAAGATCTTAGTAAAAAAATAACGATTTACAGAGTGAATCTGCCATAGTGATGTAACCCAATGACCAAGCAACAACTAATAGCAATATAGCTTCTGGCTTACTCAGTATCAGACTGCAGTTTCTGTGCTCAACATTAATGTTCTTTCACTATGTTCAATTCAACACTAACATCCTGATAGATTTTCATAATCATTTGCTTTCTATCCCACTTCTGACGTTCTTTAGTAATAGTCAGTCACTTATAATACTCTAATAATAAAGTGTTGGTTATACATTTAGACATAATGCATGCAAACTGACATCAGCACTGAATCTGCTCACTCAAAATTCTTAAAACATTAAAGATTGCTGTTTATATACCTCAGCTATCTGAAGTTTCTGTTTTTAGTTTTTACTGATTCATAATTTCATTATGTTATTCTTTATCTACATTATCATGACTTTCATTCTGTAGGTTTGTATTATGCTGTGATTCCTTTTCCCTAGAATTCCAGTGAAAATTAAACCTTTGAGCCAGATGTTATTAGTCAATAAATATAATTATTTCATTCATTGCCCACTTATCTTCTTACAGAGCTATAGCTGAGACAGGTGGTACCCTGGGAAACCCTTCCTAACGCAAGTCAAATAAAGCATCCTTCAGAATTTAGAGGAAAAAAGTCTTCAGTAACGGAAGAGAACAAGTATGTTTCTACAAAACTGTTCTCTTCTAAACTGTAGGAAAGAGCTATGTTACTTCCATGCTATACTTGTTTGCACGCATATAGCAGGAAGTCTTTTAAAATTGGTTACGAAGCTGAGATGTCAGTCGTTACTGCCTAAATGATTACTAACAATCCAAGTCACTTTGATTCATTGATTGGTATTGCTTCTACAGGGCCTTTATGACCCACTAGCAACGTATACCTGGGGTAGATGCTCCTTTCGCCCCACCCTAGCTATGGCATTACCCTCTTCCTCCAATTCTGGGTCATGGAGGGGAGCTGGCATGCATCCTACCACTCATCAAGTGTAAGACACAGAAACTAATCAGAGGCAGGGTAATACTCCATTGCAGAACACGTACTACTCACACCTAAGAAAAATGTAAGTGAATCAGCAATTCCTTACAGCTACATTGCAGCATATCAGGACTTGTGCAGAGATATGCATGCAAAGTAGGCAGCTATTGATAGAAACTGGAGTGCTTGACAAAATCTACCTGGACACAGCGAGGAAGTGCAGACTCCACCTAGAAAGTTGCTCACATAAGAACTGAGCTGGAGAATGATGTGCTATGATGCACCATTGCTAACCACTGTGCTTATCCATACATGTAATATGTAAGACGTCAACACTGCACACATTTTCTTAATGAAATTCACCATTAATTTCTAAACCAGTATCATGAAAACAAAGCATAAAATAATCAAGTGTAACAAGACACAGAAACATGATAGGGAATTAGCAGTAATAGAAAACAAACTTATGTTTACTAAAATACAATACAGCATGCTAGCAAAATGCTTGTAGGCTAACATTTGCAAAACCATGTCCAGCCTCAGACATGTTATCAACCAACATATTACAGCCCAATTTTTAAAACACCAGACAAGAATCACATGATCAGCTTTGCCTAAACAAGTAAAATAAATCACTTTCTTAATGCTATAGTAAGCAAACTAAAAGTAAAGTGCTTTTCTGTGTAACATCATATATGAAAAAGCATGGCCATGCTGCACAGGCAAAAATTAATTTTGAATTTCTTATGTTTATGCAAGATTAGCTTTAACTACACAATTGACTCCACTTTTGCTTGTGCATTCACTTTAACTTGCCAGTTCATTTATGACTAGCAAATTTTAGAAAATGTAGTAAATTATTCCTGTAGTCACCCCCAAGGATTTGGAATAACAACTTGAAGCATAGTTTTATTTCAAAATCATATAAAAATTCCTTAATATATAGCCTCGTCTGCCTTTCTGTTTTACCCACATAAAATCTTTACATGCATATAGGGCTACATAAGATAAACCTTTGACTTCATACCTATCACTACACAGCAGAGAATATTTTTCTAGCCTGTCAGGATATTGAAATAAATTACCTTTCTTGAAATATTTACAATAATTACAATACGAACACTTAAAGGAGCCCAAAGAAACCTTATTGTTGTTTTCACATTTACATTCCAGTGCATCTTGTTAATTTCTGCTCCTTTTATAGCTAAACATTTTTTCTTCTTCTGTGTGTTCACTAAAGGATTAGATGATAACATGTCACTATTTACTTAATTATATAGCTGGAGGATGGGCGGCCGCAGTGGTGCAGGGTTTAGCATTGCCGCCTCACAGCAAGAGGCTCTCCAGTTCGATCCTCGGCTGGAGTGCCTTCTGTGCGGAGTCTGCATGTCCTCCCTGTGGTCGCGTGGGTTTACCTCTGGGTACTCCAGTTTCCTCCCACATCCCAAAGACATGCTGTAGGTGGATTGGATACTCTAAATTGGCCCTAGGCATGAGTGTGTGCATGAGTGTGCCTTCTGTGAAAGGGTGGGCACCAGGCTGGCAATTCGACACCGTAAAACTCCACTGCCAATCATGAGTGGACAGGTGGTCCGCTGTGGTGACTCCTAACTGGGAAAAGCTGGAAGAAGAAGAAGATATAGCTGGAGGATAGAAACAGCATAATATTCACAAGACCATCACACTTCAACTCACAAAAACCACAAACATGAATAAAGCAGCTTCAAAACAAACACACCAGGTTGAAAATATTCTCAAATGATTTATTTCTGGTACCTCGGCCTTTCGCCTTCAAGGAATACAGTTGCATAAACACACCCCCATTTTATACAATCATCCAAAACTTAATTAGTGTTGTTAACACCATAATTAAGACCATATTTGAACCACTAGTATTCACATTTAAAGGCACAGAATATCACATTCTATTTACTAAAAATATATCATTTTCAAGCAATTTAATTCACAATATTACCATATTAACTCTTACATATTTTAACTCTACAACATCTTTATTCCATTAAAACTAATTTTTAATATTTTTTAGAGCTAAATTACTTTCAGTATTCATGCCTCTTGGTTGAAGTGTTCTAAAGTTAATTATCATTTTACATTATAATTTATTAAGTTCAGTCCTAGAATTTCCTCCATTATCCATGCAGGGATGTGCTAGTACACTAAAAAATAAATCTTTACTACATCCCCCCATGTACTGCCATAAAATGCTCTGCTACTGGACTCAAAGCATTTCTTTGCCTGATGTCTCCTAGGTGCTCCATAATTCTTACTTTAACCTTCCTTTTTGCTTGACCTATATATCATTTCACGCTTTCACACCCACAACCTATGATATAAATGACCCCTTGTGAATTACAATGGAAAGTTTCCTTGGCCTTATAAAGCATACAATTGATTTTAGACCATTCCAAATTCCTTACCCTATTACAGATGCTACATTTTCCACAGGAACGCATGCCCACCCCACCTAGAATATAAAATGATAATTAACTTTAGAACACTTCAACCAAGAGGCATGAATATTGAAAGTAATTTAACTCTACAAAATATTAAAAAATAGTTTTAATGGAATAAAGATGTTGTAGGGTTAAAATATGTAAGAGTTAATATGGTAATATTGTGAATTAAATTGCTTGAAAATTATATATTTTTAGTAAATAGAATGTGATATTCTGTGTCTTTAAATTTGAATACTAGTGGTTCAAACATGGTCTTAATTATGGTGTTAACAACACTAAGTTTTGGATGATTGTATAAAATGGGGGGGGGGGTTATGCAATTATACTCCTTGAAGGTAAAAGGCTGAGGTACCAGAAATAAATCATTTGAGAATGTTTTCACCCTGGTGTGCTTGTCTTGAAGCTGCTTTATTCGTGTTTGTGGTTTTTGTCGATAGAAACAGCGCTTCAAGTCTTGATTATTATTACAACTTTATCTCCAGCATTGCCATTTCTGATGGCAGTTACATATTGGGGGATACAGATTTCTCACTAACCTGCGTAATATACAATGTCCGAATCTGTGCAGACAGTCATATGCTAAGATGATTAAGGATGTAGTTCATAGGCATGCTATGTACTACATTGCACCATATCAGTTGTTGTGAAGATATATGCAAGCAAAATAGGCAGCTATTTGGCACGAGTACATCAACTGTAGCATTTTTACAGTCAGATACAGTGTTACCATGTAGCAGAGCAGAGCATGAACTGCAGCAATGTTACAGTCAGACACTGTATTACCATGTAGCAGAGCTGTGTTTCAGTCTGGCACAGTGTTAACATACAGCAGAGTACAGCACAGCACAGCATGAACTGCAGCAGTGTTACAGTCAGACACACTGTTACTATGTATCAGTTGTACAATGTTACAGTCAGGTATGGTATTACCATATAGCAGAGCATGAACTGCAGCAATGTTACAGTCAGACACTGTATTACCATGTAGCAGAGCATGACCTGCAGTAGTGTTACTGTGTTTCAGTCTGTCACAGTGTTAACATACAGCAGAGCACAGCACAGCATGAACTGCAGCAGTGTTACAATCAGACACACTGTTACTATGTATCATTTTTACGATGTTACAGTCAGACATGGTATTACCATATAGCAAAGGATGAACTGCAGCAGTGCTGCTGTCAGACACAGTATCACCATGTAGCAGAGCATGACCTGCAGTAGTGTTACTGTGTTTCAGTCTGGCACAGTGTTACCATGCAGCAGACCACAGCATGAACTGCACCAGTGTTACAGTCAGAGGAACTGTTACTGTGTAGCAGAGCATGAACCATAGCAGTGTTATTGTATTACAGTTAGACATGGTGTTACCACGTAGCAAAGCAGAGCATGAACTGCAGCAGTGTTACAGTCAGAGTAAGTGTTACCATGTAGTAAAGCAGGAACTGTAACAATGATCCCATGTTACAGTCAGGAACTGTGTTACCATGAAGCAGACCAAAGCAGAGCATGAACTGCACAGTGTTACAGTCAGAGACAGTGCTACCATGTAGCAGAACATGAACTGTAGCAGTGTTATCATGTTACAGTCAGGCATATTGTTACTGTGGAGCAGAGACAAGCACAACATGAGCTGCAGTGGTGTTGCAGTCAGACATGATGTTAACCATGTAGCAGAGCTGTAGGGGTCTATATCAGAACATCGAATCAGTAAATGTCGAATGCTCACATGAGCGAATATTCACATCCTCGAAGTTAATATATTTTGTTCATGGTACAGTGAAGATCAGGATTTTTGCTCTTTCCTCACTGTAGTGCGATCTCGGGGTAGGAATATATATTTAGTGGGGTGCAGCTCCACTCAATACAGTTTTCGAGTACGTGTATATTCGCTCATGTGAGCGTTCGACATTTACTGATTTGATGTTGTGATATAGACGCGAACTGCAGTACAAACTATATTGCAACAGTTACTGAGGTTCCCTACCTATCAAGAAGCGAGACTGGTGCCAGCTGCAATACAATTACTGTAATGCCAGTTCTGCAGCAGTAGCTACCAACTCACATGCTACTTTGCTAAAAACTTTGAAAAGTTCCACATGCTTGTTCCAGCTATACATTCCAACAGTATAAAAATGTAATAGTATATATAGTTTACAATGAAATCTCTCATTGTAATCCATGTAACTTCCAGGGTAGAACAGAAGAGGAGAGATTATTAAACTGACAGAACAATTCCACATAATGAATTTGTGAATCCTTACCTGTTTACTAAAATGATAGCTCTAAGACCCTAAGGCCAGAGCACTATGCAGTGAGCATATTCCTTTCAAATACCATTCAGATTAAAAATGAATTTATAATTTATTTGGTGTGTTTTGAAAGAAAAGAGATGCAAAGGTCTTATTATTTGAATATATGTGGTAGATCTGTGTAGCTATGCCTGTGTTGCTGAGTGTGGGTGTCTGTGTGCATGTGCAGAAGTGTGGTGTATTTCTGCGCATTACTTTGTGCTTCAGTTGCATTTTACACTGGTTTCAGGGCTGCCTGAACTGATACAAGTCAATGTTTAATTAGTGAACTTGATTTATACCAGCATGTCACCTTCGGGGTTATGAAAATTCAGCCTAAAAACATGGTTTCATGGTCTGCTGCTTGTGTGTCCTCTGAAAAACATCAGGTTTCCTGAAATTCTGTATTGGTTAGGGAAAATGCATTCTGTTAATGAAAATATGGTCACTGCCAGGTTAGTCGGCAGGAATAAATGTATGAATTCACAAACATAAACAACATTATGAAGCATACTAAAGTGGTTTATATTCACACCTAATTACAATTTAAATAAAGTACTCAGTTTTTAATTTTTGGCACATTAAACTTTTCCCTGCATCAAAAAAGTGCTAAAACCCACATGCAATGAGTTGTTGTAATTTAAGCTGGTTTCTCTATGTCAACAATTTATTATTTTTTATGACCTATAAAACAACAAAAAAAAATCACATTGTCTTTTCTTATCTGGTGTAATTTATAGATTTTCAAATAAAGTATCAGTAGTCAAAGTGGACTGGTCAGTTTCTGCTTAGGTGATTCTTACCATTTTATTCCTGATTTAATCAAAAAACATTAGCGTAGTACACACCTATGAACCTATGAACACAGAGATGACTTATTTTTTGGTCCTCAGCTCATTGTACAACTAGATTCATGCAATTAATTTCCTTTTTTATTTTGGATAACATTTAAATAACTTGATTGTTTTAGTCTGAGTTTAATTAATGCTCCTTGCATGAAGTGAATACTTTTGAAGTAGACTCTGACAAGGTGAGGAGGGATTGCTATAGAGTATGTAGTTTCATCACCAGGGTTTCTTCCAGAGAAAGACTTATTAATACATTTTTCTTCTTCAGCTAGTGTTAGCAAAAGGGGCTTTAATCTTCAGTGTGTCTGTCATGCTTCTCACTGCATTTTCTTACCCACCAGCCATTTGTTAAAGAGAGACAAAAAACTGCCCATTACACTTACATATACACTTATATGTGTGTGTGTACTTGCGTAATTGTGAACTCTTTTATACATATGTATACATATATATATATATATATATATATATATATATGTGTGTGTGTGTGTGTGTGTGTGCTTGTTTATTTATGAACTCTTTTATAGATAAGTACTGATATATGTGTGTGCTTATTTATTTATGAACACTTTTATATATGTGAACTTATATATATGTTTGCTTGTTTGTTTATGAACTCTTTTATACATATGTACATATATACGTGTGTGCTTGTATATTTGTGAATTGTTTTTATGCATATGTACTTATTTATATATGTGTGCACTTGTTTATTTATGAACTTTTTATACATATGCACTTGTATATGTGTGCTTGCTCATTTATGAACTCCTTTACACACATACTCATATATGTGTGCTTCTTTATTTATGAACTCTTTGATGCATATACACTTATTTTTTCTGTGCTTGTTTATTTATAAACTCTTTTATACATATGACTTATATACGTGTGCACTTGTTTATTTGTTTAACTCTTTTATGCATATGCACTTATATATGTGTGTGTGCTTGTTTATTTTTGAATGTTTTATACATATGTACTGTGTGTGTGTGTGCGTGTGTGTGTGTGTACTTGAGTTTATAACTTCAGACTTTCTAACTAGCTCATACCATGAGAAAAATAAATGGCATAAATGAAGTCAGAAGTCAAAATATTGCAGATATACATGTATTTTCTTACATAAAATTGGGCCAGACTTCCTAATATTAGTTTCCTCGTTAGTATAGCAGTGAGTATCCCCGCCTGTTGTACAGCAGACAAGGGAACAATTCCCTGACAAGGAGTAGATGCACCATTTGCCTTCCTGTCCTCATTAACAATAGTTCTTTCTTGTCACACATTTATCATTACTAGGTTGTGTACTTGTACAGCAGTTAGCATTCTGTTTCCCAGTGCTTGTTTCTTCAGTTTGGTTCTTGTGTGGAATACTGTTTATGCTGATTATGCAATTCCTCCCTGAATTCTTGTGAATCTTCTTGACTGAAGTTACAGTTTCCTCTCAAATGTTATTTGTTTATGTTGCAATGTGTTTAAATAGAGTTAACTGCAAATGAACAATTTCTGCCATACCCTGTAAGTACAACATGAACAAAAAATCATGACAAAGTGATCAGAATTGTACAAATTATAACAATACCAATGCAGTGTCTAAAATGCACAATATGCTGATATTATAAACAACTGACTTGCAAAGTATTGAATCAAAGCTATATTACTTCATATAGCAATTTTCAATTCTGAGGCTAGCCTCCATGGAAAGACCCTAAAGACCCATGCAAAAATTAAAATGTCGTATACTAAATACATTAATTATATGATATTATTTTTGATAGTATCAAGCAAAATACAAACACATAACGTGGCATATAACTGACACCAAATCTTTTGTGTGAGAAGAATACAATAAATCACATCTTCATTATTTTTCAGTGTGTGTGTGTGTGTGTGTGTGTGTGTGTGTGTGTGTGTGTGTGTGTGTGTGTGTGTGTGTGTGTGTGTGTGTGTGTGTGTGTGTGTGTGTGTGTGTGTGTGTGTGTGTGTGTGTGTGTGTGTGTGTGTGTGTGTGTGTGTGTGTGTGCGTGTTTGTTTGTGTTTTGGGAAGGTTGAAATACTTGTATACATTAACAAAACCAGATGATATGACACGTGCTTAACCCAATCTAGATCCCATTTTTGGAACAGGCTACCTTGCAGAATACTTCCCTAGGAACATTTAAAACTAGTCTGGGTGACAGGGTGGGTGACTGAAAATTTTCACCATGGATACCTGGAGAAAGTCTACTTAATGAGGGACACTGTTAGTCCACCTACACTACTGGGTGATGTGGTTGAGCTTCTTGGTGGACTCCTTTGAACATAACCTTAGTAAGACAGTATGAACTCATAAGAATTCAGTACATGTTATATAAATATGCAGTATATGTTATGTAACTATGCAGTATATAAGTATGCAGTATGTGTTATATAAATATGCTATAGATGTTATATAAGTATGAAGTATACATTATATAAGTATGCAGTATATATTATATAAGTATGCAGTACGTTATATAAGTATGCAGTATATGTTATTTAAGTATGCAGTACATATTATATAAGCATACAGTATATGCTATATATGTTATACATAAGTATATATAATAATATACTGTAATAATAAGTATATGTTATGTAAGTGTGCAGTACATTATATAAGTATGCAGTATATATGTATGCAGTATATGTTATATCAGTATGCAGTATGTGCTATGTAAGTACGCAGTACATGTTATGTAAGTATGCAGTACATGTTATATAAGTATGCAGTACATGTTATACAAGTATGCAGTATATGTTATATAAGTATGCAGTATGAAGTATATGTTATATAAGTATGCAGTATATGTTACGTAAGTATGCAATACATGTTATACAAGTATGCAGTATATGTTATATAAGTATGAAGTATATAAGCATGCAGTACATGTTATGTAAGTATGCAGTATATGTTATTATGCATGGGAAGAGCATAGGTACTTTTCTGATATCTGTGAGGGTCTTAAAGACTGATCTTTTGTTTGAGGGAGGCTAATTGTAACAGATGCTGATAGCCTACACTTGGCACAGACTACTTAAAATGACATGTACAAAATACATTGGGCTTTTGACTGCCCAAAATCATGCAGTTTGTTCATAGGTGTGTACTAGGCTAATGGCTCTGGAGCCTTTACAAGCCTAGCCCATAGGATTACCCTGGCATTGTGCCACCCGACCTTAGTTCCCAGTGCCTCTGCCAAGTATAGCCACTGGAGTGATCCCCGAGGTGAATTTTCTATTTCCCATCCACTCATCAATATTTCTCTTGAAGAGGGCAAGTGAGGTGCTCTGTTTTACATGTATGGGAAGTCTATTCCATAGCATGGGCAGTCTCTGAGTTACAAACCTGTCCCTCCAGCATGTTCTGCTGATTGTGGTAATGAGGTTGAGGTCTCTGGAGCATGTGGTGTGGAAGGATTGGGATTTCTTTAGATGTAGCATTTCTAACAGAGCTGGGTCAGACATGGCTTTGTAAGTCAAGCAGCGATCACCACTAAGTAATATGAGACAGAGAATAGTTGGAGGTTTTTGAGTCTGTCCATATAGGACAAGTGTTTAAGGCCTAGGATCCTCTTTGTGAGGTATTTTTGTGGCCTCTCCAGTTGTTCCAGGTGTCTAGTGAGGTACATGCCAAATGGGGCATTATACTCAATGATTGGCCTAATGAGGGAAGAGTAGAGGGAGACAATGACCTCTTTCTTCCTGGATGCAAAACCCTTAGTAATGAGATGCGCCACATAGAAGGACTTTCTGACCACAGTAGCAATGTGGTGGTTGAAAGAGAGGTTGCTGTCAACCTGTGTTCCCAGATCTCTTATAACGCCTTCTGTGTTCAGTGGACTACCATTGATGTGGTAAGTGATGGGAACTGGGTTTTTCCCAAAGGGGATGATGGCACATTTTTTGGCATTGAGCTTAAGGCCATGGTTCTGACACCAGTCGTTGGTCTCAGTGAGGCCTTTCTGCCGGATGTCAACATCACTTGGGGAGTTAATAATAGCTCCCAACTAGCAATCATCTGTGAACTTTGTCAACTAGAGTCCCTTCATGTTGGCCTGGACTTCAGAGAAGTAGATACCAAACAGGAGAGGACCCAGGACCAAACCTGGTGGGACTCCACTCGTGACTGGTCAGCAGTCTGACTTGGAGTCAGCTACTTTCACACTGTGGGTTCTATCTGCGAGCCAGTTTGCAACCCACCTAGTGATATAGGGGTTGATGCCTAGCTTAGTGAGTTTTTCTATGATTCCTGAGTGGGGAATGGTATCAAAGGCCTTGGCCAGATCAAGGTAGGCTGGGTGAACCACCTTGTCTTCATCCACAGCTCTGATGACTGACTCAAAGAAGTCGACCAAGTTGAGCAGGCATGATCTACCCTTTACAAAACCAAACTGTGTGGGATCCAGAGTTTGGAGATTCCCTATATCCTTCTTTATTAGGTCCATGATGATGCGTTCCATAGCTTTGAATATCAGATGTGTCAGGCTAATCGGGCGATAGTTCCCAGGGTCTGTAGTCGCTCCTTCTTTGTGCAGAGGGATGACTGTAGCAGTGCGCCATTTGGTAGGGACAAAGCTTGAGGTGAGGCTGTGTTTAAACAGGGCACACAGGTGATTTGCCAGTTCACTCTGTAGTTCATGTAGAACACAGCCAGGGTTATTGTCAGGTCCCATAGAAGCTGTATTCTTGGCCTTGGACAGTGCTCTTTTAACCTGTGCAGCAATAATACTCGGTACCTGGCAATCTACTGTTAATGTGATAGGTCCTTTTGGGGGGGGGGGGGTAAAGTTGGCACTGAATCTGTCGGCCAGTATATTGGCAATATCTGTTGGCTCAGTATAGGAGATACCATTGTGCAATAGCTCAGAGCAAATCTGGGTATTGCTGTGGAGATTCTTTACATAGCAATAGAAGGCCTTGTGGTTGTTTTTACTATCTGCTGCAATTCTGTTTTCATAGCTAGCTTTAGAGGATTTGATGAGGCATCTCAACTTTTTGTTGAGGCTGATAAGGGTTTTTTTTCCAGTCTTGGTACTTCACCTTATTCCGCATCAGTTTCCTCCTTCTGTTGTAGAGTTTGTTTATGGCAGGGGACCACCAGATTGGCTTCCTTTTGTTGGAGGACAGTGTCTTGGTTCTATTGGGTATGGCAAGATCCATGCATTTGTGTACGTGTTCGTACAGTGTATTTGTATATGATTCGGCAGTCATGCAACTATTCTCCCTTTGCATGGGTGCTGTGAAGTTAGCCACCTCTGTTTTTAGGACCCCAAAGTCAACTTTGGAGTTGTTTTTCATGGTGGTTACCTTTGCTGGGGGGATGAGGTATTTGGATTTCCAAGGTGATTAATTTGTGGTCAGATCTAACCAGGGAGGAGTTGACTATTGGTGTAGAGCAACGGTCACCCATGTTAGTAATGACCAAGTCAAGGATGTTGCTATCTCTAGTGGTGGTAAGAACGAGCTGGTCCAGGGCACTGGAATTAATGAATTCCAGGAAATGTTGGCCAAATGTATTGGTACATGAGTAGTTTTCCCAGTTAATGGGAAATGTTGACCTGGCATTCCTTCCAACAGGCTCCAATGATGTATGTATATATATTTTTTTCTACTTGTGAGTGTGTGTGTGTGTGTGTGTGTGTGTGTGTGTGTGTGTGTGTGTGTGTGTGTATTTGTGTGCATGCACATGCAGACTTAAGTTCATACGTTCAAAGACAGCAGTTTAGGTTGATCAGCTATCAAGAAATGCTGATTCCTCCAAATATGGTATGTAGGTCTTTTTACCAGCCCATGTATCTAAATTTATTTTAGAAGTTTTTAAGATCTTAGATTAACATTAAATGGGATGCCATTCCATAGTTTTGTAATTCTAATGGAAATATACTAAAACTTAATTGCAGAATTGCCCATTTTAATTATAAACTGCATATTGTAATGCTTATGTGTTCTAATGCAGGTATTAATCTCTAAATTCAACATAATTTGCAGAAATGGATGGTAAAACGATTTGTATGCTAAGATTAATTTAGCCAGAATATACCTAATTTTAATGTCTCACATCGTGATCCATATCCAGTGTTCTTCAGCTTCACAATATTTTTTTTAAATTTTCCCTGAATGTCTTCAAGACTTCACAGCTGTCCTCTTGTATAGGCAGAGAAGAAATTATCATATTCCAGTTGAGGTCTGATATAAGTTTTGAATACTAATGTTAGTATACTTTCAATGAGGAATCAAGCTAGCAGGTATGACTGGTGCTCGGCAACCAAGCTAGTGTGAACAATATTGAGAAAAAAGCCAGCACCTCGAGTGGTTCCAATACTTATATTTTATTATACAAGAACTAGACCGGTTTCAGCTATTCAAGCTTTCATCAGTAGTTGGAAAACACAAAATAAGAGCTGCTCCTTATATACCCAATAAGAGAGCTATGACATCACTTCCTGTCTAGGAAGAAAAAATCAATGATTATGTTGCAAATAATAATGAAAAATAAAACATATATAAATGACATACAATAAATGTGCAGAGATGATTGTTGTCCATCTGAGGCTGTACCAAACCATCAATAATATCAAATTGCAAAAAAATATAAGATAAAATGTTACCTTAATGTTGTGAAGTAGATGAGTGCTGTATGAAGATAAAGAAGGTTAGCACAATAATACAAAGTTACTAATAATGATATCCATAGTAAATGTTGGGTCACACTTTGCACAGATGTCTTTTTCAATAAGAAAAAGCTGAGAATAGTGAGTATAATAAGAATTTGTGAAAAATTCACATTTTGTCATTAAGCCCTGGTGGGAAGAGCCCACCCAATTTAACTATCCATCTTTTCTCTTTATTGTTAAGAATCTCATGCCATCCTGTTTTAAATGCCCTGTTTCCAATGATGTTATCAATGATGCAAAAAGAAAATTTGGCCGTAGGATGCTTGATAGTGTGTCTGTATAGTGCGTTTGTTGATCTGCAATTCCTGATATCTCCCAAATGTTCTGATATCCTGATGCGGAATTGTCTGGATGTTTGACCTACATAGAATGCCTGGCACGTGCATGTAGCTAGATAAATAATCCAGTCAGAACTGCAGTTCCCAAAGATTTTGATAGATCATGCATAATACTCCTTTTGTAATGAGAAAAATGGGAACCTAATATTCTACCCTTCCTGTAAGAGAAATAACAATGTTCTCCTAAATAGCCCTCCAAAAGAGGGTGGGATGTGAGTATATTCCAGTGTGTATTGACAATATTGATAAGATTGTGACTGTTTCTTCCATATGTGGTGATAAATCTACATATGTCTGGATTATTAGATCTGGCTTTTTTCTTGTAAACTAGTAGTGAGTCCCTGGGTTGCGTTTTACTCCATTGTACAGCAGAACTGATGGTATCCCAATGGTAACCTCTAGCCAAGAATCTGCTAGTCAATTCCTCGTGATGTATATTTAAATCCTGTTCAGAAGAACATATTCTTTTAATTCTCAGAAACTGAGATTTTGGAATGTTCTTGATAATGTGTTTCGGATGGAGACTGTTGGCATGTAGTAATGTGTTATATTGTGGAAACTTACGATGAACAGATGTTTTGAGTGTATGATCCGGTTGTCGTTGTAAATGGACATCTAGAAAATGAATGTCATTCAAATTATATTCCACAGTGAATTCAGTCCCCCACATATTTCCATTGAGATGTTCCATGAATTCTTGGAGATAGTCTGGGCCTCCTTTCCATACAAGCCAACAGTCATCCAAGTATCTCCTCCAGATGTCAATTTCAGGTAGATACACAATATGCAATTCATCATAAATTATATGTTCTTCAATGTACCCCATATACAAATCTGCATAAATAGGTGCAAAAGATGCCCCCATGGCCGTACCTTGTATCTGCCAGTAACAGTCTTGTTGAAAATAAAATACATTTTTAGTTAGGACATGTTCAGCCATACATACAAGTAATGTGTTCATTCCAGGGGGATAAATATTGGCTTTCTTCAACCAAAAATCCAGGGCCATCAGTCCTGCCCAGTGTGGAATGCTAGTATACAATGATTTAACATCCAAGGTGCATAATAGCCAACCAGATTCAAGTTGTGATTCGGAAACAATTTGTAAGAATTCCGTTGTATCCTGAATTCTGGCTCTGATACATGATAATAGTGGTTTCAGTTTTTCAGTCAAAAACATAGACAGGGGTTCCGTCAGGGATCCAATGCCAGATACAATCCGTCTTCCTGGTGGTTTATCGATGGATTTATGAATTTTAGGCAACAGATATAGGTATTGTTTTGCAGGATCCTTGACCATGAGATGTTTTTTGGTATTGATGGAAATAATCCCAGTGTCGACTGCTTCTTGTAGAAACTCATCAATTTCTTGTTTAAAGGAGGGTGTAGGGTCAGTGCTCATTTTCATGTAATGATGATGGTTGGACAATTGTCCATTAGCCTCATCCCGATAATAATCGGCGTCCATGACAACAACTGCACCCCCTTTATCAGCAGAGAGTATAACTATATCCTTGTTGTTTTTAAGTTTGGTCAGAGCAAGTTGTTCTCTATAAGATATATTGTTTCTTATGTTGTCAGATCTATTGGAATGAAAATGTAAATCTTTCATGACCGCCTGTTGGAACACGGCAACATATTTATCCATAGGGGGATTGAAAGTGGATTTGTGGAATCTAAATTCAGAAGATCTTTGAGAGAGATTGGGGTTATCCTGTTGTTTGAAAAATAAGTTTAGATTAATTTTTCTACAAAACTCTAATATGTCAGTAACATGTGAGCTTTCGTCAATGAAGAAACCAGGAATAAAACCCAGACCTTTATTCAATATAGAATGTTCATCAGATGACAAAGTGTATTTAGAGATATTTAACACATTTTGGTTAGGTTCCACTATTTCACTACTGACTGAAAGAGTTCCTCTAGACTTTTGACCCCGATGCTTTCTCCCTCCCCTGTGTGTCCTACCCCTAAAGGGCTGACCATACTTCTACCTCTTTTGTTGTGTGGTGATTCACCCATGCTGGTTGATTCATTATCTGTTGTGGAGGACTCCTCACCAAAGGTGTTACTGGAAGATCCTGATTTTTTGAGAATTGATCTCGGTCTTTTTTTGCGCACAAAGGTAAAACTTTTGGTCCCTTGGGCGAATCTCACACCTTTTTGGGATTCAAATTGTCTACCCCTGCTGTAATCCTCTTTATCCCTAGCAAACTTATGTAATTTTTTGGATTTAAGATTATTCTCCAATGAGGTCAGTTCTTTGGATAGTTTGTTCAGACTGCTTTGGAATTGTGAATGATTTTCAAATTGTTTTAAATTGTTACATGTTTTCTCAACATCCAGAGTATTGGCATGAACTGTCCTTTCATAAAAGGAAGCCAGTACGTTAACTAATGCCATGGCGGCTTCTTGCTGTGCTATTTGCCAATCCCTGATTAATATGTCGTCCGGTGCACCAACAAGTGGCTGAATTTTTGATCTCAATCCTCTTGGTGAAATCTTTTGAGTCTGATAAGCCTTAAATAACTTATGGTGCCAAATGTTGGTTCTTAAGGTTTTGATTTGTTTACCTAGCTGATTAAATTCAGACACACAACCGTCAACTGGATCCAATATGGGTAACTCAGTGGTATTCGAGGAACTAATACCAATACCGAATACCTTAAGGTCATCCTTATCAGCACAAAGGCTGGATAATAATTTCCCAAGGTCCATGACTATTAGTTGTTGAGTTGAAAAATTTAGCTAGGTATATTAAACAAATCAGATTAAAGAGAGAAATATAGAAGTCTGAACAAAACACCAATACACTGTTTAAAACACTTGACAAAAAATATACAAAGTGTGTTAGAGATTCACTCAAGGGTACCAAAAGCTTCTATATAATATAAATGAGATGAAATGCTCAAAGAATCAAGGATAAACACCTAGTACAAGTAGTTGGAACAAGTATGTAGTTTCAAAAGCAGACTTGTGTAATCATACTACCTTCAGAGATTCATGCATTATAAAAAGTAAGAATCTCAAAATATATGAGACAAATATACCTGGATAGTGAATAGTTCTATCCTAGCAGAGCAACTTCAGAATAATCAATGATGTGAATTCCACAACAATTGAGATACTGATGTTGTTTGGAGTGTCTCCATCAGGATGGTATTATAAACCCTGACCATGTATTACCTGCTTAAAAAAGTTATACCTGGGTTGGTTGTTGTTGGTATGTTAATATATAATGTATATATGCACAAAGAAGTGAGCACAAAAACAAGAATGTACAATCAAAGCTGCATCTATATATGGTATTGTTCAGAACAAGCTTGATCTGAGCATAAAGAGAAATAATAAGCTCACTTATAGTTATAACACTGAAATGTTAGGCAACCTGAATATTTATAAACAATTCAGAAAGGATGTTATTGTCAGTGTGGTCTGAAGATTATATGGTCAAAAGTTAATACACAATCCTGAGATTATTCAATACAGAGGGACAAAGGCCCAACATAATATGTTTGCATTTGATCCCACAATATAGTTATATATGGTAATGTAAAGGAAATGATGACCTGATACCATGCCACATTGTAATTAAGTAAAAATTAGCCCCAACCATGGTATGTAACCTGAATACAGTAAAAGGAATCCACCATTCATGTATATGTATCAGTCTGCATTAATCCTAGTAAGTTCTTATCAATGGCCAAAAAAACTGTGATCATATAGAAGTTTGGTGAAAGCCAAGGCTATAGTTCTCATAAAAAATCACTTCACATGGCATAGAAACATAACCTTACATATATAAGTAATCTTACAAAAACACTTCAAAAGGCATAATGCCCACTTTATATTGAAAACTTTGATTAATGGTATTCCTGTAGGTCGAACATTCCTGACATGAGCCAACCAAAAAAAAAAGAATAATATGTCCAATCATGTGAATGCTGTATATATAAAAGTTATTCTGGCATAGTAATGCACGCAAAATCCAACCGCTGGAAAAGTCAAACTTGCGACCCAAACTCTCCCAAAGTAGTTATAAACTAAGGATTCAAACAGTTCTCTTAGAAGGTTCAGACACAAGCAATCCCTTGAAATTCTTCCGAAGTAACAAGCCAGATCAAGCCCTTCACAAAAATGTATCGTTGAAAAAACGCTAATTCACAGGAAGAGAAAAGAGTATAGTACACATAGGCCCAAGATGCATATACTTCATGAAATCGGAGAAAAGTGGATTTTAAACATGAAGCGATAACCAAATGGTCTGTTAAAGTAAAACAAAAAACAGACTGTTCAGGTCCCACCAAGCTTAATAGACCTTGTATGCTAGCCCCAAAAAATTATGCGCTTTGACACACTCAGATAGTATTGTCCAAGTGCCAGTAGCAACGCAAATGCGTGGATATTATTAATAACCAAAAGAAATGTCCAAAAAAATGGAATCAAAAATGCACATAGAATCTCACCAAAAGTTTTCAAATTATAGTTATAAGAATGCGTGTGTCCCAACAATCTCTCTAAGGATGATATCCCATGGCATCACAAATATAAATCCAAAAAGAGATATTCGCTGGCCCCAAAAGAAGGTGCGCTTTAACACACTCAGATAGTATTGTCTGAGTGCGAGCAGCAACGCAAGTGCGTAAAAAGTAATGTCCAAAAATAAAATAGAGTAAAAAAAGCACGTAAAGTCTCACCAAATGCCTTCAAAATTGAGTTAAAAGGATGCGTGTATACCAACAATCGCTCAGAGGATGATATCCAAATGGCGACACAAGCATAGATCCAAAAAAGATGTTCGGTTAAATTGAAGACCTTGTAACTAGTAGAAATACAGAAAAGATATCCACGAATAAGAATCCAAATGGTGCACGATGGTGGACAACAGTAGAATAATACGAAGAAAGGTATAAATCCAGAAGCAGTATATGTGTATACGCCAACCGTCCATGAGGAGCCCTCCTCAACCGACAAGGAATCAACCAAAATGGCGTTATTTGAAGTGGAACCACAAGAACGCCAACAGCCAGCAAAACAAGGAGTGTTCAGTGAGGAATCAAGCTAGCAGGTACGACTGGTGCTCGGCAACCAAGCTAGTGTGAACAATATTGAGAAAAAAGCCAGCACCTCGAGTGGTTCCAATACTTATATTTTATTATACCGGTCTAGTTCTTGTATAATAAAATATTGGAACTCACTTCAACTTTTCAATATTAATTCAGCAGCTGCTTTGCCGCGAGCAAACACTGACAACTGGTACTCGCTTATTTTGCTGGCTATTATTAACGTGGTTCCTTCAAAATAACGCCATTGAGACTGACTCCCTGAGAACTCCGCAGGCGGTGAGCGTAGCTCTTGCTAACAATACTGCATATGCTCGCTGCAACCGTGTTATTCCTTACTGTTGTGTCGTGCACCCGTTGGCGTATACTGAATTGCGACCGTGGATATGCTGCTGCTGTTTCTACTGATTACGCTAGGTCTTCGTGGCAATTTAACGGTATGCACATGGATCTGTAGCTTGTCAATGGCCGTTTGAATCATCCTCTGGCGATTATTGACGCCACAGCGTCGCGCTTTCGAAGGCATTACGAAACGACTGACATTGCTTTTGGCACTATATTTTGACACGGACATTACTGCGCTGAGTGCTGCTACTTGCGGTTTAATGCGGTAGCGCTTTACTTTCACGAACCAGCGGTGCAACTGACGCTGCCATGAGATAAATCGCTTAGGAACAGTGAATCCTGCGTGATCTCTGCAACTGCAATTTAGCTGATATGTGCATTTTTGACTCATTTTTGAACATTTCTTTTGATTTAATGACAACTATCGCGCATTTGCGTTTGACGCAACACTTGGACAATACTATCTGCGTGTGTGTCAAAGCGCGCATAATTGCACGGGGCTGGCAGACAAGGTGTATTAAGCTTGGTGGGACCTGGGCAGTCTGTTACTGTTTGAAGCACTTTAACAGTGGCCATTGTTTAATAAACTTCGTATTTAAAATCCTTTTTCGCTTCTCTCGATCGATTTCATGAAGTATAGCTGCATCTTGAGCTATGTTCTGCTATAACAACTTTCGCTTCCTGTGAATTAAGCGTTTTTTCAGCGCTACATTTTTGTGAAGAGCTTGATCTGACTTGTTACCTTGGAAAAAGGATCAAGGGATTCCCAGCACATTATTCTGAACCTTCTAAGATGCTGTTTGAAATGCTTAGTTGCCTTTACTTTGGTGAGTATGGGTGCTTAAGCCCGATTGACTTTTCCAGCGGTTATTTATAGAGCGACCACTATGCCAGAATAACTTTGCTCGCGCCAGCATTCGCATGATTGAACGCCAATATTATTCTTTTTTTTTGGTTGGCTCATGTCAGGAAGTATTAGAGCCTACAGGAAGGCCATTAATCAAAGTTTTCAATATAAAAGTGGGCATTATACTGCTTTTGAAGTGTTTGCGGGAGCACTTTATATATGTGAGTTATGTTTCTATGCCATGTAAGTGATTTTTATGAGAACTATAGCCTTGGCTTCGCACCAACTACATAGCCATGATCACAGTTTTTTGACCATTGATAAGAACTTACTAGGCTAATGCAGAGCAATAGAACGACCATGAATGGTGAATTCCTTTTACTGTATTCAGATTTTACATGCCATGGTTGAAGACTAATAATTTTTACTTAGTTACAATGTGGCATGTTATCGGAGTCTCATCGTTTCATTACCATATATAACTTTAGTATTGAGATCAAAATACCCAGCATAATATGTTGAGCCTTTATCCCTCTGTATTGAGTAATCTCAAGGATTGTGTATTAACCTTTGACCGACCATCTTCGAACCACACTGTCCTTAACAGCATCCTTTCTGAATTGTGAATAAATATTCAGGTTGCCCAGCATTCGGTGTTACCAACTATAAGTGAGCTTATTATTTATCGTAATGCTGTTAATCAACTTTGTTACGAACAATACCATATATAGGTACAGCTTGGAGATTGTACATTCTTGTTTTTGTCTTCACTTCTTTGTTGCATATGCCACGGTATATATTAACATACCAACAACTTAATAGCAGTAACACTTTTTAAAGCAGATAATACATGGTCGGGCTTATAATACCGGCAATTGTCACGATGAAGACACTCAAACAGCATCCAGTGGCTCTCAATTGTGATTGAATTCACATCGTATTGACTACTGAAATTTGCTCTGCTAGAGACCAGAGGCTTATTCACTTATCCGGTAATATTTTGTCTCATATATTTTTGCGGTGCTTGCTTTTTATAATGCATGAATCTCTGAAGGTAGTATGATTACACAAGTCTGCTTTTGAAACTACATACTTGTTCCAACTACTTGTACTAGGTGTTTATCCTGATCTTTGAGCATTTCATCTCATTTATATTATATAGAAGCTTTTGGTACCCTTTGAGTGAATCTCTAACACACTTTGTATATTTTTTTTGTCAAGTGTTTTAAACAGTGTATTGGTGTTTTGTTCAGACTTCTATATTTCTCTCTTTTAATCTGATTTGTTTAATATACCTAGCTAAATTTTTCAACTCAACAACTAATAGTCATGGACCTTTGGGAAATTATTATCCAGCCTTTGTGCTGATAAGGATGACCTTAAGGTATTCGGTATTGGTATTAGTTCCTCGAATACCACTGAGTTACCCATATTGGATCCAGTTGACGGTTGTGTGTCTGAATTTAATCAGCTAGGTAAACAAATCAAAACCTTAAGAACCAACATTTGGCACCATAAGTTATTTAAGGCTTATCAGACTCAAAAGATTTCACCAAGAGGATTGAGATCAAAAATTCAGCCACTTGTTGGTGCACCGGACGACATATTAATCAGGGATTGGCAAATAGCACAGCAAGAAGCCGTCATGGCATTAGTTAACATACTGGCTTCCTTTTATGAAAGGACAGTTCATGCCAATACTCTGGATGTTGAGAAAACATGTAACAATTTAAAACAATTTGAAAATCATTCACAATTCCAAAGCAGTCTGAACAAACTATCCAAAGAACTGACCACATTGGAGAATAATCTTAAATCCAAAAAATTACATAAGTTTGCTAGGGATAAAGAGGATTACAGCAGGGGTAGACAATTTGAATCCCAAAAAGTTGTGAGATTCGCAGAAGGGACCAAAAGTTTTACCTTTGTGCGTAAAAAAAGACTGAGATCAGTTCTCAAAAAATAAGAATCTTCCAGTAACACCTTTGGTGAGGAGTCCTCCACAACAGATAATGAATCAACCAGCATGGCTGAATCACCACACAACAAAAGAGGTAGAAGTATGGTCAGCCCTTTAGGGGTAGGACACACAGGGGAGGGAGAAAGCATCGGGGTCAAAAGTCTAGAGGAACTCTTTCAGTCAGTAGTGAAATAGTGGAACCTAACCAAAATGTGTTAAATATCTCTAAATACACTTTGTCATCTGATGAACATTCTATATTGAATAAAGGTCTGGTTTTATTCCTGGTTTCTTCATTGACGAAAGCTCACATGTTACTGACATATTAGAGTTTTGTAGAAAAATTAATCTAAACTTATTTTTCAAACAACAGGATAACCCCAATCTCTCTCAAAGATCTTCTGAATTTAGATTCCACAAATCCACTTTCAATCCCCCTATGGATAAATATGTTGCCGTGTTCCAACAGGCGGTCATGAAAGATTTACATTTTCATTCCAATAGATCTGACAACATAAGAAACAATATATCTTATAGAGAACAACTTGCTCTGACCAAACTTAAAAACAACAAGGATATAGTTATACTCTCTGCTGATAAAGGGGGTGCAGTTGTTGTCATGGATGCCGATTATTATCGGGATGAGGCTAATGGACAATTGTCCAACCATCATCATTACATGAAAATGAGCACTGACCCTACACCCTCCTTTAAACAAGAAATTGATGAGTTTCTACAAGAAGCAGTCGACACTGGGATTATTTCCATCAATACCAAAAAACATCTCATGGTCAGGGATCCTGCAAAACAATACCTATATATGTTGCCTAAAATTCATAAATCCATCGATAAACCACCAGGAAGACCAATTGTATCTGGCATTGGATCCCTGACGGAACCCCTGTCTATGTTTTTGACTGAAAAACTGAAACCACTATTATCATGTATCAGAGCCAGAATTCAGGATACAACGGAATTCTTACAAATTGTTTCCGAATCACAACTTGAATCTGGTTGGCTATTATGCACCTTGGATGTTAAATCATCGTATACTAGCATTCCACACTGGGCAGGACTGATGGCCCTGGATTTTTGGTTGAAGAAAGCCAATATTTATCCCCCTGGAATGAACACATTACTTGTGTGTATGGCTGAACATGTCCTAACTAAAAATGTATTTTATTTTCAACAAGACTGTTACTGGCAGATACAAGGTACGGCCATGGGGGCATCTTTTGCACCTATTTATGCAGATTTGTATATGGGGTACATTGAAGAACATATAATTTATGATGAATTGCATAATGTGTATCTACCTGAAATTGACATCTGGAGGAGATACTTGGATGACTGTTGGCTTGTATGGAAAGGAGGCCCGGACTATCTCCAAGAATTCATGGAACATCTCAATGGAAATATGTGGGGGACTGAATTCACTGTGGAATATAATTTGAATGACATTCATTTTCTAGATGTCCATTTACAACGACAACCGGATCATACACTCAAAACATCTGTTCATCGTAAGTTTCCCCAATATACCACATTACTACATGCCAATAGTCTCCATCCGAAACACATTATCAAGAACATTCCAAAATCTCAGTTTCTGAGAATTAAAAGAATATGTTCTTCTGAACAGGATTTAAATATACATCACGAGGAATTGACTAGCAGATTCTTGGCTAGAGGTTACCATTGGGATACCATCAGTTCTGCGGTACAATGGAGCAAAACGCAACCCAGGGACTCACTACTAATTTACAAGAAAAAAGCCAGATCTAATAATCCAGACATATGTAGATTTATCACCACATATGGAAGAAACAGTCACAATTTTATCAATATTATCAATACACATTGGAATATACTCACATCCCACCCTCTTTTGGAGGGCTATTTAGGAGAACGTTGTTATTTCTCTTACAGGAAGGGTAGAACATTAGGTTCCCATTTTTCTCATTACAAAAGGAGTATTATGCATGATAACCCTGATACGCAGAGAACTTTAACAGGGGACAAATTAGTGGGCACATATCCCTGTGGCCACTGTAGTTTTTGTGGCTATATATTCAAAACTAAAAGCTTCACTAGCAAGAATACTGGCCAGGTACATGATATCAAAATCTTTGGGAACTGCAGTTCTGACTGGATTATTTATCTAGCTACATGCACATGCCAGGCTTTTTATGTAGGTCGAACATCCAGACAATTCCGCATCAGGATATCAGAACATTTGGGAGATATCAGGAATTGCAGATCAACAAACGCACTATACAGACACACTATCAAGCATCCTACGGCCAAATTTTCTTTTTGCATCATTGATAACATCATTGGAAACAGGGTATTTAAAACAGGATGGCATGAGATTCTTAACAATAAAGAGAAAAGATGGATAGTTAAATTGGGTGGGCTCTTCCCACCAGGGCTTAATGACAAAATGTGAATTTTTCACAAATTCTTATTATACTCACTATTCTCAGCTTTTTCTTATTGAAAAAGACATCTGTGCAAAGTGTGACCCAACATTTACTATGGATATCATTATTAGTAACTTTGTATTATTGTGCTAACCTTCTTTATCTTCATACAGCACTCATCTACTTCACAACATTAAGGTAATTTTTTATCTTATTTTTTTACAATTTGATATTATTGATGGTTTGGTACAGCCTCAGATGGACAACAACAATCTCTGCACATTTATTGTATGCCATTTATATATGTTTTATTTTTCATTATTATTTGCAACATAATTAATGATTTTTTCTTCCTAGACAGGAAGTGATGTCATAGCTCTCTTATAGGGTATATAAGGAGCAGCTCTTATTTTGTGTTTTCTAACTACTGATGAAAGCTTAAATAGCTGAAACCGGTCTAGTTCTTGTATAATAAAATATAAGTATTGGAACCACTCGAGGTGCTGGCTTTTTTCTCAATATAGTATACTTTCAACCCTTATTAATAATTTTCTTATCAAATAACCCATATGTATGAGCTCGGAATGAGATTTAAAAGAAAAATTCGAAGTAATCAGCATTCCCTAGTTTTTATATTACTTGACTTCCTCCAGTTGAGAAGCCATCAAGTAAACTGGTTGTAATTATTTTATCTGAAAAATACATAACCTTGCATTTGTGTGTACTAAATGAAAATCCTACATCCTTTGCCCATTCACTAACTGTTTACATATTCATTTAGCACATCTGCGTTAGAAGTTTGTTGTAGTGTAAATCCAATTTTAAAATCATCAGCGTACTGTGATATGTAGTATTTGTTGTTCTTAGGAAATGCTGAAACACCAGCTTGAACAAGGCAGGGCTTAACACAGATCCCTGTGAAACACTTACCTTTACATATAAATAATTAGAGTGAACACCCTGAATCTTACCATACTGTTTTCTACCCATTCCAATCCACCTTGTAATATAACTGTTTATTTTGTAAACACTTAAACACTAGTCATAAGGTCCAATAAGCATCTCTCAAAACACGTTCCAATAAGTGGAGTTAAACTACTTGGCCTATAGTTTTGCAACTGGTTTCTCTTTCCCTTCTTGTAAATAGACACATGATACTTTTCATGATTCAGGGCGGCCACGGTGGTGCAGCAGTTAGTGTTGCTGCCTCAGAGCAAGAGGTTCTCTGGTTCGATTCTTGGCTGGGGTGCCTACTGTGCGGAGTCTGCATGTCCTCCCTGTGGTCACGTGGGTTTCCTCTGGGTGCTCCGGTTTCCTCCCACATCCCAAAGACATGCTGTAGGTGGATTGGACACTCTAAATTGGCCATAGTTGTGAGTGTGTGCATGTGTGTGCCTTCTGTGGAAGGTTGGGTGCTGGGCTGGCAACTCGACACTGTAGAATTCCACTGCCAATCATGACCAGACAAGTGATCCACTGTGGCGACCCCTAACCGGGAAAAGCCGAAAGAAGAAGAAGAATACTTTTCATGATTCAGGGACATTACCCTTTTCCAGTATTTCATTAAAAATTAAAGTTAATCTATGTGTAAGTTTATTCTTCCTATTAAGTAACAGAATGGCTGGAATCAGATCCGGGCCCATGGATGTCATATCTTTCAACTTTGAGAAAACAGCTAGTATGACTGATTCAGCTATATTTGAACAATAACCTGTCACTAAATAGCATTGCCAATTACCCATGGTAGTCAAACCAATGTTAGTGTAAAAAATAAATTTGCTAGCTATCCTATTAATATCTCTAGTGTCTTCATTATCCATTAGTATTGCAAATATTGGACTGTCTCTCTTACCTGAGTTATTTATATATTTGTAAAATTCGTTATTGTTCTTGCAATTGCAGATCAATTTGCTTTCATAACAAGCCTTGACATCCTTAATTTATTTTTTAAAAATCTTACTATTTTTGTTAAGTATCTTCCTATTGATGTCAATTGGAAGTTTCCTAAATATTTTATAACCTCACTTTTTTTCTTAAACTGATTTGTTAAAGACTTATTCCACCAGTAAGGAAATGTCAACTTGTTATTCCCTTTTCTTAATGAGGAATAAATACAAGCCTGCAGATAGTCTTCAATAATTTGATATCTGTTGCAAATATCCAAACTCTGCACCTCGGTTGACAAATCAGTCTGCATTAACTGCAAAAGTAAATTTTGTATGGCACCTTTATCACACTCTTATTTCAGTGACTGTAATAAGAAATGGGTTGCTGTGTCTAATCCAAAAAATACAGAACTGTGGTCAAATGTACCCAGCGGAGAAAGTAACTTTAAAGAAGCTACCTTTTCAGGTACATTAGTGATAATAAGATCAAGTGTGCTATTTCCTCTAGTATTAAACTTAACTAGTTGAGTCATCCCATGAAAGTGCCAAATATTAATAAATTCCTTGTCAATATTGGGAATCTTGAGGCAATGTTACAACTGCCTCATGTACACAGACAACCCTCTCCTCCTCCCAACAAATTCCAACACATGTGAGAGATGCAACAATATAGCCAAATTGGAGGCTAAGCTCTCTCAACTCAGTACTGGCATAACCAGTCAGGAGGAGAAGGAAACCACACTCACTACAATTCCAGTCTCACATAGACCTACCACGACAGCAAACCAAACACATAATCACACAAAAACATACTCGGAGGCTCTAAATAAAGATCTGCCAAAGCAGCAGAGACCTCCAAAGCAGGCACCCAAGCAGCCGCTTCCCCAAAACAAAACACGTGCAACACAAATCTCACAAAGCCAGTGTGCCGAACAGTCACAGCCCTTAAGACTAAACAAAACACCTGATACACTTGTAATAGGTGACTCTATCGTCAGGCACACTGACATCCCGCTCACCAGGCTGAACAAGGAGAGGGTCACGGTGAGCAGCCTGTCGGCCGCTAGGATCCGCCACATAACACAAGCACTCAGGTCACTCCAAGGCAAGTACAAATATGACTCAGTCATTGTCCATGCTGGTGTGAATGACCTGAGACGTACCTCCCTGGACTACATGAAAAGAGACATAAAGGAGCTCTCTGAGCATGTAGCCCAGGCCGGTATGACCCTGACCTTGAGTAGCATCTTACCCTCACCAAGAATGATGCCATAATATGAAGACAAGATGATCAATTTCAACAACTGGCTTAAGTACTGGTGTCATTCAAAGGGGATCCAATGCCTGTCAGCTTGGGATGATATGCTCGACAAGCCACGATGCTTCGCTAGGGACGGCTTGCACCTGTCACCCCTGGGCTTTCGGATATTGGCAAAGGCTTTTGCTACCCCCATAGTGCCTTTTTTAGGCAAGGCTCAAAAGACAAACCCACCTACATAGGTATCACAAGGGATAAGAAAATAAGAGTAATGCTACTCAACGCCAGAAGTCTAAACCTCAAGATGCATGCACTCGAAACTCTCCTTAGCATGGAGAACATCGATATCTGTGCAGTAACAGAAACCTAGTTCAGGGCTCCGGAGAGCACCCCAGCACTACCAGGTTATACCTCATACCATGCTTTTCGGCCCCAAAACTTGGACCGAACCACAAAAGGAGGGGGAGTATCGATATTCATCAAAGATACCCACACCTCCAGGTTGGTGGCAAAGCACGAAGCATCAGAGACTATCCATGTGCAACTAACAGTGGGTAAAACTGCCTTCCAGTTTATAGCCTGCTACAGACCACCCTCCCAAACCCAGGAACCCAACTTGGCCTTCCTGAGAACACTGGAAAATATGAAGGTCTCTCCAAACACCATTATATTGGGCGACTTCAACTACCCAAACATAGACTGGGAGCATTACTCTAGCTCCAACACCCTAGCCCAAAGGTTCCTAGAATTTATAAACTCAAATGCTATGGAACAACTTGTTACCACTCCCACAAGAGGGGAAAACATACTGGACCTGATCATCACCAACATGGGGACTCTATGCTCCAGACCAGAAGTGTATCCCTCACTTGTAAGATCAGACCATAAACTAATCTCAGTGGATATTCACATCCTGATCCCACCCCCTGCCCAGACAACCACAGTGAAAAACTTCTCTAAAGCAAATTTCACACTCTTCAAAACTGAGGTGGAATCCTTCAAAGCCCCCGGGCCTGTGGAAAATATGGCCCAGACCGCAGAATCCTTTATAAACGCATTCTATGAACACCTTCAGGAATGCATGGATCATGTGATCCCAAATAAAACCAAGACCCAATCCTCCAAAGGCAGACGTCCTGTCTGGTGGACCCCAGCCATAAACAAACTATACAATAGAAGGAGGAAGCTACTAAATTATAGAGCAAAATCCCAAAAATGGAAGGCATCACTGATCAGTATTAGCAAAAAACTACGGGCACACATAAAATTGTCTAAGGCCAGCTTCGAGAGAAAAATTGCACAGGACACTAAGGATAATCACAAGGCTTTCTTTAGTTATGTTAGGAACCTGGGTGGTAATTCCCAGATATGCTCAGAATTAGTCCAAAATGACAAAAATGAACCCACAGACATCATACCTCTCAACCTGGAAACATCAAAAATCTGGACAAGGCCCATGAAAAATAGGTACAAATCTTAATTTGCATATTGTGGGATGCCAACGTTCAAACGCAAACTGAACAGATAACCAAAAATGGCACCAGAGTCCCCCTGCAGCCATTGCAATGTACCATTAACTGGTTAATTTTCCCTATTTACCATAAACACTATAATGTACTGCTTTACTTCTACAATATTTGGATTAATTTAAAAAGTTTATTTTACATTTTATAGCATAAACACTACTAGACCTCTGCTAAACAAAGCAATACAGTCTCACAATGAAAATAGACTTAGCATTATAACTACTCTGCCCTTGAAACTCACATTCATTGAAACAGCATTGAAACCCACAAAGAAAATGCATCTGGCCAGTGGTAAGATTAGCTTTGGGCTGTTTTCAAATCACACAAAACATTACATGTGTTCTTTGATACATCTTCCGGACAATATTAAATTATATTCCTTGTATAATACAGCATACATTTAAATTTATTGTTTTGAAACACCTTTACTGTAAGCAATGAAACAAATGCATGAACCAATGTTTGACTAAACTGCCCAGTTCAGAACATTTCCATCATAAAAGTATGAATAATGTCTACAATCCACCAGTATCAGTAAATGCACAATCTCTGCAGAAGTAAAAGTCACATAATACTTCCACATTAAGGAGATATGTAACTAATGAAGCAAACAACTTAATATTTCATTGTTTCATCTACAAATAACATGCCTGTCGCATAAAAAAAAAATAAGCTAGTAATATTACAACAGGGAATTGATGGTAAACTGATAACAGGCTCATAATTACTAGCCATCTCTGCCAAAGAGAACATTCTCAGGACTGCAAAGTACAAAGAACCCACAGCCTTCTATATCAAAAGTATTTGACCCATCATACTACTGATTCTACTGACAACACAAACACACTTACTATAAACAGCATTATACCCATCTCCCCCTGAAGACCTATGCAGCATAAGTTAACAAATGTAAAATAAAAATAAATAAAATAAATAAGAAATCTGGAACCAAAAATTTATTGGGAAGGGGACAAAAGACCAAAACAAGGGACACATTTTAAACATTGCTTGTATGATAGTATAAAATGTTTGACAGGAAGACTGAAACTTAAATGACAATGATTATTCAGTGAATTTAGTTCTCATTTATTTGCCAGAAAACAAAATTTTAAGAGAAACAGACCGTATTTATGAGCCAACATTCCAGACAGTCTCTCTCAGACACACTTTCTGCTGCAGCTGTTATGCCCTACCTGCAAGTCAATATGAACATTAAAGCATAGTTTCTCCTGCAGCAGTAAAATCAAAATAAAACCAGTCTGTTAAAGCACACCTCCTGCAGCCATTAAAATACAAGTAAGCCAAAATGTCCTCTCAAATAAAATGAATAAAGCTACTACCAACAAATCAAGTGTTAGAACTACCATCCATCCTTACAGATCGTATCAGTCAGATATCAGGTAAGAATTATCCTTATCACTTGGATAAGGGTTTAAAACTAAACATTTAAAACAGTGTCTTTCAAATAACATACAGCACATACCTTTAAATTGGTATTTCTCAAGTAAGAGGGTAGGTCTCTATCTTTACCTGCTGTACATGTCTCTCTGATACTTCATCCTGATTCCTGTACCATAGAAAACAGCAGCAGCATAACTTCCTGTCTTCCTTTCAGCCCAGCCAGCATTTTAAACAGAAGCCGCTCAATTCAAATGTAAAAAAATGATGGGGTGTCAATCGTGGCACCCCATCATTTATGGTTGGGAGGTCTGACAGACATTGCCAACATCCTAGCTGACAGGTTCAGCGCAAACTCCCCCCCCACCAAAAAGGCAAATATCTATCCCAGCAGAGTGCTGCCCCCCTGACATCTCAGATGCTCAGGTAAGAGCCGCCCTCTCCAAAGCAAAAAACACAGTATCAATGGGACCAGACGGTGTCCCGGGCTGCGTCCTACATGAACTCCAAGAAGAGCTAAACCCAAACATAAAACTACTGTTCAATCTCAGCCTTACTACAGGATATGTGCCCAAAGAGTGGCGTACAGCAACAGTGGTCCCTCTCCATAAAGGTGGTGCCTCAACGGATCCTGGAAACTATCGCCCCATAAGCCTGACTAGCTTGGTCTGCAAAGCTATGGAAAGGATCATCATGGACCTCATAAATAAAGATATTGGACCTACAAACACTGGATCCTACCCAGTTTGGCTTTGTTAAGGGCAGATCCTGCCTCTTAAACCTGGTTGATTTCTTTGAAACAGTCACCAAGGCCATTGACAAGGGGAAGGTGGTCCACACAGCCTACCTGGACCTCGCAAAAGCCTTTGATACAATACCCCTCTCGGGCATTATAGATAAGCTCACCAGCTTAAATATAAACCCCTATGTCACTAGATGGATTGCAAATTGGCTCAAGGACAGAGCCCACATGGTTAGAATTGCTGGAGCCATGTCAGACTCCAAGCCAGTTACAAGTGGTGTCCCACAAGGCTCAGTCCTGGGACCTCTCTTGTTCGGTATATATTTCTCGGAGGTACAGGTCAACACGGAAGGACTGTGGCTGACCAAGTTCACAGATGACTGCAAACTGGGTGCCATAATCGACTCTCCAGCCGACACAAGCATCCTCCAAAAGGGCCTCATAGAAACAGACAACTGGTGCCAGAGCCATGGCCTCAAGCTAAATGCCAAAAAGTGTATAGTCATCCCCTTTGGCAAAATCAAAGTGCCCACAAATTACCACATAGGTGGTAATCCATTAAGTACAGAAGAAGTAATTAGGGACCTGGGGACTCAAGTTGATAGCAATCTCTCATTTGACAACCACGTGGCCAAAGTGGTTAGAAAAACATTTTATATAGCCCACCTAATCATGAAGGGATTCACATCTAGATCAGGGGACATCTTCGTGCCTCTTTACTCATCCCTCATCAGGCCCATAATTGAGTACAATGCCCCTTACCAGACACCTGCAGCAGCAGGAAAGAACCCAAAAGTACCTCACCAAGAGGATCAAAGGGCTCAAACAGATGCCATATGCTGCCCGGTTAAAGAAACTCCAGCTCTACTCAGTGGAATACCACCTGCTCAGAGGCGATCTGTGCCTGACGTATAAAGCCATGTCCAACCCAGAATTAATGGACACGCTGCACCTCAGAAAATCCAAATCCCATCGAGCTACGCTCGAGACTTGAACCTCAGCACTGAAATAAATAGGACATGCTGGAGGGACAGATTCATAACCCAGAGGCTCCCTTCACTCTGGAATAAAATCCCAGTCCAGGTTAGGCAGAGTCCCTCATTGACTCTCTTCAAGAGGAATCTTGATGAGTGGATGGGAGATCATAGGTTTACCCCGGGTATCACTTCTGTGTCACTGTTAGACAGAGGCACAGTATACTAACCTCGAAAAAGGGCATAGCAAAATAAATTTAAAATGTGTGGCGAAAGCCAAACACATTCTGGCTAGGCTTATAAATGCCCTAGGGCAGATAGCCTAGTATGAACCTATGAACCTATGAATATATGAGATGCTACTTCGTATAATTCTAATCAATTCTGGAGTAATTAAAATCCCCATTAAGTAATGTTTCACCCTTTTAATCCAGACAATTGTCCAGATTCTTAGGTTATTTCCAGTGGGAACTACTGCCCATACTTGAGGAGTGGTATGTAAGAACTATATAAAAGTTTGTAGAAGTAACATTAAGAATTTGAACAACTAAAGCTTCATAAGCCTGGTCAGACATGTTGAGACAAGATGTTATACATTTATATACCCAGAGTACAGTGCCGCCCCCCCTAAGATTTTCATGTATGTATTTATACTTAACGAAGTTCCTTAACAAATAACATGAAGACTTCCAAAACTCAGTAACAGCAATCATTTTGTTCTGATAATTAGCAATTAATACTGGCAGCTATTTATTTCCCAGGCTTCTAACTTTACAAAGGAAATAGTTAACAGGTTTGCTAGCTTTTTCACAAATTGCCTTTTATTTTACACTTTTTTTTTCTAGAAAATTTTCGAGCTGTGAATTAATTTTACTAGCCATAAAACTTGATCCAATACTCATTCAGGTGAGTTTTAGCCCATGAAAACAGACTGTGATCACAATAGCTTTCTTCCCTGTATTTAATTAAGTGAATATCCTACACCACAGAAGATTCCCTTGGCCAGTTGTTAAACATGTCAGCTTTTGTATGCATGCAGTCATTTAAAGAGGGTAAATGAATGATCTCATTCAACATAAACTGCACTCCCTTTGTTTCTAAAACCTCTATTATATCCAACAAGTATGCTTTCATATACTGTATCAGTGTAAACCTTAAATCCAACACGTAGTACATAGAAGTCATACTTTGGTTTAACTAAGCTTAATTTTGCTTTTATGTTAACTGCATCAAGTAGTCTTAACCAAGGTAAAACAGAAATAGTATGAGAAGCCTTATCCAGTTTGGAAAGCTCCTTTGCTACAGGCCTTAAAAAAGAATCACCCAAGAATAAAACTTCAATGTTACCTTCAATCACATTTGTTATCCCAATATCCCCTTGACAGTAATAACTAAAGGAGGTTTACCTACACTGTCTGTTTAAGTACATTTTTTTTATTTGAAATCCTGTTAGTTGCATTCTTGTCACATAAAAGAGGATTGTCTACAGTCCAATTTTTCTCTAAGATAGGGTCTGTACAATCCTGATCCTGGTCTACTACCCCCAGACCTTTAATAACTGAGCAAATCTCATTTATTATAATGACTTTTGGATAAAAGCAGGCATGGGATTCTATAGATATTAATTAGTCTCCTCCCTCCAGATTGCCACCTGTTTCATTAATCCTAAGTGTTCAATATCCTATGATTGCTGTTTAATATTCACAGTATGATTTTCTGATCTGACTTTGTTTACCCTGTATATCAATTCTACTATTTGTTTCTGCGCATCACGTGATGATATTATGCAGTTTATTAACTGAACTTTGTATGCTGGAGCTTTTCTACCTGGGCCTCCAGTGAAAATGGGATTCATGCCCAGTCATACCTTCTCAGTAAACAAATGCCAAATAAAATAAAAACAAAATTAATATAATTGTTAGCCTCACTGTCTGATATTAAAGAGATACTACTCCCAAGTTTTTTGGGCTAGCCCCAAAGAGCCCCTCCACGAAACCATTCCTTATTATTATATCATGACCAATGTCGATATGCAACTTATACTTTTTTGAGGTACTTAGAGTCCTTTTTCCTTTCCTTTCCTTTGCTGTCTTCAGTGGAGAGTTATGATTAGAGTTCTTGTCTGGCACTTCTTTTTTATTTCTTTCTGTACAATCCTCAGATGTCTCAGTGATAGCTCCTTCTATAGAACTCTCTCTTCCCTCATAACAATCCCTGATGTATTCAACATTTCTTGTAAATGCTTTTACATACTGGCTGCTACGTTCCAATACATCAGTGCTCACTCTGCTTCGCACAGTCTTTAAGAGCTCAGTCAGTTGACTACAGTTAGCACAATGGCTGTATAAACAGACTAAAATATACTCTACAGTGTTTACATTCTCTAATGTACTTAGACTTCAGTAGGTCTTCTTACACATATAGATTTAAAGATTCCATCATTTATTGCTTGCCTCCAAAAAAATATACCAGGAAGCAAGCAGACCACTAGTGTCCCAAGCCCCTAAAAGGACTCAAGGAGAACTAATGCACAGAATCCCTCAGTTGCAAAGTAGAAATCTGAAAGTGCACAGCTCTACCAAACCCTCACTTCTGCTTGTTTGCTTTCCCTTACAAAGCAAAGTGTCTTCTCCTACACGCAGGACGCTACCCTCACTGCAGTTAGAAACAGAAAAGGTACACAAGGCAGCCAACTGCCCTTAAGTGCTCTTAGCCCTTAAAAGGCCTTAAGGAGAATTACTACACAGAATTCCTTAGTTACAAAGTAAAAAAAAAACAGAAAGCACACAGTTCTGCCAAACAATCCAGGTTGAAACAACAAAAAAGCTAAACCAGCAACATGGAAAGATAAAACCTTTAATAACACTTACAAAACACAAAGCTTTCAGGTATAAGCACCCTTCCTCAGTCTGTAATAAAAACTAATACAAAAAGTATGGTTTTAAATACAGTTATAAAAGACACAGCTAACCAATAAAAGTACAAACGCAATTAAGTAATCGTTATACAACCCAATTAAATTAAAGGTACATTCGGGTACTGGAGGCACATTTGTTTTTGTTTTAGTATAGGTTTTATAGTAACAGTTCCATTTAATCCTGGTATTCTGTTTGCAGTCAATCTCAGTATCCATTTATACTCTGCCTACAATCCAGGTTGACAATACAGAGACTCCAATTCGTGTGACCCTGCATAAGATCAAATGGGTATCAGAAAATAAGTTTATTAATGAACATTTTCTGTTACTCTGATAGTATCTGGCATCAGAATGAGACTAATTAAGAGTTTTTGGCTTCCTACTTCAGTGAACATCAAGCTCACACCTTTCCAATGCCCTATATGTTACAGTCACCTTTCCAATGCCCTATATGTTACAGTCACCTTACAGTCACCTTTCCAGTGCCCTATATGTTACAGTCACCTTTCCAATGCCCTATATGTTACAGTCACCTTTCCAATGCCCTATATGTTACAGTCACCTTTCCAGTGCCCTATATGTTACAGTCACCTTTCCAATGCCCTATATGTTACAGTCACCTTTCCAATGCCCTGCATGTTACAGTCACCTTTCCAGTGCCCTATATGTTACAGTCACCTTTCCAATGCCCTATATGTTACAGTCACCTTTCCAGTGCGCTATATGTTACACTCACCTTTCCAGTGCCCTATATGTTGCAGTCACCTTTCCGATGCCCTATATGTTACAGTCACCTTTCCAGTGCCCTATATGTTACAGTCACCTTTCCGATGCCCTATATGTTACAGTCACCTTTCCAGTGCCCTATATGTAACAGTCACCTTTCCGATGCCCTATATGTTACAGTCACCTTTCCAATGCCCTATATTTTACAGTCACCTTTCCAGTGCCCTATATGTTACAGTCATTCCTACTGGAATTTACAGCAGAGCAGCAGAGAGCTGAGCTGAGCTGTTCCCCACCTGAAAGCAGGTTATTATTTGGCTTTATTTGACTGTAGGGTCTTAATTTTTCTCTGCATGCCTGTAACTACCACAGGGAATGGCATGCAATGGACATCAGTGAGACCATGTCACTCAATTTTGCCTGATGAAATAATCCTTCAAGACTGCCCAGCCTCTCTTGAAGCCAGCACTCATGGTGGATCTCCAGTCTTCAATGTAGACTCCACAGCAGGAAAGAGCACCCAGACGTGTGCTGTATACCCTGCCTATAAACAAGATTGAGGTGGCTGAGCCGTGTCAATCCTATCTTCCCTCCATGCCACCTCATGCAGATGCCTGAGCGGCTATTTGAACTTAGATCACATAGGTCATAGTCAGGGCTTTATCCCCCTATTCTAGAGCTGGCTAGTTTACCCAATTATTTTATGATTCCCTAAAAAACTATTTTCCCAAACTATTGATTTCTTGACATTTTTGACATGCTTCATTCACTGAGGCTGCTATTCATGTTCACTAAAAGAGTTGCTTTATTTATTTATTTGTTTTATTTATTGACCTTTGATTACCAGAAAAGTCTAACTGGGTCAAATTGTACAGTCTTCAAAATTAATGAAAAAACAGATACACTTCAATTAACTATACTAAACCAGACCCTATATGAGAACGTTGGTTAAGAATAGTATATGACAAAGATTTAAAAGTCAGAGAAGTTTTAGCCAGTTTATAGAGAAGTTAAAGGTAAGTTGGTATAATATAAACAGGAATTGTGATACATAGTGAGTGAAAAGCAGACTATTGGTATATTTAGAGAGAAAGCCAGGAGGGTGTGGGTGAAGAGGGGAGAGTAAGGAGATGTAAAGTATGAATAGGTATTTGTCCAAATTTAGGGATATAGTTTATCCTGGTGTTTAGCAAGAACAGAGCCAGCTTTTGGCTAAGAAGCCTTTCAGAGTTGTTTTGAAGGATGGGAGGGAAGTTATTGATCTGATATATAGAGATAAGGAGTTCCAGGCCTTAGCAACACGGTGTGGATACAGACAATGCCCAGCAGATCTGATAGATTTGTGGACAGACAGGAATTTTTGTTCATTGGATCATAATGACCATCTAGGAACTTAGCTGTGTAGAATGTAGTTTAGTGCTGGACAAGTAGATTCTGGATAATTTTATAGGCGGCAAGAATCTCTGTTTATTTTAGTTGATATGGCAGTTCTAATCAGTTTACTCTTCATTGCTATACAGTGGTGGGTCATGAAAGGGGTACGTGCTGCAAATTTAGCAACTTTGTTATATAACATTGTTCAAGTTTTGATTCTTGTGATGCCTGAAGGTTAGTAAGGATGGGAGCACCATAAAGAAGTGTGGGTGGAAATAGGTAGTGGCAAATGTCGCTTTAGTTGTATTGTTGAGAAAGCTTTTAGATCTATAAAGCATCCCTAGGTTTTGGTGAGTTTTTCTTATGCAATTTTTTTATATGCAGGTCAAATTTAAGATTATCATCTTCTGCCATCCCTAATGATTTGCTATGAGAAGTGACTTCAGTGGTTTTACTAACAAGAGACAGGACTTTAAATTTTGTTTTCTTGTGGGAAAGATATTTGGGGAAAAAAGCAGCAGTTTGTTTTTTGTAGGGTTAAGCATAAGTCTTGAGTTACAGAACCATGTTTCAGTTGCTGTTAAAGCTTTCTGAGTAATTTTTTGGAGGTGTGCCATGTTGTCATATGTGCAAATGAGTGTATAAAAATCTGTGTACTGTATTAGGGAGGCCTGTTGGGCAGATGTGTAGAGGTTGTTGGTGAGAATGCTAAAGAGGACTGGACTAAGGCTAGATCCATTCGGCATACTGTTGGTAACTGGGAAGTAAGGAGAGAGGGTACAGTGCCATTTTACTGACTGATACCTAATGGACAGGTAGCTTTTCAACCAGAGAAGAGTGGGCTGACAGAGTCCTAATGAGGACATTTGAAGTAGAGGTTTGCTATAACAAGCTGTGTTGAAGGCTTTATACAGGTCTTAAATAAGGAGAGGTCTAGTTTACCATTATCTCTAGCTTTATTGACAATATCTGTATAGGTTAAAAATGGTGGTGTTAGTACTATGGGATGGACAGAAGCCATGTTGTATGGGAGACAGAAGTTCTTCCTGCAGGAGGTAGCTTAGCTATTGTTTTTGAATACATTTTTTCAAGTATTTTGGAGGGGGGGGTACAATTGTTATAGGTCCAAAGTTAATAATGTCTGCTGAATGTCCTCCTTTGTGCGGAAGGATAATGTGTGACTTTTTCCAGAGAGAGAGCATGTGTGATTCCTAGACTGACCTCTTTATAAGGATTGAGACAGGGTAGCAATGTTATCGGCTGCTATTTTAAGGTATTCATTTGGAATGTCATCAGCTGAAGTAGAGCATGGTTTGAGTTTGTATATGAGTAGCTTTATATAGGATTTAGACACAGGTTTGAAGGTGAAAGGTGAAAGTGGATGTGGTAATATATGGCTGCTAGGCAGGGTTAGTATTAGATGTTGGGGAATAATTGGTTAGGGATGCTATACTAATTTATATTTATGTAAGTGTGATCTACAAGACTTCATCAGGAACGCTGTACATGGTATTTTATTAATTATATATATCTATATATATATATATATATATATATATATATATATATATAAAATGCAAAGGAATTTAAACTAATATATATTTTGCTGTTGCAGAGAATTTTCTTTTCTTTTCTACAAGGTACAACCATCTCTGAATTGGTATATATAGATATCAGGGATGTGGAAGGTATAGAGACCCTACAAAAATAACGTTAACAGAGAACAGCAATTGCTTACATTTACTGTTCTCCTTTAATTATATATTTTTCAAAATTATATGATTCACAATTACAGATCTCAGAATTACAGTAGTAAGCCTCATCTAAGATCATATACTGATTCCAACTAAGGACTATACCTTATCTATTATGTTAAGCACACCAGGGCCCTATCTATGTAGCCTACCCATTTGAATTTACTGTGATCTCTGGGCACACATTGTATACTTAGAGGGTCTTAAGTGAAGCCAGAACTTCCTCAAGTTGCAGTTAGAAGACTTTATTTTGAAGACTATCATTTAAGTACAAAACACAGGCATCCCACACAGAGAAGGTGGTATACATCAAAGATTTCTTAAGGCAAAGTAAAATGTAGCAAACAGTTCCTTCATCGCAGCCTGCATGAATGCAGCTCACTGAAAATGGTTACAAGTGTCCATTACATGATTTTAAGCGTAACACATTCTTTTCTGATGTACTTTTGAGAGTGTAATGCAGTTTTATCAAACATAAGGATCAAAGTAAAGCAGTCTTTTAAAAAGCATCATCAAAATGACACTGCAAATAACATATCAGTATCGCATCAAGCAAGATGAAGGTGAAAGGCAGCAGTCTTGCTATTTCTGACATGAAATACCGAAGAAATGAACTAGATTAGATTGACTTGTACTTGTAACATGGTCACATGGGACTCATTTTACCACTCTGCCTTACAAATGAAGCATTGTAATGTGCATCATGGCTTTCAGACAAGGAGGGTTACATTTGTTAAAACACATTTCCAAAATCCTTGCTTCTGCATGAGTTATGCCTCTTCTCAGAATCTCCCTAGGTCTTCAGTAGGAGAAGGTAAAAGGCTTTTCAGTGCATAACCAGGAAAAGCCGAAAGACACAACAACTCTGTTAAACAACATATAAAGAAGTGACATATTCATCAACACAGTTAAAACAGCTCTGTGTTGTTGGCACTTCAGATCCCAAACTGTATTTTAGTTGTCATAACACAACATGTACCTTACTTAGTAAAAGTTATTGAAATGGCTAAATATGCATTGGACATTTGTAGAGTCAACTGCTCTGCAATCATTTATAAGACATTGGCTACATTTGTTTAGTTATTCATTCTTAGATTACCAGTTAAGATCTGGAGACATATTTATAACACATTCATGCTCAGACTTTGAGCTTTTTTTTATCACCAGCATATCTAGTTCCTATTATCACACTTGAGCTGTGACTCATTTGCATATGAGGATTTCTTTGTGCACATCATTTAAAACATTGCACTGACCTTAAAAGTATTGTGATTTACTGTATTGTGTCAAGCTTACTGACTGATAGGTGCATATGAAGTTTTATGTTGATACATTTATTCCTTCAGCGCTTTCTTATGTGCTCCCTTTCTAAACTGGTTCTGTGTCCATCCTGCCTAGTACATAAGTCATGCCTGAAATTCATTCAGCAAAGTAAAAAACAAAAAAAGCATAGTATTAAATAAAAACACTCCTGCAATATTACAATACATGTATGGATGTTTGGCTGAGGAATGAATGTAAGAGTCGTATACCTATAGACAAGGAAAGATGAGCAGGGAGCCTAAGCCACTGAAAAATGAGGATGTGGGTAACATTTTATCCAAAATAAATTAAATGACTTCTAATGCAATTCAATATAAAAGCAAAACGTGGTATCCCTCATCCTAAATGGTATAAAGAATGGTCAAATGCAAGAGACTGTCGGATGTGCATAGCCCTTGTACGTAAATTAGTTTACAGGCAGAGAAGAAGATGGTGGCATCAGTGATTTCCTTTATTATCTCAGGACCTCAAGAAAAATGTGGAAAACTACAAGTCACTTAGAATTACATGCATTAAGTAACAAGTGATGAAATGCCTGAATCAAATAGGCTGGTGCCCTTCCGGATTGTAAATCAACTAGATGAACAAAAGTATGTAGTTATATCACAGAGGTTTTACAAGTCCAAAATGATTGAGTGCTATGACTGATTAGCTGCCAAACACAAGGGAAACCATTTGAATATAATGTGTTTAGATTTCTGCCAAAAATACGATGCTGAACCTCTCAGGGTGATAGTGAGTAAACAGCATTTTAGGAGATGAAAATGAAAAATGCAGTAAGCGAATTATCATGTGGCAGTCTAGAAGTCTGTGAGATGCAAGTGTTTTGTTGTTCAGCATATCTATGTCCGATACCACACAGAGGAATCAGAATAAGGCAAGTCTGTCTGCTGATGACACCAGGACTAGAGCAATTATTAAGAAGGTGTACAATATCATCCAGCACAACCAACAGTGACTCATACACTGGGCAGATGGCTGCAGGTAAACATAAAAATGCGAAAGGCTTTGAACTTGATTGGCAGCAATCAGTTAACATTTGTATATTATGGAGTGGCCCTAGGGTATGAACTGAAAGGAAATGTAACCCTAAGGTAAAATCATGCTCTGAAAAAGGGAAGCTGTACAACAGTAGGTTATATTACAGTCATATTGAAGATCGTATGGAAATCTTAGGAGCAGTGCTACTAAAAAGGACTAAGTGGTACACTTACAAAGGAAGGGGTAGCAATTGTACATACATTGCATTGGCTTTCTGGTTCAGCATTTTAGCCAAGAAGTAGAAAGAAGAAGTTTTGGATAGTAAAAGAAATATATGCATAGATAAGCAGAAGAATTGTTTAAGTCTTAATTTAGAAAACTATAAAGAAAAACATATAGCATTCACAACTACTCTTTCATTTTTTATAGAAATCTAACATTGCACTTTCTACGCTGTAAGGTTACTTATATGTACTTATCTTTTCTTTTTTCTTTCCTTGTTCCCATCCTCACATTTATGTTCTATAAGGACTATATTCAATTAGCTCCTTCACCTCAATTAAAATGCATGACCAGCTTGCTGTTTTCATATACAAATTTTAGAAGAGCTTCTTCCTCTGTGTTTGGCATAACATTCCTCCCTGTGTCAAGCAACATCCTGTTATCTCAATAATATTTGTCATTACTACAATTTCTATTTTCTTAGTCAACAATTGCACTCCTTAGTGTTTTCTTTCAGAATATGCTTTGGGATTGTATTCGTAACACTTCTCAGAAGGTCACTCTGTATCCCAAGTGTTCACACCTGCATTCTACCCTCCTAGTAATTTTTACATTATCAACTCTTCCCCCAAGTGGGCCTTGCTACCTATATAGCCACTGCATATTGAGTACCCTTTCCATTCTGTTGTCATGACTACCTCCTCCCCAGGATTCTAGTGTCAGTCATGATATAATTTTCAGTGCCACAAGTTTGCTTCCATCCATTTTTGTTTCTCAACTCTTGCACCTGGTCATTCACCCTCTATTTACAATACTCTTACTTCCGTATCTGCACTAACCCTCCTTACTTCCATGTTCCCTGAGGAGTCTATGCTGTCCCTTCTTGGCATTCCTTCAGCCAGACTAGTCATTTATCTTCCCTTCCTTTCTATAGTCTCCCTCCTGCCTGACTGCTATTCCCACTTTCCTTTCTTTCTTCCTTCCTGCCATGATCCATGTGATACTGTTGCTTGTTTCCCATACCATTTACCATTCAACATCTTTTATAGTCACTGTTTGTTCTTTCCTTACCTCCATCCCTGAAGCCTATAGATAGTTAAGTGCTGACCAAAAGATTCATTCCCTTATGTGATTCTGCTTATTTCACAACCTTGTAAGTCACTTCATAATGTATTTATGCTTTGTAATAGGCTCCTTGTCACTGGGCTCAGAGTACGTCAGCTGCTTAAGAGTTTAAGCAGACTGATGAGGTAACCTCTCAAGTGATGACTTGCAAGGACTGCAGTCACACTGTACTGCAGTTCACATGGGGCACTGGCCTAGGTTATCATTTTACATCTGGAAAGTTGAGGTCAGGGTTGCCATTTTTAAGGTATTGCTGTTTTCAGGGATATCCACATAAATATCTGAGTCACCAGAATGCACAAATCAAAATTAAATTTCTCGTTGCCATTTAATTCTTAGACACTTGGATTTACACCAAGTAGATGATGCTTCCCTCATTGCTTGTACAAATCTTAGCAATGTAAGTGTTTTGCGACATCGGTTTTTTTTGGAAGCAGACAGCATTAATGTCACACCAGTGGAATAGAAGATACAACATCAAGGCAAATTTATTTTGGAAAGGTGACAATCTTTTTCTGTAGTGACATCGACACAGCTGGAGAGTGATTAAAGGATGAGAATCACAGAGTATCAATCAATACAGGTCAGCAGCTAAGCAAGCTGTACATGTCTTGGGTGCCCTGGTTGGTAGGCAGCTGTTAGGTTTTTTTATCCCGTTTTGCTGTCACTGTCAGTTCACATCTGCCATAACAGAAGCTAAAGCAAAATATATGGCTATAGAACATTTGTTGGTCAAATAATACTGAGTGAGCACATATGCAACACTGAGGAAATGCTATACAAATGCACAGCCGACTTATTCAGGGATATGGAATCATACTCAAACTCAAGCAAAACTTAACTTCTTCTACTCTGAAGAGAAAACAATTTTTTTTTTTTTTTTTTGCAGCTCTGATGTGAACTTTCTTAAGCTGCATAGATTAAATAATTCTCCACATAAGTATATACTTTTAGAGTTGTCATCTCTGATGAAAACCTACTATACAGTGTCAAATATGTATACTGCTATTAGTCTGTGAACAATGGCATTTAAGAACTACTGCCCACTGCTCTAAGTTTACTTTTACTCCCAGGAGATTTTCTTGTTGGAAAACAATTCATAAAAATGCATGCCTGTATTTTAGACACGTTTGCTGCTTACTATTTAATCATCATTGCCTAATATGATATCATTTTCTGGCCCATTCCTGCCTATCATAAGCTTCTACTCTGCCAACAAATTAGTAATTTTATTCCTTTGTGCTGTGAGCATTCAGCTGGGACTGGGACAAAAACTAGGTGGTGGCAAGCATTTCATCTCTGCAGATCAAGGATTTTTGGTCCCATGGAGGCTTCACATACATGACCCAGTAGCAGGTCTGCAGTTCTTCCATACATGTCCTGGCTGTTCAAACAGTGGTAAGCTGCTTGGCATGTCAAGCACATGCTGATGACTCATGTGCTGCTTGCTGCCTCCCCCAGCCTCCACCCCAATCAGTACTGAATGTAAGCATTATGATGACCCTTAATCACTTTCTTCTTCCTAAGACTGGTCAGCCATTAACTCACACCTTCCCTGTCTGGCTCCTCAAACATTCAGGATGGTTATTGATCTCAGGCTGCAGAGGCTGTAGTCAGATATTTCTATTCTGTACATCTGTGTCTAGTAGAGGATTCACTGCTGTCTTAATGTTAAACTCTATGGATGTGCTGTTGAATAAGTGTTTATAGAAAACTGGAGACAGGATTCACTAACATTGCAGGTACCTTTTCTAAGTGCTCATTGATGTCTGTAACAGTAGACAATGTGCAGATGAAATATACTATGAAAGGCACATGAAGCTTGTGATGAGAAGATATCATAATTGAAGACAGGTCACCAAACTGTGGACTGCATTAAACATTCTTCATTTAGTGCATTTCATCCACATGGTATATGTTGAGTGCGTATGCATATACTTGTGGGGGTTGTACCTGTATATAAGTAAGTGTTTATATATCTAGGGATGTGCTGTTAATAATGTAAATTGAGGGACTGGTCTATAAATAGGAGTTGACACAAAGATGTAGGTCAGAAAATGCTAGCACAGTTAGCTAGAAAGCAGAAAAAAAATAGCATCAGCGCTCCACAATGTATTTCCAGTTACAGCGATATGGTACCTCAGCCATTCACATTACAGGATCAAAGTAACATTCACCAAGAAGCCATTTATATACATGTGCAAACAAGCAAGCAAACATCCCAATCAAACAATTACTATAATTTACACATCCTTGAACAATTCATACAATATTTAACCCAAACGTCCCTTATTACAGTTAGCTAGATACAGCTCATCCCATCGGGCAAAGAAACAAACGATGTGATAAATAAAATGGAAAAAAGGTATTACAAGCATTTGGGGGGGTATACATCTGACTAATGTCATTTGGAGAAGTTTACGCAAAATAATTTGTCACTCTGAGCAATGTACATCTCTGACTGTTAATGGGCATTATCTTTTCTCTGTAATGTCCAAGATGACAAGAGTCTTGTAATATTTTTTCCTTCACTTTCAACAATTGAGATGTTGCTTGATTTCGACAGAGACAAATATTATTTGGGCTTCCATTATGAGTGGTTCACTAAACTGTACTGTAGCTGAAAATCGTTTAAATGTAATGGTAGCCCTGTGTTAATTTACATTTCAGTCACATTACAATGTTTTGCACTCTGACTAATTTTAGACAATGAAGACAGTCGGATGAGAAGGTGGAGATGTATATGCTTTCAAATGATTGACAAAATGGACATAACATGTATTTCATTCACTCCTACAAAACATATTTATGCTTATTGCCTGTAAGTGAACACTTAAGACTAGGTAACCTAACTGTTGTTCAAATGCTTCTGTTTGAACCATGTTTACTGAGTGATAGAAACAGTGCTTTTTTGCCCAAGGTTGACAGAGTTGGGAATTTAATATCCCCAACCTGCACTGGCTTTTGATTTTGCAATAAATAAGTTTAATAAAATGTCATACAGGTCCACAGTATTGACTGGGTGGAATGACTGTGTCCCTACAGAATGGTACAGGTTCCTGTGATTCAGAGGTTCTGAGAAAGCCTTTTTTATGTCCCAGGCTGGCTATCTTGACTATCTATGTTACTTACAAATTGCATGTTAATGTGGTCATTCAGAATGTCCATATTTCAAATAATACCAGACCTAAAATATAACTTTTATGTCCTCAACACTGATACCATATTTTTCTGTGGTTTACTCCTTCTAATTCCTCATGTTGACATATTGTTATTCTTTCTAAAGGGATGCCATTCAGAATTAAATGGGTAGGAAAAGCTCAAAGCAGTATAGTTGTACAGATTCACACAACCCACACCACAGGCAAAGGTGAAATGCCAAGCTATTTACCAAACAACACCTCCACTCATTACCAGGAAAAAAAAATATTTAATTGCACAAATGTGTTACAGACTTTTTCAAATCAATACTGCGGTGCTGGTGCTGCGGTAGCGTTGTTGCGTCACAGTAAGATGTCATCCTGTTCAATTCTCAGCTAGAGTGTCTTCTGTGTGGAGACATGCGTGAATGGGCGTACCTTCGTTGAAGGTTGTGCATCAGGGCTGGCAACTCGGCACATAAAAATCTTCTACCAATCATTAGCGGACTGGAGTTCCGCTGTGGCGACCCCTAACTGGGAAAAGCCAAAAGACAACACAAAACTAATAAACATATTGGAAATGTAAATAAAAGTGTTAAATTACCTTATCAAAGACAACCAATAAAACAACAAATGCAATCTGACTTATAATAAATTATATACAAAACATGTATCTAGTAATTATCTTATAGAAACATAAAAAAAAAAACAAATACATGCTAACTGAATGTTTAGTTAAAAACAAAACACAATTCATAATTAAAGGATGACATTTTAAAACTAGGAGATATGACACATTGTTTAAACCTGTCTTAGGGGCATCAAAATGAAGCTTCCAAATTAGTTCCCTTAATTGCAGTGACTACTTCCAAGGACCCCTTCTTCTATTATTAATGACTTTATCAATAGCATAAAAAAAAGTGTAAAGACTTTTATAACTTTGAACTAATTTAGTTTAGAAATATAAACATGTTTGAGCCTGAAATTGGTTGATATTGACCAGTGCACTATTCTGGTAAAAAAAAATGTATATATATATATATATATATATATATATATATATATATATATATATATATATGTATATGCATAGGTTTACCTTCGTTTGCCAGAATGGAATTTTCTGGAGTAATCCCATGCTCAACGGACTTCCACAAAATGTCAGAATGCCGAATTGTGGTATACCTGACATAAGTACTGAACCTCGAATCTCCCTACCCTTCTTTTTAAGCCATAATGAATAAAGATGACAAAGGAAGGATTTACATGGAGATCGAGGAACAGTGGGGATTGGAGAATTTATCCATTTCCCCACTGTAGATCTCAGTGTTGGTGTGTATATATATATATATATATATATATATATATATATATATATATATATATATATATATATATATATATATCTATAGGAACATTTTATAATCCTGAAATTCTGAAATATCGAATTTCAGAATCCTGAGATTATAAAGCTGAAAGCTCAAAACTCTGAAACCCCAGAAGCGTGAATTTCAAAATCCCGTAGTGCTTCTGGTGTTGCACTGTGTGAATGGATAGCTGGAATTTCAGGTAAGTATGTTTAAGGGTGTTGGTTAGGAGCTTTAGTGTGTGTCAGTGTGTTTTGTTACTGTGATGTGTGTGTGCAAGGGGAATGTAGCTGGTATGGTGATGTTTTTGTGTGTTTGTCTGTGTAGTGCGACCTTGGAGTTAGTATATTTAAGTAGGGGGGTGTGGGGGTTCTTGCCCTCCTTCTTTTATGTAGTGCAGGTTTGTGTGTTTGTGTGTGGGGGGAAAGTGTGTGTATGTGTATGTGTGTGGTGTATGGTTAGTGTAGGAGTTGCGATTTTAAAATTTGCACTTCTGGGGTTTCGGGATTTTAAGGTTTCGGCTTTATGATCTCGAGATTCTGAAATTCGATATTTCAGGATTTTGGGATTATAAAGTGAACACATATATATGGGTCCACTTTGTCTGGTCAAAACTAACTTCACTAAACACACTTGACAGACAGCTCACTTCACTGAAAACTCATTTGGTCAAAATTCATTTAGTTGAAAGTAATATATGGCCTTTTTCCCATGGTAGTGCGATCCTGGAGTTCATAGGTTCATAGGTTCATAGGTTGGTACTAGGCTATCGGCCCTAGGGCCTATACAAGCCTAGCCATAATAATTCCCTGGATATTTCTTCCCACAATATTTACTTCTCTGGACCCCTGTCTAGCAGGGTGACTGACATGATCCCTGGGGTGAATTTCCTATCTCCCATCCAATCATCAAGGTTCCTTTTGAAGAGGGCCAAGGAGGTGTTCTGCTTGACAAGTCTGGGCAGTCTATTCCAGAGTATGGGAGTCTCTGGGTCAGGAACCTATCCCTCCAACATGTTTTGTTCATTGTGATGACAAGGTTTAGATCCCTGGAGCGTGTGGCTCTGAGGGATTGGGATTTCTTTAAGTGGAGCATGTCCAATAGCTCAGGGTTTGATATGGCCTTGTATGTTAAGCAGAGATCGCCTCTGAGTAGACGATATGCCACAGAGTATAGCTGGAGTTTTTTTAGATAGTCAGCATATGGCATCTGCTTTAGACCTGTGATTCTTTTAGTGAGGTATTTCTGTGACCTTTCCAGCTGTTGCAGATGTCTTGTGAGGTACATACCAAACGGGGCATTATACTATATAATGGTTCTAATAAGGGATGAGTACAGTTGGACAATGACTTCCTTTTTTCTGGATGAAAAGCCGTTAGTGATGAGGTGTTCCACATAGAAGGATTTCCTGACTGTTGTGGTGATGTGGTTATCGAAAGTGAGACCACTGTCCACCTGTGTCCCTAAGTCTCTCATCACACTTTTGATGTTTAGTGTACTGCCACTTATGTTGTAATTCATGGGTACATGTTTTTTTCCAAAGAGGATAACTATACATTTCTTGGCATTAAGCTTGAGCCCATGGCTCTGGCACCAGGCATCTGTTTCTGTAAGGCTCTTTTGTAGAATATCTGCATCATTTGGGGATTCAATAATGGCTCCCAGTTTGCAGTCATCTGCGAACTTTGTTAGCCAGAGTCCTTTAGTGTTGGCCTGTACTTCCCAGGACTGAACCCTGAGGTACTCCACTTGTCACTTGTGTGGAGCTGGATTTGGAGTTGGCTACTTTTACAGTCTGGGTTCTCTCAGTAAGCCAGCTGGCAACCCATCGGGTGACGTAGAGATTTATGCCCAGCTTAGTAAGTTTATCTATGATTCCAGAGTGGGGGATGGTGTCGAAGGCCTTGGCGAGGTCCAGATAGGCTGTGTGGAACACCTTACCCTCATCTACAGCTCTGGAGATTGATTCAAAGAAGTCAATCAGATTCAGGAGACAAGATCAGCCTTTCACAAACCCAAACTGGGTGGGGTCCAGTGTTTGAAGGTTGCCAATGTCTTTGTTTATAAGTTCCATGATAATGCATTCCATGCTCTTACAGATCATGCTTGTCAGACTGATAGGATGGTAGTTCCCAGGATCCAAGGTGGATGCCCCCTTGTGGAGTGGGGTAACTGTAGTTGTGCACCACATAGTGGGCATGAAGCCTGAGGTGAGGCTATGATTAAACATGATACTTAGGTGAGGTGCCAGTTCATTTTGTAGTTCATGTAGTACACAGCCTGGGATGTTCATAGGTTCATAGGTTCATAGGTTCATACTAGGCTATTTTAGTATGGGGAACTATACCCATTATTTTGCTATGCCTCTGTTGAGCAGTGACACTGAGGTAATCCATCCATTGGTCAAGATTTCTCTTGAACAAGGCCGATCTAGATTTTGAGGTGAAGCATATTCATCAAATCTGACTGAATAGAGTCATCTTGTCATCTTGTCCCATGGATGCTGTATTCTTAGCTTTGAAGAGTGCGGTTTCTACCTGTGTGGCTGTGATTACTGGAATTTGGCAATCTTTTGGTATTGAAATGGGCCCTTTAGGGGGTGAGAGGGGGGGTGAAGTTGGCACTAAATCGATCTGCCAGGATATTGGCAATATCCTTGGGATCAGTATATTTAATGCCATTCTGTTGTAGCTCAGAGCAGATCTGAGCATTGCCATTTAGATTCTTGACATAACTATAGAATGCCTTGTGGTTGTCTTTGGAATCTTTGTCAATTTTATTTTCGTAACTAGCTTTTGAGGATTTTATGAGGGATCTCAGCTTCTTACTGAGGCTGGTGAGGGAGTTTTTTGCATCCTGGGATTTTTCTCTTTTCTGCATCGGTTTCTTCCTTCTGTTGTATAGTTTGTTTATAGCAGGGGACCACCAGATTGGCTTCCTTTTTTTGAAGAAGAGCATCTTGGTTCTATTTGGGATGGCGCGATTCATGCACGGGTGGAAGTGCTCGCACAGTGCCTTAGTGTAGAATTCTGCAGTCAAACTTTCAGATCCCGTCTGCATGGGTGTCATGAAGTTTGTCACTTCTGACTTCAGTAGCATGAAATTGGCTTTGGAGAAGTTTTTTAAGGAGGTTTCCTTGCTGGGGGGAGGGGTGGGATGTGGATGTCAAGGGTGATTAGCTTATTGTCAGACCTGACCAATGAGGGGGCGACCACTGGTGTGGAGCATCTATCTCCCATGTTGGTAATGACCAGGTCTAGGATATTGGAGTCCCTGGTGGGACAATGGAATAGTTGATCCAGGGCATTGGAATTTATGAATTCCAAGAACCGTTGGGAAAGGAGTTGGTACCCGAGTAGTTTTCCCAGTTTTAATGGCAGGTTAGTTGAAATCACCCAGTATTAGGGTGTTTGGTTGTATCTTAATATTTTCCAGTATGTTTAGAAAGGTGTAGTGAGAATCTTGGGGCATGGTGGGGGAACTGTAGCAAGCTACAATTTGGATTGCAGTCTTACCTAGTGTTAGTTGCACCTGGAGAATTTCAGATGCATTGTGTTGGGCAACTAGCCCGGAAGTATGAATATCCTTGGTGAATATGGACACTTCTGCACCTTTAGTGTTTCGGTCTGGGTTTTGTGGCCGAAAAGTGTGGTAAGAGTTGTAGACTGGTATTGCAGGGGTGCTCTCTGGACCCTTGAACCAGGTCTCAGTTACTGCACAGATATTGATGTTCTCCATTTTTAGGAATGCCTCGAGAGAGTGCATTTTGAAGTTTAGACTTCTAGCATTGAGTAGCATTGCCTTCAGATTTTGCATGCTTGTATCTGTTACAGTGGTGGTTTTATCCTTTGAACCCTGCCTAAAAAAGGCACTATAGGGGTGGCAAGAGCTTTAGCCAGTAACCTGAATCCCAGGGGTGATAGGTGCAGACCATCTCTGGCAAAGCATTGTGGTTTGTCGATCATGTCATCCCAGGCAGACAATTGCTGGATCCCCCTTGAATGACACTAGAAGCTTAGCCAATTGTTTAAGTCAATCATTTTGTCCTTATACTGTGGTATCATTCTGGGCGAAGGCAGGATGCTACTCAGGAGTTAGAATATAAAGTAAGGGGGGTGGGAGGCATAGCCCCCCACATAGTTTAAGTTTATATTCTCTTGTGGAAAGAGTTGTTCATTGCACTTGTCAATATACATGTCTATGGTTTAAAAGATTTAAAATAGGTGGTGGGCTATGCCCCCCCCAACCCCCCAATGTGGGGGGCTGTGCCCCTCACACACACCCTTACTTTATATTCTAATTCCAGGATTGCACTACAGTTGGGAAAAGGCCATATATAACTTTCGACGAAATGAGTTTCGACCAAATGAGTTTTCAGTGAAGTGAGCTTTCAATCAAGTGTGCTTAGTCAAGTGAATTTTGACTAAATGTGTTTTCAACCAAACAAAGTAGACTCATATATATATATATATATATATATATATATATATATATATATATATATATATATATATATATTATTTGCAGAAGGTGTGGGGTGCAGGGGAGCTTGCCTTCATGCAAAAACATAGATTTTTGTTGTTTTGTTTCATTCAGGTTTTAATAAACTCGAACATATAATCTCAACCATATGAAGTTCAGGTTTCTGAAAACTCGATCCTTGAACATAAACCCATGAAAACACTGTCTGACGATTTTACACAGGGGATTAAGGCTGTATACTGATAAAGAGCTTGAAGTCCAGGATTTCATTCCATCAGACTCCATTTGCTGCTGTGTAAGCCTGACACTAAATCAAGCAGTGCTTACAGGTCACCATCAAAAAGGGATCATTGATCATTCTTCTAGACTAGTTTCTGGTAAAAAAAAGGGATGTCTCCTTTCCTGTAAAGATTCAAGAATCTGAATCTGAACAGGAAGATGCTGGGATGGATTCAGAGTTTTGTCCTCATATTTCTGATGCAGACTCAAGAAGATAGCTCACTTTTTAATTCTCCTTGTGGTGTTTTCTCTTTTTCTGAGACTATTGCTAGAATATACCAGAGCTTTCAGTGGAGAACACTGAGGTCTCTCTGTCTCTCAAAATACTATGAGTTGTTACAGAAGGATTTTCCAGAACTAACATCCATTCCTCCTGTTCTGCCTGCTTTAGAGGATGTTTGTCTTACCGCCTGCCATTTTCCTGACAGTCAGCCAGCTAGCTGTCCTAAAAAAAGGCAGCTAGGATGTATAACGTTCATCAGTCTTTTAACTGTTTATACACTATTCGCAAACCTGACCTTGCAGCTGTAACTGCAGTTGACTCCTCTGCTGCTAAGCTCTGAGTTAATTCTAATTCTACACTTTCTAATAAAGATGGGAACATCATTGATAGGTATGGAAAAAAGTGCATACTTCAGCAACTTTGAATTTTAGAATTTTAAATTGTCAAACTAATATGTTAAGGTTTACTCTTACATATTGTGAAAGTATGAGGAATGTTTTACCTATAGTTTCTTCTTGTGAAGAACAATCTGCATTAAATAACAGTTTCTTCTTTTGAACAGATTTACAGTGTGTGCATGACTCTGTTAATACTTCTTCCAGGGCTATGGCCACTGGTACTGTTTTAAGAAGGTTTGCTTGGCTGCATTCTCATAACCTGACAGATAATGTAAACAATGACATTTTAAATTATCCCTTGGAGAGAGATTTAGTGTTTGACCCCTCTGCTGCAGAGATGATAAAGAAGTGCAATGAAAGGGGCAAGCCGATCCAGGGAATTTCTTGATTTTTCAGACCTCCTTTTCCAAATTGTCTGAGAGATTTTCTTTCTCCTCATCCAGTTTTGGCAAAGACTCTCAACAGAATACAGGTAAACAGACATTTCAGAAGAGACAATGAAGTGCCAAAAAGAAGTCTCAAATCTCCCAAACCAAGGACATTCCAACAGGTCTGAATGACTATTCAAGAGACCTTGTGACCACCTCCCACCTGGGCCTTTTTATCTCTAAGAAAGTCCGACTCTCCATTTTTCTATTTGGCAGCAGATCGTTTCAGATAAGTGGGTTCTGAAAATCATTTATCTGGGTTACAAATTCTTGGCATATAAGAGTTATACCATATTAAACAATGACTGGCCATTAACATTCTAAAACGAGCACACTGATTGGCCAGCCCAATCAGCATGCCCATTGTAAATCCAAGAATATACCAACGGCAAAAGGTCCGGTCACCCGGACTTTTTTCTGTTGGTATATTCTTTAATTTTTAATTTTTTCAACAAAAATAAAAACAAAATTTGTAGTCCGGAGAACTCCTGACATAGGAGAGAGACACCATGCAGAAAATACAAGGGAAATCAGATACGTTGTTTAAAACTAAAGACACGTATCTGATTTCCCTTGTATTTCCTCCATTCTGTCTCTCTCCTACCCTAAACTTCCTGAACCTTTTTTTTAATTAAAAAAAAAAAGAAAGGAAAAGCGAAGCAACAGAGATCTTCTTTTCTCTGTTGCTTACTTTCCCAAGCACTGACGTACTCGGTATGCATGGGACCGCAAGTCCCATACACATGCGCAGTTTATCAACACAAGGAAGCAGTATGCCACTAGCCATGGAAGACAGTAATGTGCCATTATACAAAGACATTATTTAAGAAAAGTAAGTTTTTTTTTCCCTTAAATAATGTCATTGTATAATAGCAATAACCAACTCCATGGCTGTGGTATATTGAAATTTACATACAGTTGGCTTTATTCAATTTGTCCAACCATGGGTAAATCTTCGCTATACCACACCACATCGTCAGTTATTGCTATAATCTCCACCCAGAGATTTGTCAGACCACACATTAAGCTAACAGAAATTTGACAGCTGTGAGCTTATATACCCTCCTCCATACATAAAAAACAGACTGTAATATGATGCACAAAGGAGTCTTATATGAAGGCAGTTACAAGTTTATATTCTGCCCCATCCATTCATCCATTCACATTCATGCACACACACACATTAAGTACTATAGCAATAACCCACGCCTGGGTGTGGGTAATGCTGGATTTACCCACGGTTGGTGTGGTTTGGTCATGAGGGGGAAGCCGAGGGGCCAAACAAAGCCAACCGTGGGTAAATCCAACATTACCCACACCCAGGCATGGGTTATTGCTATTATACAATGACATTATTTAAGAAAAAAAATAATTACTTTTCTTAAATAATGGCATTGTATAATGCCTCCTTGCTGCCCTTCTGCCGCTGTCTGGTATTCTGTGGCAGTTCTGATGTACTGCACATGTGTATGCTTACACAGTACATCAGAGCTGTGGGCAAAAGCAACGGAGAAAGCAAGATCTCCATTGCTTTTTGCAAACTAATTTGCTATGTTAAATGGGTTTAACATAGAGAGACAGCTTTAAATCAAGCAACGGAGAATCTCTGTTGCTTTTTTAAAGCTGTCTCGCTATGTTAAACTCATTTAACATAGCGAGACAGTTTTGAAAAAGCAACGGAGAAAGCAAGATCTCCATTGCTTTTTACAAACTGTCTTGCTATGTTAAAGGAGTTTAACATAGCGAGACAGCTTTAAAAAAGTAACAAAGATTCTCCCGTTGCTTTTTTTAAAGCTGTCTCGCTATGTTAAAGGAGTTTAACATAGCAAGACAGTGTGAAGCAACAGAGATCTTGCGTTCTCCGCTGAGTTATAGTAATGGAAAAAGTCCAGGTGACTAGACCTTTTTCTATTACTATAACTCTGATTTACAATGTGCATGCTGACCAATCAGTGTGCACGTTTTTGAATATTAATGGGGGGTCGTTGTATAATTATCTTTTACCTACATGCTTGCAGTAGCAGGCAGAGTACCTTAAAACAATCTAACTTAAAAAAAATAAATAGATATAATAACTTGCTTCCTTTGCTACTGCTCTCACATATTAACTACTTCTGTTATGTTTGCCCAAGCTGTGTCAGTCACCTGAGCAGCCTATGCAAACAGATAGGGTGCCTCCCTTCCTTGCTGTAGCAGCGCAGAAAGATGTTCATTGAGCGATGCTTCTCTTAATGCCAAAGAAACAAGATAAAAAAATCAGGGAAGCTATTTCTGGACTGTCTTCAAAACACTGTACAAACTGGAATTAGTTCAGCTGAGAGGACCCGAAACAAAACAGAAAGTCAACTATTATTTTGAATTTAAAATAATAGTTGATCTTTTACTGAGTTTAACAAATTTCTTTTCTATTTTAACTGTGTTGGATGCATTCCAGGAGCCATTACCATGAGACACTCACTACTGAGTATAAGTATATGAGTGTAATATAAGGGGGTGCTGCACTCCTGAGTGTGTTGCCCTTTGGATGAGGCATTAAACTGAGATTCTATCTGCTGGAGTTGGTGGCAGCTCAAGTAGATGTTAAACATCCTATAGCACCTATAGGGGAAGTTCCCCTATGCATTGTCCAAATTTCCCCTAGTATACTATAAATATCACTTTGGGCCTCCCGTAAAAAGAAACTACAACAAAGTATAAGCAAGCTAAAAATAAAATTAAACACTAAATAGGCACTATTATACATGGCATTATACTCTAGGCAGTTTTATGATTTAGCCCTTTGCTTCATATATAACTAAAAGCAAGGTTTCTTTTGCTCAAAACTTTCTGAGGAAAGGTTCTTTTGTACCTACTTAACACATGGTTAAAAAGAACTTCAGTTGGTTTCATAAGAACTAAAAATGACTGATACATATAATGGCTCAGAAATGAATCCACAGCCTGCAAATGGTTCATCTCCCAGGACCCTGCTTGTAAATGTTTTAGCTTCCAAGCTATTGCTTATACTTGTCAGAGATTTGGGATGCATGGCTAGGCTTATAAAGGCCCTTGTGGTCATTAGCATAGTAAACAATTATGAAACGTTGTTCTGTTTGAAAAGAAATATGCCTGCTTATTCTAACAGGACATTAGTTCCCAATCCAAATTTTGCGCTTTTGTACTCGTAACATGAAATGTATATAGTAGATAAAAAAGTATTAAACATTCAGATCACTGCGTACTATATTACTTTTTCTTAACACTCCCTTGGTATAATGGAAATAATGAGTAAACAGTTCACAGCAACACAAAAATACCCTGGTAATTCTATATCGATTGGAGGAAATGCTGATGAGCATTTAGTTTAACCACAGTAATGGCGTGTTTCTGTCTATATTATCAGTGGACAGAAAAAGGTATTTGTCCTTATCTTCACAATTCTGGGGAAGCCACAGAAATGATTTGCGTAGTATAATTCCATATTTCAGGGCAGATCACATCATTGGTCTAATCTGTGCTGCCTTCCATTTTTACTGCAATCAGACTTCAACTTAGACGTTTCTGATTCATGCAATGCACTAACATCAGTTTTCTTGTTTATGAGGTCATAAACACAATGCTCATCATCTGTGTCATGTCATCAGTTGCCTGTGTGAAAATCAGGAAGAAAATTTGAAAGAATGCTACTGCCTGAAATCTGACAGGAAGAAAAGCTTAAACCACATCCTTTTTAAATAAATTAATTAATTTCTCAAAGCACCTGAAGTCTCTGGTTCAGAAGAGATCTGATCAGACAATGGAAGTCTTTGCATATGAAATGTCATATGGGTAATGAAGATTTCATTTGTACATTTCACTTTGAGGAGGAATGAAATAAATGCACACACTGCATGTCATAATGAGCTGACATTTCAGCCTTGGGAAGTTACTGTTGAATCTTAAGGTATGAATACTTAATAGAAGGTGTAATTCCTGTAGGCATTGTGCAGAAAGCAAAAACTTCAGACAAACTTTCCTTGTTAATGAGGCACCAGCTGTGGTTCCTTAGAAAACTCAGCAAATAGTCATGTGCATAGCTTTCTTCAGATCTGTCTTGACAATCTCCATTCTGCAGAGCCCTGATTATGATTTCTGCACTATTCTCTCAATATAGCTTGAATTCACACACTTATACTTAGCGAATGAATGACTGAGTGACAGACCTGCTAATTCAGCCACAATTTATTTTAAGTAACATTTTTGATATCAGCAAGAGATCAGTTTTCAAATGTTTTAAATGCATTTTTGGACTCTTTTCATTGCTTTAATAGACACCATCAAAGCATTCCCACACAGAACCATGCACCCGTATGAACCATATATAGCAAAGAAGCATTGCATCACATTCAAGATATGAAAAGCAGAAAAATCATAAAGTAATTCCCAAAATAAATTGAAATTGTATAGCAAATAGGGCTTAAAGTGGCCAGACTGAAGTTATTTATTGAGGAGACTGTAACCTTGTCTGCAGGTCCATGTGAAACGCATATTTTTTTCAACTTTTTGACTCAGCTGGACTCCTTTGTATCCTTAGGAGAGCCTTGTTGGTGAGGGAGAGGTTTCATGTCTCTATAAGCATCAGTTCTGAGACTTTTTAAGGTATTAATAATAACGGGTATAAGGAATAGACATTAGCAACAAGCCTGATGGATTTATCAGCCTTCTGATAGCAGCTGCAAAAAGAACCAGCATTATGAACTCTGCCATGGCCTTACTAGTTAGGACCTAGATACTAGATAGGATCCTTGAAAGCTTATCTGAGGGAATTGGCAAGATCAATGGCAAAATATGAGTCAAAAGACCACAAACCTGCTGTCTGACAAGTACATTTAAAACTCTCATATAAAAATTCACACTTGATTCTTAATGCTAACTGCCCATGCTCTGCCTCCCTTAACACAAATCTGATATGTTTAGTACATTATGTAATACAAATACCTTTACTATATCATTACTAAATGTCTTAAAAGTGGTAACCTGTGCATGGTTATCTGTAGGTTATGGATAAAAAAATGAATATTTTTCAAAGTGCTGTTCACAGACTTACCTATTCACTTGCACAAACTTGCCTCTTTTAGCAAAATATGTTTTTTTTCTATCATAGTCTCTGCCTATGCAGTGAGTTGTCCTTCTGGTTATGAAGAGCTAACGGCTGTCACAGCCCTGCAGGCACTGACCTTACTGTAACTGTTTCAAACTAGGCACAATTCTTCAAAAAAAATCTATCACTTCTCTGTCTCTCCTATTTAATTAAAATATTCAGTACATAAACATAAACACACAGTTCTTTCTTTTTCTTCCACCTCATATAATTTATTTCCTATCCACCTTTAATTTACTTGGCCACTCAGAAGTATAGAAATGTTTATTCTAAGTCCTGCCAGAGAATTGGTGAAATGTACTTTGTCCAAGGCAGGGTGTTAATGTACAGATAAAGCCCAGTGGGAAAAAAAAGTTCACTGCTTCATTGCAGTAAATTAAATTTCTGTGAAACTTGGACAGAAAAAGGCAAAGAGCCACTGTATTTTTATTTATCTTCACTAAATGTAGCTTTGCTTCTTGGTGAGTGTAAAATAAAGAAAAACACAACAGGTAAGAATCTGTGTGAGCATGTGTGGTATATGTGTGTGTGTGTGTGTGTGTGTGTGTGTGTGTGTGTGTGTGTGTGTGTGTGTGTGTGTGTGTGTGTGTGTGCATGTGTGTGAGACAGAGAGAGAGAGACAGTGAGACAAGGAAAGTGAGTGAGAGAACGGCAGAGACATTACATATCTCAACTTCTTTCAGCTGCGACAGGCAGCCAATCAGCATACATTATCTAAACAATAAGAAATATGAATCTCTGGCATTAATGATCAACAGCTAGCATCAGTAATTCATCAGCAAGTGAAGCATTCCAAGAGGGACAGAGTAAAACTAAACAGCAAAATCATGGATATTTAAGATGCTTGGGAGGTTAAAGTGCCTCAAATTGTAAGAATTATTTTTCATTCATTTCATCATGATGAGACTTCTGAGGCGTATTCAGTCAACAAAGTGGTTGTAATGGCTCCCTACTGAAATGCTGGCACTCAAAATGCTGAGTGCAGACAAGCTGAAGAAAAAGACTGAAAACAAAGGAGAGGAGTAGATGTCAGACATTGCTGTTCCCCCTTAAATGTAACAAATGTAAGTCCAGTCTCCTGCCCATTCGGTCTCTGTGTCCTGGGATTCGCTCTAGCAGGTCCTGGCATTTCAGTTGGTTGTCGTTTGTTCCTGCTGGGTACGTGTGTATATGTATGTGGGGGGGTCTATGAATATGTGGGTGAATCTATGTGTGCTTCTTAGACAGAATGTGTGTGTAAGCGTGTGTTTAAACATTAAATATTTATATAACTGATATTTTAGATGTAAACTGCTTCCTTCAACAACAATTACATATGCTATAATAAGATTGAAATATTAGGCAGAGGAACTATTGTACATCAACATATTTAAAAAAGTATATTGGTGCTGCGGTAGCATTGTCACCTCACAATAAGACATTGCTCTGTTCGATTCTCAGTTAGAGCGTCTTCTGTGTGGTGACATGCGTGAATGGGCGTTCCTTCATTGAAGGTTGTGCATCAGGTCCGGCAAGTCGGCATGTAAAAATCTACTGCCAATCATTAGCGGACCGGAGTTACGCTGTGGCGATCCCTAACCGGGAAAAGCCGAAAGACACAACAACAACATATAATAAAAAGAAACAGAAATCAGTTTTACAGATATCCCGTTTTCTAATCACAATAATGCCCTTCAGGGTGGGCATTATCAGGGAAACAATGCCCTTCCAGGGGTTGTTAGACCCTCTGACTGTGGTGTAGGGTATTAATTATATATTAAAGCCCACCCTACCAGGCATTATTGCTTGCCTTGCATCTGCAATTTATATAATTCTTATATAGTCATACCCCATTCTATGAAGTGGTGCTGTTTTTTTGAAGATGATTCACTGATTTGCTATTGTTCTAACATTTGTGTTCTGTATGGTCCATACAAAGAAGGAGTGAAATAAAAAAAAGCAGAACTGAAGTCCATACAGTATGGACTTGAGTTCTGCTTTTTTTTATTTCACTCCTTCTTTGCATCTCAGCTAACTGTAAAGCACATTGTCATAGTTTGCACTTTACTGTTACATAAAAAATCCCATCCTTCTGTCCAGGCAGTAAGAATTAGCATGGAATACTCACTGTGGCCTAAATGCTAGGGTCAACAGCTGTGGTTCTTGTGGTTGTAAAGAAAAAGAACATTAAATGTGTGGTTAAAGTATTTACTCTATTTTTATAATCTATTCCCTGTTGTGTTCCATTGTGTAGTATGTTTCTCAGTCCAGACTCCATTCATACGTTCTCTTTCCTTCCACACTGCAGGAATTCTGTTCTTGTTGCATTTATTTGAGTACCATGCAACACTCTGTCTTGGTGTTTGCAAATGGAAGTTATTCCTTCAGGCAGGACAGGCCTCAGAATAAGGCATACCTCTCACCCTACAGACAGTGAAAATGGGTAAAAAAAGACTTGAAAAATAGGTACACCACCCAAAAATCTGGAATCTAATTACTGTAAAATATTATTAACTTTTCCCACCTCTGTGGGATGCTACTCAGAAAAAATAGGTTTAAAAAACTGAGTGATAAAATGATGCAAAAATATAAGCATATTACGAAAGACAGAGTAAAATGTATAGACTTTAATGAACAAATTTATCATCAAGATGTCAGTCTAAAAAAATACTTCAAGACTGTATGAAGCTCTGGGGGAGATGGAATTTAGAAGATTGTGTGAAGAGAGGGTATCAAGCCTGAAAAAATAGAAACATACCCCCATAAATAGGTACATCATGTGAAGGGGTAAATCAAATAGGTACAGATGAAAGGTCTGGACCAAGGATGGTGTCTTAATACAGGGATACTAGAAGAGCAGGTTATCCAAGCTCTCTTCCCATGAGTGAGTTCATATTTTCAATCCTCTTGAGCAATTGAGGCACAAGTGTTACATTGTTCTGTGTCAGTGACCGATTTTCTGCCCCTCCAATTAGTTGTGAAAATACTTTACACCTGATTGCCTGTGCCATGCTGACTCTTAGCCCTGCCATGTACCTATGTACCATCTCTAGGCTTGCATTGCTTTTATAAATCCCAATGTTTACCTCAGTTCCTCAACTAAACACATCTTCAGAATTTAAGCCTACGCCTCTTATATTAGATATATTGGTGCTCTGAAGTATTTTCTCAGGTAGGCCCTCTCTTCTTCATATAGTTAACAGTTATGATGTCACTCACACAGAAAAGGCTGCTACTACTTACATATTTAGTGGTGATACTGCTAGTCTGTCCCAGGCTAGGATGCATTACTTCCACTGTCTTAGAACATTCAATATAGACATATTATGGCAAGGGAACTGGTTCTGCTTATTAATTAAAATTGTCAGATATCAACAGTAAGACCATCTCTTCATCATTCACTTTTCTGCATGTCAAGCCAAACAAGATAAAGCCATATAAACTGTACTGGTGCAAATTCCTCACAAGTTTACTGACTTACCTTAACCCCTCAGTCCACTCCGCCTTTCTGGAGACACTGCAAAACATGAAGGTCCTACTGAACACCCTGATAATGGGAGATTTAAATTACCCTACCGTTAACTGGGAAAACTACTCAAGTACAAACTTCCAGGTTCAGCGCTTCCTGGACTTTATCAACTCAAATGCCCTGGATCAGCTGGTAAACTCCCCTACCACAGGTGAAAACATATTGGACCTGGTCATCACCAACATGGGCGACAGGTGTTCCACACCAGAGGTCAACCCATAACTGGTTAAATCAGACCATAAACTAATCACTCTGCATGTCCACACTACACCACCACCTCCAACCAAGGAAATCACAGTGAAAAACTTTTCTGTAGCAAACTTCACCTTACTTAAGACAGAGGTGGTAAGTTTCACAGCCCCCACACTAAAGGATAACAGTGTCCAAGATGCAGGAACTTTTACAAATGCACTCTATGAGCACCTACAAGGATGCATGGATCGTGCCATCCCTAGCAAAACCAAGACTCACTCCCCTAAGAGAAGGAAACCAGTCTGCTGGACCCCTGCCATAAACAGGTTATACAACAAAAGAAGGAAACTAGTTCAGAAAAAAAGCAAATCCCAAGAAGGCAAGACATCCCTGATCAGTATCAGTAAGAAACTAAAGGTCCCTCATAAAATCCTCCAGGGCTAACTTTGAAAGAAAAATAGCCAAGGATTCGAAAGATAACCACAAAGCCTTTTTTAGCTATGTCAAGAATCTAAGTGACAACTCACAGATATGCTCTGTGCTAATGCAAAATAGCACAAAATATACTGAACACACTGATATTGCCAACATCCTGGCAGATAGATTCAGTGCAAACTTCACCCCCCTCTCAGCCCCAAAAGGGCCCACAATACCGGAAAAGTGTAGTGTCTCAGAAATCACAGACTCACAGGTGAAAACAGCCCTTTCAAAAGCCAAAGGCACAGCATCAATGGGGCAAGATGGTGTCCCAGGCTGCATCTTGCACTAACTACAGAACAAACTAACCCCCCACCTAAACACACTGTTCAACCTCAGCCTCTCCACAGGCTACGTGCCCATAGAATGGTGCACAGCAATGGTTATTCTGCTTCACAAAGGAGGGGACACAACTGACCCTGGTAGCTATCGCCCCATAAGCCTGACTTGCCTGGTCTGCAAGGCTATGGAGCGCATCATCATGGAACTCATTAACAAAGACATTGGGAACCACCAAACACTTGACCCGACCCAGTTTGGCTTTGTTAAGGGCAGATCATGCCTACTAAACCTGGTTGACTTCTTTGAAACAGTCACCAAGGCCATAGACGTGGGGAAGGTAGTTCACACAGCCTACCTTGACCTCGCCAAGGCTTTTGACACCATTCCTCACTTGGGAATTATAGAAAAACTCACCAGCCTGAACATAAACCCCTACGTCATGAGATGGGTTGCCAACTGGCTTACAGACAGAACTCACACGGTAAGAATAGCGGGCTCCAGGTCCGACTCTAAACCAGTCACAAGTGGTGTCCCACAAGGCTCAGTCCTGGGACCCCTACTGTTCAGCATATACTTCTCAGAAGTACAGGCAAACACAGGAGGACTATGGCTAACCAAATTCGCCGATGACTGCAAACTGGAGCCATAATTGACTCTCCAGCTGACACGGACATTCTCCAAAAGGGCCTTACTGAGACGGACACCTGGTGTCAAAGTCATGGTCTCAAGCTAAATGCCAAAAAATGCATAGTCATCCCATTTGGGAAAAACAAAACACCCATGAATTACCACATAGGTGGCAGCCCCCTTAATACAGAAGAGGTAATAAGAGATCTGGGGACCTAGGTAGATAGTAATCTCTCCTTTGACAATCATATTGCCAAAGTAGTTAGGAAATCCTTCTGTGTATCCCATCTAATTACTAAAGGGTTCACATCTATAAATAAAGAGGTTATAGTGCCCCTCTACTCGTCACTCATCAGACCCATCATAGAGTACAATGCCCCGTTTGGGATGTACCTCACAAGACACTTCCAACAGCTGGAAAGACCACAAAAGTACCTCACTAAGAGGATTACTGGTCTCAAACATATGTCCTACACAGCCCGACTGGAAAAACTCCAGCTGTACTCAGTGGCATATCACTTACTCAGAGGTGATCTCTGCCTGACTTACAAGGCCATGTCCAACTCAGAATTAATGGACATGCTCCACCTAAAGAAATCCAAGTCACTGCAAGCCACTCGCTCTAGTGAGCTAAACCTTGCCACAACAATAAATAGAACATGCTGGAGGGATAGATTCCTGTTACAGAGACTCCCCATGCTTTGGACAAAATTCCTAACTACATTAGGCAGAGCCCCTCACTAACACTCTTCAAGAGAAACCTTGATGAGTGGATGGGTAACAGAAAATACATTGCTGGGATCACTTCATTGGCTCTCCTTGACAGAGGTTCAGTTAATTAATCAATGGGGCGACGAAAGCTGACACACTCTGGCTAGGCTTATAAATGCCCTCAGGCAGATAGCCTAGTACCTACCTATGAACCTATGAACTACGAGTCACCACTGCAGTCGTTCATTCAGAACCATTTATTGGTGGAGCACACTGCCCTGTTATTAACACAGCTGTTTGTTAATGTTCACAGCATCTGCAACACATTGCTTTTGCAGGAAGGGTGGCTCTCTCAATATATCCATGCTGTCCTGGCTATCACAATAACTTTGTTAAGATCAAAGATCTTTGAAAGTGAAATACTTCCCCAAAGATTAAGTACATGTAGACAAGGTGAGCACAACAATTGGACAAGTGACATGCTCATCTTTCACAAAAATGCTATTCGGTGTTCACTTTTATCCCCCTCATGTAACTAAGTTTACCTTGCTACCAGTGCATGTACATACATAAAAAATAACTATATTACACCAGATTAGCCTAATAATATTATTGAAGTCACTATTAAAAAATAACTACAATATACCAGATTACCCTAATAATATTAAAGAAGTTACTGCAGTGGCTGTAAACTTTTGTTCCATACATATTTTACATTACCCTAAGCAGATGTTTAGACTGTCGTAATTAACTGCTTTAACAATTAGATTAGACAGCATCTCTTGAGAAAACACACATTTGACTAGATGCTTGCATTTACACCTAATAATACCACAGCAGCTAACATTATGGCAAAAAATACCAACACCCCACCCTGAATATAATCAGTGGTCACTCATTTCCACAAAAAAATCTTGTCCTCCTTGATCTGCAACTAAATAATATTCATTGGTCACCTACATATCTTTTTAAAGATCAATAGTTGCACTAAATCTCTTCAACAAAAACTTCTCTTGAATTTAAAATATCTTTTTTGTATTACAGACAGGAGGTTAAGGGGCATAAATGCACCTTGCTCTTTTATGACCTACAGCCAATTTTGCCAATTCCTTTTACTGAAGACAAAAGCAAACATCTGCTACAACAGTCCAATGTACTTTTAGATGGAAATAAAGCCGCTCACAAGCCCATGTTACAATTCTAGCTCTGTATGTAGTAACATAAATAACAATCCAGCTGACAGCTGTAAATCCTATCCCATCTCAGCAACAGAAGTCATCATGCCTCCTTTCTTGCCACCAATCTTATGCATCAACCCTCAAGTAATACCCCACAAACTCTTATATACCTCTAAGCTAAATATGCAACTATCTTCTACTTCCCTGAGGTCTCTGTTAAAGGAATTAACATCCTTCTAAAAACTTGAAATACTTCTCTTCTAAATTCTCTATACTCCACCCAACTTTCCTTAGAAGAGCACCAGATAAAATTGCCACCCCCCCTTACTTAATTACAATGCGTCCCTTTCTACAGTAATAGTGCCTCCAGCCCTTAAACACTCCATAATGATTTACCTTCTTTTGGTTGACTAACATGAATGTCAACACCCTGAAGGTAAACCACTCTAGATCACAAATGGAGCTATTGACTTCCTAGTACACATGCACCAAGGAATAACTTCATCACTAGTAATTTTAAAGCATCATTTTTGAGGGGCCAAGCCCCCTTACATCCCACCCACACTAATTATTGCCACAATACCATAAAGTGGTCCCAAAGTTACCTTGAAAATAATCCACTCAACTAACTAGTTTTCATCTTACAGCACCCTTAATATTGGGTTCTAACAAGATTCAGTATTGGATCCCATACTATTCTGTCTATTCAAGAAAGACCTTACTGATATGTACTGAAATCACATTCATTACTAACAAAAATGTTATACCACTCAATGGACATCCTTGCCTTATACCTTTCTCAAGCAGTATATCTACACTTAACCAACCATTTACTAATGCCTTGACTGTATTAAACCTATATGTTGTAATGCAAACATTTCTTACCTTTTTACTTATATTACATGCGTCAAATATTTTCCATAAAACGTTATGCTGAACTTGAATTAAAAGCTTTACATAAATCACCTACCATCATTTCAGCTTGGACATTTCTATATAATATATCATCTACTAATTCCCTAATTATCAATAACAAGTCTTGGACTATTTTTTATTTTATGCCATATATATATATATATATATATATATATATATATATAGATAGATAGATAGATAGATATGGATTCACTTTCTAATCTATTTGGATTCACTTTATAATCTGTAAATACTAAAATACCGAATTTTAGTATCTTGAGACTATAAAGCCGAAAGCCCAAAAAAACAAACACCCACAACCGCGAAATTCAGAATTACGATCATTCACATACACACACCACCACACAAACAAGCACACATACACCTACCTAATGACACTACAACAAACAAAACAACACACACAAACAACATAACAAACAAACACACCTACTCTACCTCAAAGAACCTCCCTGCACCCCCCTGCACCCCTGCTACTTATATATACTAACTCTGAGGTAGCACCAAACACACAAACACATAAAACCCTCCACTACACACACTGACACATGCTAAAATCCCTACCCAATACCCTTACAAGAACACCACTTACCTGAATCCCCAGCTAAATCCACAAATCCCACCGCACATCATGAACGTGACAACACAACGTCAGATTCAACATTTCTGCATTCATTATTATGCAGTTTCGCGTAACTGCACTTTCGCCTTTACAGTCTCAAAATACTAATTTATAACTGTACATACCCTCTCTTGTGTTCTTTGTTGTATAATTTTCATAAAAAAATATAGTCCATGTTATTTAGTACTACTGGTCTTTAATTCTTTATCTCACATTTATCTCACGTGTCACATATTTTACAAATAAATTTGAGTACTCTACAACATAATTTTTATAGATGAATCCTCTGTCTAACCATTCATTTAATACCCTTAAAAACATTTTTTATATATTCCATATTCCATTCCATCTTGCCCTGCTGCCAGTATAAATTTACTACTTAATACATTTTTGAATTGCTCTTCCAAATTTTCCTTTGCAGCTCCTCATTATCTGTATCTGAGAATGTACCTACTTTCCATATCTTATTAGTTGTTATTCTTTGTCTTTTACATGCTGTCTTAATATATTCTTTTACAATATCTGGAATGTTCTCTTGTATATTTTGTATTATACTCGATATGTCCTTCATTTGTGTCATAACACTATTTTTCTCTTTAATTATTTTACTCAAATATGGAGCTAATTCCTTTTTTCCCTGTAAGAAATATCTTTGCTTACACAATAAATATTCTTTTTTTACTTATGTAACTCATATCACTTGCTCTTTCATAAAAAAACTTTTGTAATTTTTTTCTAAACTATCAATAGTGTCATTCTCAATATCTTATACTTTATTTTTTTCACTTCTTATTTTTTCTTTTTTCCCAAATTAAATAACCCTTTTTATAATTTTTTTAAAGTTCCACCACCATTCAGACCAATCCTTACAAAATTCTCTCATTTTGCATGATCCTGCCATAAATATAATATATCATATTTCCCTTTATCATCCCATTCCACCTCATTTATTCTTTTTAAACCCTTCGTTTTTCTTACATACTGGGAATTTCCTATTAATGCAATCCAAAAAGCCCTTTGATCTGAAAAGCCTATCATCAGCACTCCTTCTTCTAGTATTACTAAACCTAATGAAATTAAAAAATAATCTATTTCCTTTGTTTCTCCTCTACAATATATCCATGTGTTTTCTTCCAAATTCTTTCCATTCTTTTAGCTTGGACATTTATATATATATATATATATATATATATATATATATATATATATATATATATACATATATATATATATAGATCTAGGACTATTGAATGAAAGTTCAATAGTCCGAATCCAAAATAACTGAAACACTTTAACACAAGTGCTTTCACCAAAAAAGCTCTTTTGTTAAAGTGCGTTAGAAAAAAAAACACTAAATCTTCTTTTATGCAGGGGGGGCAAGCCCCCCTGCACCCCCCACCCCCCCCTACTTTTATATTCCCTTAACAGCACCGTAGTGCGACCAGCACAACGAGCATACTTATCTGAAAGTGCTGCTTCGGTGAACAGCACTTTCAGTTAAGTATGTTCAGCAATTTCTGATTCAGCAGAAAGTGCTGTCGGGGATCTGTACGGATCCCATATATATATATATATATATGTAGGAATATTGAACAAAAGTTCAATAGTCCGAATCCACAATCTCTGAACACACTTTAATGAAAGAGCTTTCACCGAAAAAGCACTTTCATTAAAGTGCGTTAAAAAAAAAAAAAAAACAATAAATCTACTTTTATGCAGGGGGCAACCACTCCATGCCCCCCCCCACACACCCCTACTTTAATATTCTCACTCCGAGATCACACTACAGTGAGGAAAAGGAAATATTCCCTTATCCTCACTCTAGTAAGATCTCCGCAAAAGTCATTCCCCCACGACTTCCTCTAGCTGCAGGCATACTTCCGCGAAAGTGCTTTTTGCAGAAGTATGCATGGCTTTTTGTGCTTCGGTGAAAAGTTCCTTTGGAGATCAGAACCGATCCCATATATATATATATATATATATATATATATATATATATATATATGTATGTATTATAATGTTAACATCATATGCTTTCTTTTTCTGTTGTCTTAAATTACAAGTAAAAATTCCTACTACAATTATTTTGGACATTTATGTATATATATATATATATATATATATATATATATATATATATATATGGATCTACTTCAGTAGACTGAACTTCTAAATGTTCGAAGACGATATGGCTGAGACCATAACACTGAACATTTAAAAGTTCGAAAACTTTTTGAAAATGGCCATATAGTCTTCGAACATTTAAAAGTTTGCTCTACTGAAGGGGACCCATAGATATATATATATATATATATATATATATATATATATATATATATATATATATATATATATTATAATATTAACATCACATGCTTACTTTTTCATGCTGCCTTAAATCACAAGTAAAATTTCCTACTACAATTATTTCCATATTTATTGCAACCTACTGAGTAATGTTTCTAAACATTTCTCCTCTCTCTTTTTTGTCACATATGGCTAAACTGTAATTATTCTAAAATTTCAGTCTTTCTATCTTTCTTCAATAACTGCTGCTCTTACCACTATAACAAGTATGACAGCCAAAGTTTTTATCATACCTTTAAATAGAATAAGTATCCCAGAGTGTGTCTCTCCCTAAATTCCAAATCTCATTTTTCCCACCACTCTTCTGTTTGACATCTCTCTTCTTGTGTTGAAAATCTAATATCTTCTAATATAATAATATTACTTTCCTGCTTTTTATGCCATTCCAAAATCCATATTCTTACAAACTTTATTAACATTTAGTGGTAAGACTTTACAGTTAATGTTGTCTTATTACCAACATATTCACCTTTTCACGTCTTTTTTCTTTTTTTACGCCCTTCTATATTTTTCATCTTCTCTCCTGCACCTTTTTATCAATAGAATTTCTCTTTGATTTAACTAAATTCCATTTCAAATCCTCACCACCACTCAACCACGACTCTTCTTTCTCACCTTTCTCTATATCAAGTCCTTTTTGTGATTCTTTTTGATCTAATTCTATTGAATTATCTGTTATTTCTGAATCTATCTCATTCACTTTTTGACCACATTCCCCTCTAAATGACCCTTTTTACTACATTTATAACATTTTAATTCAGAATTCTTTACATCGTGCCCCATTTATCCACATAAAAACATCTTGTAACACAATTGTTAATCAAATGATCAGTTTTTCTACAAAGAAATCATGCTTTCAGCTGTCCCCTGTATTTCACCATGCCTTTGTCCCCTTCAACATTTATAATGCTTAGAATATGTACAGTGCTCTCATTTTCAATTTTCAAAAATTACACTGCAATCCCACACCTCAATCCACAAACCTCTATTATCATAAACTTTTGACATGTCCAATACATCTTTACATAATTTTAATAAATCTCCTTTTAAAGTCCCTTTCTCGACTTCAGCCCTAAATTGTATATTAATCTTAACTAAAAATCACTAAAAGAATACAGGGCATAAGTAAAATGTCCTATGCAAATTGCCTCAAGGCCCTATCCCTGTATTCTGCCTCCTACAAACTGTTTAGGGGAGATCTATGCCTGGCATACATGGCATTGTCAGACCCCACTCTGATGGACCTCCTACATATCCACAAAACAAACAGTACCAGAATTACCTGTTCTAAAGACTTAAACCTTGCCTGTGATATAAATAGGACCTGCTGGAGAGATAGGTATGTATCCCAGAGACTACCTCGTCTATGGAACAGGCTCCCCATCCATGTGAAGCAGAGTTCTTCCCTAACACAATTCAAGTGCAACTTGGACAATTGGATGGGAAACCAGAAATTCTTCCCTGGTTTGGCACATATGTCTCTGATGGAAACAGGTAACGTGTAAATGGTTCATCTCCCAGGCCCATACTTACACTTATCAAGGATATCAAAACTTGCAGAGATTTGGGATGCATGGCTAGGCTTAAAAAGGGCCTTGTGGTTGTTGGCTTTGTAAACACCTATGACCCTATGAACCTAATCTTGTTCTTTGTCTCTCTATAAAAAGTTTTAAATACTTATAAATTCCACTGCATACAGTTTTTCTTTTTTTTTTTATATTCTTCTAGAAACTTTTCCATTAGTTGACCAGTGTCTGAAATAATATCACAAAATGTCTATTTATAATTATAAAAGCTCTTACCTCGCTTTCTTTAACTACTGATGATGGAATTATTTCATCCAATACCTTATAACTGTCCAATTCTGTGTCTTCCTTCTTTTCAATTTGTACAGTAAACAGTTTCTTTTTCCTTGCACTTGTTACTCTCTTTTCTTTTTCTCATTCTCAGCCTTAACCATCTTTGGATAGGGTCTTCCTTTCACCATTGCTACTTCTTTTTGTTGGAAATGTTTTCTCTGAATTTTGTCCATTAACTCATCCCAAGATATATCTTTGCAGCTCTTCAGTTCACTCACTCTCCCATATCCATAAGTAATTCATCCGTCAACCCTCCGTTAGAACACAATCTTGTGTTGATACCACTTCTTGAAAGAGGTTTTGCTGAAAAATATCTTCAGAATCGCACAGAGGCATGACTGCCTTTCTATGCATATCCACATCCTCCCCTTGAAAAGGCTTGACTGCCTTTTTCAATTCAATGACAACACCATCTCGCCCTCTGCAAGGCTCACCAACCTTTTCTAGTCTTGCACACTTCCACCACAATGGCCTCCTTGTTTGTGTCACCAGCCGCATTCTTAACTCATGCTCACTCGATTCACAACTTGTGACTACTTCCATCTTTTTTTTAATTTACGTTTCTCTCCATGCTTCTATGAGCTACCTCCATACCCGGATCTGAAGCAGTAGGTGTCACCACAAACAGCATCCCCATTCGCTTAAAGAGTAGGTGAAGTTCCCCCTGAAGCCCTGGAAAAATTCCCCCGCAGTAGTAGAAATACAACCTTGGGTGTCCCCTGAAAAGATGGCACTAGTCTAATGGAACTAACCTGCTCAACAAAGGATAATAAAAATAAATAAATAAAATATGAAAATGGCGATAGTATGACATAGGAGAGCAGGTGAGAGAGAGAATGTAGAGACGGAGAAATATTCCAGGCAGATTAAAATGTAGCAGTTAAACTATAAGATGGCAGTAAGAAGAGTAACTGAGTTGGTTCTCAAGTGGTCTCTTGTCTTATGTAGTCTTTACAAGTTACTTGCTCTAGGAGGTATTGCTGGAGTTTGTGTCTGAGTTTTGGGTAGAGGGAGATTTCCTTTAGGTAAGCTAGTAGTACTTTCCATGCTTATGCAGTGATAACTGACATGTAATGGTCAGTGGAGTGAAGTCTGGTATCGGGTGTGTTAAGGACAGGGATGGATAATGACCTTAGGTTGTAGTAAAAAATAAATCTGAGCCATTTCAGAAAAGGTACTATATATTGTGCCAGCATGTGTGGAGAAATAAAATTAAAGTTGGTTTAAATAACAGGTAACATTTTATGAAACCCAGTCTTTATTTGATAATAATGGATGACATCATCTAATAGGACATGAAACTAAACTGAAAAGATTTACACTAGGAGAATGATAGCTATACAAAGTTAACAAGTGTTTTCTGGAGCTTCCTGAAGCAGCATTTGTTTGAACTTGTTTCTGTACTATGTGGTTGCTTTTCCACTACAAAAATTGTACTGAATTATTTCTTATGATGCTGCTGCTAAATGATACTGAATACTCAGTTATTTATAGGGATGGTGTCCTCTTTTAAAGTTTGAAGTTATTCACATCACAGTTTGTATATCATGAGTTTTCTAACGCTTCTGTTTATGCAATTCTGGCTACCGAGGTTTGGTGAAATATATATATCAAATCTGTAACACTTGCATTTACACACTTATCACCTAGTAAGGCTTGCTGAAAAACAAATATCAAATTTTGTTGTGACTAAATCTAAAATAGGATGACTGACATCTGTCTATTGAAACTCTTATTTTAAAATAGACATAGAATTTGTTCACTTTATTAATTTTTTATTTACTCTAGATGATTTTAGGAGCAGTAGACTATGTAAACTATGTGTAACAGGGAAATTGTCACAGAAGTTTTTTAGTTTTCCTTCACTGTTTTGACTATTATATATATAGGGAGTCTGTGCCAGAATGATATTTTTTTCTCTTCTGCTAGGTGTTGTTATTTTAACTTGAGTAAATAGGGTATGTTATTTACTTTTATGGCTTGTTTTCCTGGAAACGGATTAACTATCTGTTGATAGGAAGTTTTAGACTGAGTTAGTATTATATTACTGAGGTTGAGAGATGCAGTTTAATCTGCTCAATTTTCACAATGACTCTGGGTAGGTACTAATCAGATAAGTATTCTGACTGCAGAAATTAGATGATAAGAACACTCTGGTAGGTCGTTCAATCCTCAAAGAGTTTGCTTTCTTTTAGAAACAGGAACAGTCTTCATTTTTTGATAATGGGAAGTTAAGGCACCAACTAAAGCAATAAGGTTTTCTACATCTTAATCTATAAACTTGAGCAGAAACAGAAACTTCGCTGGGGTACTTTGCCACCTGATATTACCATGTCTGATTAAGGTACTGCTTCTGATGAATACTTTAATACTTTTCTTTTATCTGTACAAGAGTTACTTTCTAAATCTAAAACAAGACTCATTGTTAACTCAGACCTTGCCTGTTAATAATATGAAGAAAGGCACATCCTTACACTTCAGAGAAGAACCACTGTAATTCAGATGAAACCTTTGCTTTGTTGAATGTGTCTTATCAAATTCATATGCATTTTTAGTTAATAGATGATACTACTGAGCAAATCTCAGATTATAGCAGGTAAAATAAGTAAACACAAGCTAAATAACCAGAAACATTACTGAGATTTTAGCAGTTAACTTTGCAAGAAAACAGTGGAACATTTAGGGATTTTGGCACATGCTTAAAAAGAGTTAAAGGGATTACCAGAAGAGAATAAATCTCTCATGGGTACATGCTGTTACTTGAAGATTAGACCTAGGAAACATCATCTAAGAATTATAGGAATCTCAGACCATTGCAATCAATGCTAGTTGTTACTTACTACCTTTAAAAAATTAGTGGCTGATATGTGCCATGATCAGCTGAATTTGACAAAAAAGTAGCTATTGATGTCCTTGATTAGGCTGGTAGAGATTTGCTTGAATGGCATCATTCCATGGGTTGCATTTTACTCATTTTATGTTCGAAATAGGGTTGGGAGGGTGGCCTTAAGGGTGTGTTGCCTGCAAACACACAAGGTGCAGTGGGTTTGAGTCTCACAAGGATTAGGCTTTAGCTTAAAATGGTGGCTAGGGCAGTTAGCTTAGTACTAATCTATGAACCTATGGCGAAATAGAGTAGAATTACTTTTCAACAATAAATCAAAGGGATACCAGCAATAATCTTAACATCAGACCAGAGAACTGCAGCGAGCAAAGGAAGAAGTAGTTCTCAAAGCATCTGAATGAAAACACACACACACACACACACACACACACACACACACACACACACACACACACACACACATACACACACACACACACACACACACACACACACACACACACACACACAGACACACACACAAACTGAATTTCTACATGCAAGCCTACACTGAAACGGAAGGAGAACATACCTCAGAAGATGTATGAAGTGCACTAAGGAAAATGTAGTCAAGAAAAGCGGTGTGATATGATCAAGATGTTGGTATAGTAGTAGAGAAATAGTTCTTGCAGGTAATTATCACAGAACTGAAACAGAGACATATACCTGATAACTGAAAAATAAGCCTTCTGGTGATAATGTGCAAGAACAAAAGTGATATTCACAAATGCAGACAGTAAAGGTACCAAATTCCTGTCACATCGCATAAATGTACTGAAGAGAGTGACTGATAGGCAAATCCATAGAGTAATAGAAAGTGAGATGGGAGATGAGCAGTTTGCATTCAGCTTAGGATGCAATGTAGCCAACCCATTATTTGCTGTGAGATAGATAGTGGAGAAGAAGCTAGCAATAATGAAATACTCCAACTGGACATTTCTAGTCTTGAAGAACCATAGCAAAAGGTTCCAAGAAAGATTGTTTGGCCACTCCTGCAGTGGTTCAAAGTCCTGGAAACATTGGTGGAATTAGTGCAGTCTATGTACAAGAACCCAAAGACACAATTATGGATAGTGTTTTGTCTCAGAGAGTGGTTTCTCAATTAACTTTTTTGAGAGTAGCTCTGACCCATACTTATTTTCATAATAAAACCAGTATCTTTTATTTCCCAGAACACCCTATTGCATTGTAAATGAGGGTCATTTAAGGCTCCCACTATCACGTTAATAGCTGTCCAGTGAAGCACAAAACACATCCAGATTATGGCTTGTCTATAGCCAAGTGGGTGGTGACAGTAGAACATTTACTAGCATCTAAAAATGATAACAATAAGGTTGGTAAAACTCAGGAAACAGGAATTGGGCATGTTTGGGAGATTGGAAAGGATAATGTCATATAGTTATGGGTTGTTGATGTTTGGAAAACCTGAGAAAAATGCAAAATGGTAGTTCAAAAGAAGTAGAAGATATAACCTGAAGAAGTAGAAGTGTGGCAAATATACATATATATATATATATATATATATATATATATATATATATATATACATATATATATATATGTGTGTGTCAAGCAGCAACTCATTTACAATGCCTGTTATTACTTAAAGTAGACTTTATTACTTCTTTGATGTCTTAGTTAAAAGGTGGTACAGACTATTGAATCTAGGTGCCATAGGTTGCATTGTCTTTGCTATGAGTAGATGCACCAACTTCTACTAAGAAAGCATTAGTGGATGAAAGTGTTTGGTGTAGGAAGGGTTAGTACACCAAGTCAGTGCCTAAGTTAATTATCTGCATCTATTTATTCCATCACTTACTATAATCTTTCCAAATAATTCTGCTGTGCATTTCCATACCTCTGATGCCAACCAATGAAAGGAAAATCTTAACCTTTCACATATAAAATAGCCCTCAAACCATATGTGAGAGAGACAGAAACAAACAAACTCTTTAAAAGATACCATTTCACAAACTAAGAGCCACTTGAGGCCTTGATCCTAAACACAATGTTGACATCTTTCTGCATGTTTTCTTTTAATGTCCTTTGTTCTACCTTATTTTCTTCCCTTGCTTTATACGTCAATCTAACATTGCTGGAAAAGGAGAAAAAATATTTATTTACTCCAGAATAATTGTCTAATCTGGCCACATTGTTCCTGAACTTGTGTAATTTATGAGCGAACAAATCAGCATATCTGATATTGTTGCTTATCATTATCATTTTCATCAGGCCTACCATTATCCATGCTATATTTCCCATTTGACATAAATTCTCAGTGTTACTTCAGTATACATGCTATATTTCCCATTTGACATAAGGTCTCAGTGTTACTTCAGTATCCATGCTATATTTACCATTTGACATAAGGTCTCAGTGTTACTTCAGTATCCATGCTATATTTCCCATTTGACATAAGGTCTCAGTGTTACTTCAGTATCCATGCTATATTTCCCATTTGACATAAGGTCTCAGTGTTACTTCAGTATCCATGCTATATTTCCCATTTGACATAAGGTCTCAGTGTTACTTCAGTATCCATGCTATATTTCCCATTTGACATAAGGTCTCAGTGTTACTTCAGTATCCATGCTATATTTCCCATTTGACATAAGGTCTCAATGTTACTTCAGTATCCATGCTATATTTCCCATTTGACATAAGGTCTCAGTGTTACTTCAGTATCCATGCTATATTTCCCATTTGACATAAGGTCTCAGTGTTACTTCAGTATCCATGCTATATTTCCCATTTGACATAAGGTCTCAGTGTTACTTCAGTATCCATGCTATATTTCCCATTTGACATAAGGTCTCAGTGTTACTTCAGTATCCATGCTATATTTCCCATTTGACATAAGGTCTCAGTGTTACTTCAGTATCCATGCTATATTTCCCATTTGACATAAGGTCTCAGTGTTACTTCAGTATCCATGCTATATTTCCCATTTGACATAAGGTCTCAGTGTTACTTCAGTATCCATGCTATATTTCCCATTTGACATAAGGTCTCAGTGTTACTTCAGTATCCATGCTATATTTCCCATTTGACATAAGGTCTCAGTGTTACTTCAGTATCCATGCTATATTTCCCATTTGACATAAGGTCTCAGTGTTACTTCAGTATCCATGCTATATTTCCCATTTGACATAAGGTCTCAGTGTTACTTCAGTATCCATGCTATATTTCCCATTTGACATAAGGTCTCAGTGTTACTTCAGTATCCATGCTATATTTCCCATTTGACATAAGGTCTCAGTGTTACTTCAGTATCCATGCTATATTTCCCATTTGACATAAGGTCTCAGTGTTACTTCAGTATCCATGCTATATTTCCCATTTGACATAAGGTCTCAGTGTTACTTCAGTATCCATGCTATATTTCCCATTTGACATAAGGTCTCAGTGTTACTTCAGTATCCATGCTATATTTCCCATTTGACATAAGGTCTCAGTGTTACTTCAGTATACATGCTATATTTCCCATTTGACATAAGGTCTCAGTGTTACTTCAGTATCCATGCTATATTTCCCATTTGACATAAGGTCTCAGTGTTACTTCAGTATCCATGCTATATTTCCCATTTGACATAAGGTCTCAGTGTTACTTCAGTATCCATGCTATATTTCCCATTTGACATAAGGTCTCAGTGTTACTTCAGTATCCATGCTATATTTCCCATTTGACATAAGGTCTCAGTGTTACTTCAGTATCCATGCTATATTTCCCATTTGACATAAGGTCTCAGTGTTACTTCAGTATCCATGCTATATTTCCCATTTGACATAAGGTCTCAGTGTTACTTCAGTATCCATGCTATATTTCCCATTTGACATAAGGTCTCAGTGTTACTTCAGTATCCATGCTATATTTCCCATTTGACATAAGGTCTCAGTGTTACTTCAGTATCCATGCTATATTTCCCATTTGACATAAGGTCTCAGTGTTACTTCAGTATCCATGCTATATTTCCCATTTGACATAAGGTCTCAGTGTTACTTCAGTATCCATGCTATATTTCCCATTTGACATAAGGTCTCAGTGTTACTTCAGTATCCATGCTATATTTCCCATTTGACATAAGGTCTCAGTGTTACTTCAGTATCCATGCTATATTTCCCATTTGACATAAGGTCTCAGTGTTACTTCAGTATCCATGCTATATTTCCCATTTGACATAAGGTCTCAGTGTTACTTCAGTATCCATGCTATATTTCCCATTTGACATAAGGTCTCAGTGTTACTTCAGTATCCATGCTATATTTCCCATTTGACATAAGGTCTCAGTGTTACTTCAGTATCCATGCTATATTTCCCATTTGACATAAGGTCTCAGTGTTACTTCAGTATCCATGCTATATTTCCCATTTGACATAAGGTCTCAGTGTTACTTCAGTATCCATGCTATATTTCCCATTTGACATAAGGTCTCAGTGTTACTTCAGTATCCATGCTATATTTCCCATTTGACATAAGGTCTCAGTGTTACTTCAGTATCCATGCTATATTTCCCATTTGACATAAGGTCTCAGTGTTACTTCAGTATCCATGCTATATTTCCCATTTGACATAAGGTCTCAGTGTTACTTCAGTATCCATGCTATATTTCCCATTTGACATAAGGTCTCAGTGTTACTTCAGTATCCATGCTATATTTCCCATTTGACATAAGGTCTCAGTGTTACTTCAGTATCCATGCTATATTTCCCATTTGACATAAGGTCTCAGTGTTACTTCAGTATCCATGCTATATTTCCCATTTGACATAAGGTCTCAGTGTTACTTCAGTATCCATGCTATATTTCCCATTTGACATAAGGTCTCAGTGTTACTTCAGTATCCATGCTATATTTCCCATTTGACATAAGGTCTCAGTGTTACTTCAGTATCCATGCTATATTTCCCATTTGACATAAGGTCTCAGTGTTACTTCAGTATCCATGCTATATTTCCCATTTGACATAAGGTCTCAGTGTTACTTCAGTATCCATGCTATATTTCCCATTTGACATAAGGTCTCAGTGTTACTTCAGTATCCATGCTATATTTCCCATTTGACATAAGGTCTCAGTGTTACTTCAGTATCCATGCTATATTTCCCATTTGACATAAGGTCTCAGTGTTACTTCAGTATCCATGCTATATTTCCCATTTGACATAAGGTCTCAGTGTTACTTCAGTATCCATGCTATATTTCCCATTTGACATAAGGTCTCAGTGTTACTTCAGTATCCATGCTATATTTCCCATTTGACATAAGGTCTCAGTGTTACTTCAGTATCCATGCTATATTTCCCATTTGACATAAGGTCTCAGTGTTACTTCAGTATCCATGCTATATTTCCCATTTGACATAAGGTCTCAGTGTTACTTCAGTATCCATGCTATATTTCCCATTTGACATAAGGTCTCAGTGTTACTTCAGTATCCATGCTATATTTCCCATTTGACATAAGGTCTCAGTGTTACTTCAGTATCCATGCTATATTTCCCATTTGACATAAGGTCTCAGTGTTACTTCAGTATCCATGCTATATTTCCCATTTGACATAAGGTCTCAGTGTTACTTCAGTATCCATGCTATATTTCCCATTTGACATAAGGTCTCAGTGTTACTTCAGTATCCATGCTATATTTCCCATTTGACATAAGGTCTCAGTGTTACTTCAGTATCCATGCTATATTTCCCATTTGACATAAGGTCTCAGTGTTACTTCAGTATCCATGCTATATTTCCCATTTGACATAAGGTCTCAGTGTTACTTCAGTATCCATGCTATATTTCCCATTTGACATAAGGTCTCAGTGTTACTTCAGTATCCATGCTATATTTCCCATTTGACATAAGGTCTCAGTGTTACTTCAGTATCCATGCTATATTTCCCATTTGACATAAGGTCTCAGTGTTACTTCAGTATCCATGCTATATTTCCCATTTGACATAAGGTCTCAATGTTACTTCAGTATCCATGCTATATTTCCCATTTGACATAAGGTCTCAGTGTTACTTCAGTATCCATGCTATATTTCCCATTTGACATAAGGTCTCAGTGTTACTTCAGTATCCATGCTATATTTCCCATTTGACATAAGGTCTCAGTGTTACTTCAGTATCCATGCTATATTTCCCATTTGACATAAGGTCTCAGTGTTACTTCAGTATCCATGCTATATTTCCCATTTGACATAAGGTCTCAGTGTTACTTCAGTATCCATGCTATATTTCCCATTTGACATAAGGTCTCAGTGTTACTTCAGTATCCATGCTATATTTCCCATTTGACATAAGGTCTCAGTGTTACTTCAGTATCCATGCTATATTTCCCATTTGACATAAGGTCTCAGTGTTACTTCAGTATCCATGCTATATTTCCCATTTGACATAAGGTCTCAGTGTTACTTCAGTATCCATGCTATATTTCCCATTTGACATAAGGTCTCAGTGTTACTTCAGTATCCATGCTATATTTCCCATTTGACATAAGGTCTCAGTGTTACTTCAGTATCCATGCTATATTTCCCATTTGACATAAGGTCTCAGTGTTACTTCAGTATCCATGCTATATTTCCCATTTGACATAAGGTCTCAGTGTTACTTCAGTATCCATGCTATATTTCCCATTTGACATAAGGTCTCAGTGTTACTTCAGTATCCATGCTATATTTCCCATTTGACATAAGGTCTCAGTGTTACTTCAGTATCCATGCTATATTTCCCATTTGACATAAGGTCTCAGTGTTACTTCAGTATCCATGCTATATTTCCCATTTGACATAAGGTCTCAGTGTTACTTCAGTATCCATGCTATATTTCCCATTTGACATAAGGTCTCAGTGTTACTTCAGTATCCATGCTATATTTCCCATTTGACATAAGGTCTCAGTGTTACTTCAGTATCCATGCTATATTTCCCATTTGACATAAGGTCTCAGTGTTACTTCAGTATCCATGCTATATTTCCCATTTGACATAAGGTCTCAGTGTTACTTCAGTATCCATGCTATATTTCCCATTTGACATAAGGTCTCAGTGTTACTTCAGTATCCATGCTATATTTCCCATTTGACATAAGGTCTCAGTGTTACTTCAGTATCCATGCTATATTTCCCATTTGACATAAGGTCTCAGTGTTACTTCAGTATCCATGCTATATTTCCCATTTGACATAAGGTCTCAGTGTTACTTCAGTATCCATGCTATATTTCCCATTTGACATAAGGTCTCAGTGTTACTTCAGTATCCATGCTATATTTCCCATTTGACATAAGGTCTCAGTGTTACTTCAGTATCCATGCTATATTTCCCATTTGACATAAGGTCTCAGTGTTACTTCAGTATCCATGCTATATTTCCCATTTGACATAAGGTCTCAGTGTTACTTCAGTATCCATGCTATATTTCCCATTTGACATAAGGTCTCAGTGTTACTTCAGTATCCATGCTATATTTCCCATTTGACATAAGGTCTCAGTGTTACTTCAGTATCCATGCTATATTTCCCATTTGACATAAGGTCTCAGTGTTACTTCAGTATCCATGCTATATTTCCCATTTGACATAAGGTCTCAGTGTTACTTCAGTATCCATGCTATATTTCCCATTTGACATAAGGTCTCAGTGTTACTTCAGTATCCATGCTATATTTCCCATTTGACATAAGGTCTCAGTGTTACTTCAGTATCCATGCTATATTTCCCATTTGACATAAGGTCTCAGTGTTACTTCAGTATCCATGCTATATTTCCCATTTGACATAAGGTCTCAGTGTTACTTCAGTATCCATGCTATATTTCCCATTTGACATAAGGTCTCAGTGTTACTTCAGTATCCATGCTATATTTCCCATTTGACATAAGGTCTCAGTGTTACTTCAGTATCCATGCTATATTTCCCATTTGACATAAGGTCTCAGTGTTACTTCAGTATCCATGCTATATTTCCCATTTGACATAAGGTCTCAGTGTTACTTCAGTATCCATGCTATATTTCCCATTTGACATAAGGTCTCAGTGTTACTTCAGTATCCATGCTATATTTCCCATTTGACATAAGGTCTCAATGTTACTTCAATATCTATGCTATATTTCCCATTTGACATAAGGTCTCAATGTTACTTCAGTAATTGACATCTCTCTCAGTTCAGAGACAATCTCCTACAATCTTGGTGAGTCATGTCAGTCTATTGCAGGTATTCTGCAATCCAGCTGTCTCTTCACTCGGCATCTTTATGTCCAATTGCCTTCTTCCTGTCTCTCTCAAATCTGCTTTAGAAAAACACCTTCTGTTTTTCTGTGCATGTTCGAAGTATAATAACCTATTCTTTTTGATCCTCTGAACAACTACTAGAGCTGCTTTTGACCTCTATATTGATGCCTCTTTTCTATTTGTCCCACAATGCACATTGTACTTCCCGTCTCAGGCACATCATCCCCATTACCCTAAGCTTTCTCAGCTGCTCTTCCTTCTCTGCCCAGGTTCTTGTGCCATTGATTTGTATACCTTACATTTTTAACTTCTTCTGTCATACACTACACCTGACACTTTCAGCCACTTGGCTGCAGCCCATCTGATTCTAACATTTACTTCCACGTTCACACTTCAGTTGTCCTCAGTCAAATGACATGTATATTTGAACCTCTTACTGTCATTCACTATTTTACCTTCTAGATTAATTTTCAAGTTTTTCTGTTTTCCCTATCTCTCACTCTGAATACTGACTTGTCTGTACTCAGTGTCATTCCATGTGCCTTCAGTTTTGCATTCCAGTCTATTTCATTCACTGAAGTTCCTGATCAGAGTTTGTTTGTAATGCCACATTTTCTACATACAACAGCATGGCTGATGTGTCCCCATCAACCTGTTTGCTGATGTAGTCAATTAACAGAAGCCTTCTGCTCCTGTGCCAGTCCTGGCTGAAGTTACTCAATACACTTCATTCACCCCCTTCAACCTAAGTCACACCTCAGCAGTTCATCTCTGCAGACCTTTCCTCTACATCTTTCCCTTTCTTCCCTACTCACCTAAGCTACCTGAATACATCCTACCCTACACTCTTCTTATAATCGTATTTTCTTTCCATCCTTCTTCCTTCTGTAACTATAATATGAACCCCATCTCTCATACAAAGACATACAAAGACATCACTCAATTTCGCCTCACTGTCTCTAATCAAGTAATCTCTAAAACCTCTTTCAAATATCTTATTAGAATTGTCTCAGGTCTCATTTATCACATTCTAATCTGTGCAAAAAATAATATGACTAATGATTTTCCCTAAAATATTTTCTCCAACTCACGTTTATGTTTTTCATTGCACTCTACTATGAAACATTTGTTCTATATTTTTCTTGTTACATTTTTTCACTCCTGTGTTTTGTAGTGTAACATGACACTATGTGATTTAAAATATTTGTAATTGATTTATGAAAGATTATGATTGTGGAGCTTTTCTTCCCAGGCCTTCTCTGAAAATGGATACTTTCTGTCCTGGTTTGACTTTCCTAGTAAACAAATGTCAAATAAATAAATAAATAAAATAAAATGGCTAGGGAGAGTAACATTTTGCGTGTTGTCTGTATATATAATCCTGGTGTGGTAAATGTTTGTGATACTGAATCTGAGCTGACTATTTCTGATTGTTTTGTGTGTGTACTGGGAGATCAGCAAGCCCTTGGTTAAGAATATATTTGCTGATAGTGTATCAAAGTGCAACTTGTATTAAGCAAATTATAATTTAATATCTAGGGAATTAACTATTTGGGACTAGTTTGAGCCTATGAAGCACAGGTCCATTTCAGACTACTGGGCTCTGTTTCACAAGAATATATATTCTTTAATAGATACCGATATTCCAAATGAAATGGTGAAAAGAGAATACAAGAGAAAAAAGCATAGCTGAATAGGAAGTTGTAAATGCATAACAATATAAAGAAATAAGTTTGGAAGTTGTTTTAGAGATCTTCTAGTGTCTATAACTTCAATAATTATCAGGCATTTAGGGTAAAGTATCATAGGCTAGTGAGGCCTACAAGGAAGAAATAATAGTTAAATATTGCTACTTGTACTGAAGGGAATAATAAAGCTCTTTTTAAACATGTAAGGAATTACAAGAAATGACAAAACCATAAATAATTGCATTTAACAATGATGTTCTGATTACTGATCCAAAATTATCAGTGTCTAAGTTTATTGAAAAGTTTTAATTTTTGTCAAAGTATACTACACTAAACTATGAGAATGTTCAAGGGTACTTTGGTTCTTTCCCCAAAGCAAAATTCTGTTCCTGGTTTGGATAATTGTAATGTTTTTTTCAAATATTTATAAATCTATAGCACGTTGCATGAAGTGTTTTTAAACGTTTACAGTCAGGCTGTGTTCTTTAAATTTGGAAGACTGATACTGTTGTTCTTTTACATATGGGGTAAAAATTATACTGTTGAAAACTCCCATCCTGTGAGTTTAGCATGTATTAATGACAAATGTTTTGTGTGGGTAGTTCAGAAATTGATCAAGCTGCAGATAAATTCTGAATTGGATATTTTTCAACAAGGGTTCATAATGAGTAGATCCTGTATGTTTAACATGATTATTTTATCTGAATGTCTGGGAGACAGTGGTTATGAGTTTTGCTAGCGGTTGTGGAGTACCTGAATTTTTTCTAGGGCTTTAGATTCTGTTCCTCATAGTGTGATAATCAAGATTATGAATGATATTAAGGTAAATAAGTTCAATAAGCAGCTGGTTGGCATTTTGAGATAAACTTGAAAATGTTTTTTTTCCAGATGCGTCAATAATCACTGCTGGGGTTCTTCAAGGGACAATTTTAGTGTCACTTTTGTTCAATTTATTTATGACAGATTTTCTCCAGAAGAAGGAGTTTGGGTCTGCAAATTTGCTAATAATTCCACAATTGGATTGATTGTGAATTCAGTAAAGGATCAAGAAAGAAATCAGAGGCTAATAAATGATTCTTGTGGTCCAAGAGTAAAGCAATAAAATTTAATTTTAAGAAAAGTAGTGTACTCTATTTTGGAACTAACAATCTATATCATCCATACGACATGAATTGTGAGATATTAAATGATGATCGCAAGAGAGAGGACATGAGTTAGTTGTTGACTGTGGCTTGACCTATGAGGGCAACTTAAACATGGTTGCTAAAAATGCTATTCTCAGCAGGGATGAAAGAGGCTCATTTCTGCTTTATAAGGCAACCAGAAATTGAATATTGTGCTTTGTCATGTGTGTATAATAGTGGTCAGACATGAAGATTAGAAAGATTTAACAGATTCTTTAGGAGGCATATCAGCAGGGTCATATGTGTATTATTTAGATAGGTTAACTACCTTTTAATTTTTAGTCAGCTCTAGGTTACTTCATGGTAACCATATTTTAATTTATAAATTTATAGCAGATGATCCCTTGCCAGACACTTCAGGCATTGAGTTTAGGTCTAACCATCCACTGAGTAGAAAATGTAGTTTATTTGTTGAATCCACTGTTTTTAAAACTGCTCTGGGGAGAGGGTTATACCAAAGACTGGCAAGTGGATTATGGAATGGCCTTCCTTTAAGGATTACAATGTCTGGTAGCCTTGACATATTTAAAAGGGAATTGGATGACTACTTTGATAACAGGGTATTTAGTTTTCCAGTTACTGTTGGCAAAATCAAATAAGGTCTGTCGGGTAGCTTTGAGTCTGAGAGAGGAGCACATTAAACATTGAAGAAAGTGCAGTTGTCAGTGTAAACATGCTGTATATGAAACTCTCCAAATGCCGTTTGCTTACTGTTGAAAGACTAACCTGATTTATTAACTAACATACTAGTCCATGTATACTCCTGTGCATATACATTTTTCTGTCTGTGTGGGGACTGTTTTTCTGTTCTGGACCTTTTCTAAGAAAACCTTATAGATCTGAAATTTATAAGTTCATTGGTTCATAGGTAGGAACTAGGCTATTAGCCCTAGGGCCTGTACAAGCCTAGCCAAAAAGGTACCCTGGCTTTCGACATCCAAGAAAATTATTTTCCTGTGCCCCTGTCAAGCAGAACCACAGAAGTGATCCCCGGGGTGAATTTTCTATAACCCATCCAATCATCAACATTTTTCTTGAAGAGTGCTAATGAGGAGCTCTGTTCGACATAGATAGGTAGTCTGTTCCAGAGTATGGGAAGTCTCTGGGACAGGAATCTATCCCTCCAGCATGTTCTGTTTATTGTGGTGACAAGGTTTAGGTCCCTAGAGCATGTAGCTCAGAGGGATTGGGATTTCTTTAAGTGGAGCATGTCCAACAGCTCTGGGTTTGACATAGCTTTGTATGTTAGGCAGAGATTGCCTCTGAGTAGGCGATATGCGATGGAGTAAAGCTGGAGTTTTTTTAAACGGTCTGCGTAAGGCATCTGTTTGAGGCCAGTAATCCTCTTTGTGAGGTATTTTTGCGTCCTTTCCAGTTGTTGTAGCTGTCTTGTGAGGTACATACCAAAAGGGGTGTTGTACTCTATAATGGGTCTAATGAGTGATGAGTAGAGGGGAACAATGACCTCTTTTTTTCTGGATGAGAAACCTTTTGTGATGAGGTGTGCCAAATAGAAGGATTTCCTGACCACTGTGGCGATGTGATTATCAAAGGAGAGACTACTGTCCACCTGTGTCCCAAGGTCTCTTATCACACTTTCGGTGTTAAGTAGACTACCGCTTATGTGGTAGTTCATGGGTGCAATGTTTTTACCAAAGGGGATGACATTGCACTTTTTGACATTGAGCTTGAGACCATGTCTTTGACACCAGGCATCTGTCTCAGTGAGGCCCTTTTGTAGGATGTCCACATCCTTAGGAGTTTCGATTATGGCTTCTAGCTTGCAGTCATCTGCGAATTTAGTTAGCTAAAGACCTTCTGTGTTAGCCTGTACTTCAGAGAAGTAGATACCAAACAGGAGAGGACCCAGGACTGAACCCTGTGGTACTCCACTTGTCACTGGTCTGAAGTCTGATTTGGAGTCTGCTACTTTCACAGTGTGGGTTCTGTCAGTAAGCCAGTTGGCAACCCATCTTGTGATATAGGGATTTATACCTAGTTTAGTGAGTTTAACTATAATTCCAGAGTGGGGGATGGTGTTGAATGCCTTGGCGAGATCTAGATAGGCTGTGTGAACCAACTTATCCTCATCTATGGCTTTGGTGACTACTTCAAAGAAGTCTATCAGGTTTAGGAGACATGATCTGCCTTTTACAAACCCAAACTGTGTGGGGTCCAGAGTATGGAGATCTCCAATGACTTTGTTTATGAGTTCCATGATGATACGTTCCATGGCCTTGCAGACTAGGCTTGTCAGGGTAATGAGGTGGTAGTTCCTGGGGTCTGTTGTGGCCCCCCCCCCTTTGTGGAGTGGGATACCTGTTGTGGTGCACCATTCAATGGGCACAAAGCCTGAGGTGAGGCTATGGACTGAACATGGTGCTTAGATGGGGTGCCAGTTCATTCTGTAGTTCATGTAGAAGGCAGCCTTGGATGTCGTCAGGTCCTATGGATGCTGTGTTCTTGGCTTTGGAGAGTGAGGTTTTTATCTGTGCAGCCGTGATTACAGGAACTTTGCATTCTTCCGGTATAAAGATGGGCCCTTTAGGGGGTGGGAGGGGGGTAAAGTTAGCACTGAACCTATCTGCCAGGATGTTGGCAATATCAGTTGGTTCTGTATATTTAGTGTCATTGTGCTGTAACTCAGAGCAGATCTGAGTGTTCCATTGAGATTCTTGACATAGCTAAGAATGCTTTGTGGTTGTCTTTAGAATCAGTGGCAATTTTGTTTTCATAACTAGCTTTGGAGGGATCTCAGCTTCTTACTGAGGCTGACCAGGGAGTTCCTCCAAGCATGGGATTCTACTCTTTTTTGCAACAGTTTCTTTCTTCTGTTGTAGAGTTTGTTTATGGCAGAAAACCACCAGATTGGCTTCCTTTTTTTGGAGGATAGCATCTTGGTTCTGTTAGGGATAGCATGATCCATGCACTCGTGTAAGTGCTTATAAAGTGCATTTCTGTAGGATTCAGCAGTCGTACCTCTATTGTCCATCTGTATGGGTGGCGTGAAGTTTGCCACTTCTGTCTTAAGAAGCGTGAAGTTGGCTTTGGAGAAATTATTTATGATTGTTTCCCTAATGGGGGTGGGTGCAGGATGTGGATGTCTAGGGTGATTAGCTTGTGGTCGGATCTGACCAACGAGGAGCTGACCTCTGGTGTGGAACACCGGCCACCCATGTTGGTGATGACCAGGTCTAGGATATTCCTGCCCCTGGTGGGGGTGTGGATAAGTTGATCCAAGGCATTGGAACTGATGATTTCCAGAAAACAGTGAGCAAAAGAGTTGGTACATGAGTAGTTTTCCCAGTTAATGGTAGGGTAGTTGAAATCACCCATTATTAGAGTGTTGGGCTGTACCTTAATATTTTCCAGTGTATCAAGAAAAGACGAGTGGGAATCCTGGGGCATGGTGGGGGGGGTCTGTAGCAAGATATAATCTGGATTGCAGTTTTGCCAAGAGTTAGTTGAACTTGGATAATCTCGGATGCATTATGCTAAGCAACTAGCTTGGAGGTGTGGATATCCTTAATGAATATGGACACGCCTCCACCTTTAGTGTTTCAGTCCGGGTTTGGTGGCCGAAAGGTGTGGTATGAATTATAGCCTGGTAATGCAGGGGTGCTCTCTGGAGCTTTGAACCAGGTCTCTGTCACTGCACAGATGTCAATGTTCTCCATTTTAAGGAGTGCCTCGAGTGAGTGCATTTTGAGGTTTAGACTTCTAGCATTGAGTAGCATTACCCTCAGATTTTGCTTGCTTGTACCTGTTATGGTGGTGAATTTGTCATTTGAACCTTGCCTAAAAAGGCACTATAGGGGTGACAAGAGCCTTTGCCAGTATCCAGAATCCCAAGGGCGACAGGTGCAGGCCATCTCTGGCAAAGCAGCATGCTCTGTCGATCATGTCATCCCAGGCAGACAGATACTGGATTCCCTTAGAATGACACCAGAAGCTTAGCCAATTGTTAAAGTCAATCATTTTGTCCTTGTACTGTGGTATCATTCTGTGTGATGGCAGGATGCTACTCAGGGCTAGGGTCATACCTGCCTGGGCTACAAGATCGGAGAGCTCCTCCATGTCTCTTTTCATGTAGTTCAGGGAGGTACATCTCAGGTCATTTACACCAACATGGACAATGGCAGAGTCATATTTGTACTTGTTGTGGAGTGACCTGAGTGCATGCGTTATGTGGCGGATCCTGGCACCTAACAGGCAGCTGACAGTAACTTTTTCCTTGTTTAGCCTGGTGAGTGGAACATCAGTGTGCCTGACTTATAGAGTCACCTATGACTAGAGTGTTGGGTACGTTATGCCTTATGGGCTGTAGTTGAGTGGCACACTGAGTATGTGAGCTATGTGTCATTTGGGTTGTGTTGGGGGGTGGAGGTTGCTTGCATTGCTGCTTTGGAGGTCTCTGTTGTTTGGGTAGATTTGTACTGAGAGCCTCAGCAAATGTAGGTGTGAGTTTTGTGCTTCTGTGTGTGTGTTTTGGTGGTGTAGGTTTTGAGGGACTATGTGATGAGTGTGGTGCGGTGCAAGTGTTTACATTCTCCTCTTGACTGTCTAGGCCAGTCTTTGGTGAAGAGTGCTTTGCTTCCAGTTTGGCTATATAAGTGCATCTCTCACAGGTCATAGTGTTGGGTGGTAGGAGGAGAGGGTTGTCTGTGTACATGAGGCAATTGCTGCATTGTCACAAGATGCCCAGATTCATCAGGTAGGCAGGAGAAAAGAACGGGAGCTGACCTTTAGACATGCCTGAATAGGTGTTATTTATTAAGTACTAAAAACTGTTTTCCTCTAGACAAGTGAGGAAAGTTGAGTGCTGTAGTAATTTGTAACTTATTTAGTGCTTACAATGAGTTCTGAACAAGTGCTGAGCTCAAAGAAACAGATGAGTGCTAAAACTAAAAAGCTGGCTAGTTGCAAGTGAAATTTTGAAGAACAGACTTTATGGCGCCAGGAATAGTTTAACCCCAGTTAAGTGTGGGGGAGGGGGCTTAGGAGCTCACAAACAGTCCTGACACAGCAAATCCGTATCTGGGCAAAACCTACCACAGGAAAGAGGGGAAGCAAGCTTAGAATTTATTTTCCAGTAAAGTGGAAATGGAGAAAGCTGGAACAGAAGTTAATTCAACGTTAAGAATCTGAGTGGGTTGGCCTTCACAAATGTTCTCTATTAGATTATGTGAACTAATGACACTAGACTGGGAGGAGTGTCACAGATCAAATATACAGTATGGGCGGGCAACTGCAAAGCCGCCAAGTATAAGAACACACAACACTAGGAAGGGTGGGTGGGAAATAACAGTTCCTAGCTGTAGCCACTAAATGAAAGTTTTAAACAAATCAAGGAGCAGACTCAAGAATGCTTTTAACTGTAAATAGACAATTATCAAAAATGCACAGAAAAGCTCGGATAGAGCACTCACAAACAGAAAATACAACTCTCAGTATGAAAAAGCAGCAGTTTACACTTAAGTAATGTTAAAACCTACCTACCTGATCCTGTACTATGAATGGGCTGTACTCACAAATACATAGGTAAACAAACAGGCAAAGAACTAAACGAAAGGTACAATATTCAATATATCTTTTTATCTAAATTTTCACAACAGTTTTACGAAAGCAAAATTGCCACTGACTCTAAAGACAACCACAAAGCATTCTATAGCTATGTCAAGAATCTCAATGGCAACACTCATATCTGCTCTAAGTTACAGCACAATGGCACTAAATATACAGAACCTACTTATATTGCCAACATCCTGGCAGATAGGTTCAGTGCTAACTTTACCCGCCTCTCACCCCCTAGAGGGCCATCTCTATACCAGAAGAATACAAAGTTCCTGTAATCACAGCTGCACAGATAAAAAACAAACTCTCCAAAGCCAAGAACACAGCATCCATGGGACCTGACAATATCCTAGGCTGCGTTCTACACAAACTACAGAATGAACTGGCACCCTACCTAAGTACCATGTTCAATCATAGCCTCACCTCAGGCTTTGTGCTCACTGAATGGCGCACAGTGACGGTTATCCCACTCCACAAAGGGGCAGCCACGACGGACCCCGAGAACTACCGCCCCATTAGACTGATGAGCCTGGTCTGCAAGGCCATGGAATGTATCATCATGGAACTCATAAACAAAGACATTGGTAATCTCCAAACTCTGGACCCTACCCAGTACAGATTTATAAAATGTAGATCATGTCTCCTAAACCTGATTGACTTCTTTGAAGCAGTCACCAAAGCCATAGATGAGGGTAAGGTTCATACAGCTTATCTAGATCTTACCAAGGCTTTTGGCACCATCCCCCACTCTGGAATTATAGATAAGCTCACTAAACTCGGTATAAATCCCTGTGTCACAAGATGGGTTGCCAACTAGCTCATGGACAGAACCCACACTGTGAAAGTAGCAGACTCCAAATCCGACTTCAGACCATTGACAAGTGGAGTACCACAGGGTTCAGTCCTGGGTCCTCTCCCATTTGGTATCTACTTCTCTGAAGTACAGGCTAACACAGAATGTCTTTGGCTACCAAAGTCTGAAGATGACTGCAAACTAGGAGCCATAATCGAAACTCCTAACGATGTGGACATACTACAAAAGGGCTTCACTGAGACAGATGCCTGGTGTCAAAGCCATGGCCTGAAGCTCAATGGCAAAAAGTGCATTGTCATCTCCTTTGGTAAAAACTCTGTACCCATGAACTACCACATAGCTGGTAGTCTACTTAACACCAAAAATGTGATGAGACCTTGGGACACAGGTGGACAGTAGTTTCTCCTTTGATAATCACATTGCCACAGTGGTCAGGAAATCCTTCTACGTGGCTCACCTCATCACAAAAAGTTTCTCATCCAGAAAAAAAGAGGTCATTGTTCCTCTCTACTCATCACTCATTAGACCCATTATAGAGTACAATGCCCCTTTTGGTATGTACCTCACAAGACATCTACAACAACTGGAAAGGTGCAAAAATACCTCACAAAGAGGATTACTGGCCTCAAACAGATGCCTTACGCAGACCGTCTCAAAAAACTCCAGCTTTACTCCATCACATATCACCTAATTAGAGGCGATCTCTGCCTAAAATACAAAGCTATGTCAAACCCAGAGCTGTTGGACATGCTCCACTTAAAGAAATCCCTCCGAGCTACACACTCTAGGGACCTAAACCTTGTCACCACAATAAACAGAACATGCTGGAGGGATAAATTCCTGTCCCAGAGACTTCCCATACTCTGGAACAGACTACCTATCTATGTCAAACAGAGCTCCTCATTAGCACTCTTCAAGAAAAATCTTGATGATTGGATGGGAAACAGGAAATTCACCCCAGGGATTCCTTCTGTGGCTCTGCTCGACAGGGGCACAGGAAAATAATTTTCTTGGGTGGCAAAAGCCAGGGTACATTTTTGGCTAGGCTTATATAGGCCCTAGGGCCAGTAGCCTTATACCTACCTATGAACCTATAAAAATTTCAATATACGTATTTAAAGCCTAGAGACTATGTTCATAAATCATAATGTCAACAGCAAGTTGTTCCTCATCTAAGCATAAACTTTTATATGTCTTTAAGCAGTTCCTTTCTGCATGCATGTTTTTTGGAGATATTTTGAAAAATATGAAAATAATTCATATATATATATATATATATATATATATATATATATATATATATATATATATAAAATAAGTGAAAGACTGCAAATTGTGGATCCCAGTTGTCCAATAGAATAATGCATTTCAAGCAGAGTAACAGCACATTTTAAAACTTGATGTTATACTATTAGTATTCTTGCACACCTATAAAGTAGATTGAGGGAAAACTCCACACCCCTACTACTTATGTACACTAATGGGTGCCTAACAAGTAAACAGCAGTAATCTATCCTATGGATAAAGTGAGGAAACATCACTGAGAGCCGCTTTTTTCAAAAATTTACTTTGTACTTTTCCCCACTGTTGTGTAATAATATAGTTATAGTATATATAATTCAAGGGGTATAACAATCTTCTCCAACAGTGAATGTGCAGTAGACTTGTCCTCCTGCAAAAAACACATTATTTTGTCATTTGTTGAAAATGGCATTTGGCGATGCCTCTTTGTGAAATTATCCATCATAGAAACTTGCAGTGTTGCATCATAATGAATCTATCATAATTCTGAGACCGTTATATCTTAAACAAGGATGAATACTGCAATTACTGCATACTAGAACTTGTATGCATCCCCATCTAATTACTGCATACCGCAACTTGCATGCATCCCCCTCTAATTACTACACACTAGAACTTGCATGCATCCCCCTGTAATTACTGCATACTAGAGGTTGCATGCATCCCCCTCTAATTACTGCATACTAAAACTTGCATGCATCCCCCTCTATTTAATGCATACTAGAACTTGCATACATCCCCCTCTAACTGGTGCATACTACTTGCATGCATCCCCTCTATTTACTGCATACTAGAACTTGTATGTATCCCCTCTAATTACTGCATACTGCAACTTGCATGCATCCCCCTCTAATTACTACATACTAGAACTTACATGCACCCCCCTCTAATTACTGCATACTATAACTTGCATGCATCCCCCTCTGATTACTACATACTAGAACCTGCATGCATCCCCCTCTATTTAATGCATACTAGAACTTGTATGCATCCCCCTCTAATTACTGCATACTAGAACTTGCATGCATCCCCCTCTAATTACTGCATACTAGAACCTGCATGCATCCCCCTCTATTTAATGCATACTATAACTTGCATGCATACTAGAACTTGTATGCATCCCCCTCTAATTACTGCATACTAGAACTTGCATGCATCCCCCTCTAATTACTGCATACTAGAACTTGCATGCATCCCCCTACCAGTACACATATACAGTTATAAACACCAAACATCTCTAATTCTATGAGGAGCTGCTAGTGTTGCCTAGAAATAAACTAACATTGTTCTATAGGCATTAATGAGTTCACTTATATATCTTTCCCTTACTAATTATACTTACAGCTTGTATACAAGCTGAAAAAGGGAGGAAAACTGTATGTCTTTTCATGCAAGGTATATAGTTAGCCACCCTGCCAAAGCCCATGGCCAAACTGATATCAAACATGGGTAAATATCACCAACATATAGCAAGTAATTATTATTATAATGTATTTTAAAATGTATTGTATATTTGTTTATGTATTTCATCACACTGTGCGGAATGATTTTATAGCATATTGCTACAGTGTAGATATAATTACAGTATTTATATTCTAATAATGGTGTATAAGGAAATATTTAGAGCCAACAGTCATGTATAAATAATAGATGTTATTGTGGGTGTGCATTTTACTGACATTAACTTGTACATTTCCTTACTTTCCAGCAAGTCCTTTAATTTGGAAAACAGATCAAAGCAAAATGCTAAATGAATTCAAAATAGTGTTCTTTTTAAACTATCACCTGTACAGCATTTACAGTGGTATCTGTGTGTGTGTGTGTGTGTGTGTGTGTGTGTGTGTGTGTGTGTGTGTGTGTGTGTGTGTGTGTGTGCTCGTTGTGTGCCCCCTCATATGATATGATATGAATAAATGAGTGAGGTGGTGTTTCCATCTCTACACAAACACATACAACTATTCATGGATGGGGGAGGGTGTTGTACATGGAAATGCTGTCAGTGTAAGAGTACATATTCAATATGTTTACATCTGTGGTACTGTATCTGAAATGGTTCATATTGTTTAATAGAAATCCAGGCTAACATGTTAAAATTGCATTTTTCAGAATTCCTAAAGCATCAGGGAGCTTTCACTGTTTTTTCAAGAATGATAACAGCAGCAGTTTATATCCCCAAAGTAAACACTCCAAATGGTTTAAATGTCAAGTGAGATGAATGTCATTTAAACATATTTCGCAGGCATAGCAATGGTGTTCATAAGATATCCTACTAGTACTAAGTAAATATTTACAAACTGTTAAATACATGAATAAAAAAAGTTCCCACTATGTGGCATCCTGGACCATAAACAAGTCTCTCCATGAAACATAAAAGTTCAGCACCCATTATGTACAATTGCAACCTATGATTCAGCAAGCTACATGTTTATTCTGTTGGCACTTTTATCCAGGCAATATTTAAATACTTTGCATTGGCAATTTATTGTATAAGCTATTGGCTTCAAAGATGCTGATACTATTCACAAAATCTACATTTTATTATGTGTTGCAATGGCGGGACTACATATTTTAAAGAAAAGGCAAGTCATCCATGTGAATGTGTGACAAAGGTCTCAAGGCAGGCTTTCGTATTATTTTACTTATTCATTTGAAATACAGCAAATGGCCATCTTTGTCAGAGGCAGCGGGGCGAATGGCTGTGCAGCAAACTGAAGCACTTCATTGATTGCTACAACTTGCTTTTCACTATAACATGCTTAGCACTTTAGTTCTATTGGTCTGATGCATCAGACAATACTTCAAACTGCACTTCACAGAAAAGTTCCTAGGATACTACGTAGCCTAAAAACTTCAAACAGAATAGAAAGAAGTATTATATAGGTCACACACACTGGAGAATCCTAGTTGTACCACATTTTAACTACTTGGAAATTATTCTAGTTTACATTTTGAGACATCTGCAAGCTATGTCTGACTGAAATATTGTTTAATACACATTACTTGATTTATTAAGAAAATACCTATCCTTCTTAATTGCTGCTATGGCCATTTGAACAGTAAGTCAAGGAGAAGGGAGACACAAATTTCAGCTATTTAATTCTGATGTATGCAGATTTATCAAAGGGGTTATTAAATAAATTCTGACTTCAGCTCTTTAGAAAAACGTCAGGGAAAAGAGGTAATAATAATAATAATAACATTTCTTCCAACATTCTGAATAATTATCATTAAAAGAGAATACATTTTGATGGCTATAAAACATCATAGATAAATTATGGACAGAAAGCTGCTGAACTCAATGAAACTAGAAAATGTTTAGGAGATGTCTTTCCATTTTTTTCTTGATTGTTACGTACATTTAAAGTACATATCAGGATATACTGCCTAACGTTTGTGCTGGAACTATGGTAGTCCTAATTTTAATCCTCAGTTTGTCAGTGATATTTATACATTATATTTGCTACTACCTGAAGAAGAATTGTACATATTTTATTTATAGATGTTGTGCTCATTGCTTTGTTCCATTTTGAAAAATAAATTTAGAAAATGTAAAAAGAAAGTCCTTGTTATTAGCTTAATGATTTTTGATGCATCTGTCATGTATCCTAATATTTAAAAGGGACCCATAAATGGGTGACATACAGATGGATAACATGAGGTAGGTTCTGCACTGTAGTAGTTACCCGACCTGCTTCACATGTCAAAGGTATTGAGTTTGATCCCCAGTTCAGCCATTAGGGGTTGTGCCTTGGCATAATGATTAAGGTCTTACCTCACAGACATAAAGTACAGGGTTTGATTCTTACCTTAGGTCAGTGTTTGGTTAATGGCTATACATGTAATAGTCTGCAGAGTGATTGCTATTTACTTTTCACATCATTAACATCTCTAATGATGCAGGATCATGTCTCAATACAATAACTGTAAGTGATGTCTGCATGAAGGGGCAACATGTTGGTGTAAATCATTCATTTCATGACAAACACCTTTAAAATTACTCTTAACTTTGACAACTGTCCTAATATTTTTTGGGGGTGATCTAATATTGTGACATGCAGTTACCCATTTCATGAGAGTTGTAACAGAAGATGGGCTTCATTAATTGCAGTTTCTTGGAATTTTTGATACATTGATCAGGATCTGTCTTCTGCGTACTCAGCCTGATAATGGATACTGTATTGCAGCACAGATGGTAGCTATTAATGTACTGCCTTTGTACAGGGTTTGCCACAGCTTTGTATCTTCTTTTTCCAACATTTTGAGTGGTGGCCTTGAAGTGCAACATCCTTTTTCTAAACTATGACTTGGTTGCATGTATGCCAACAGTTTTTTTTATTATAAACTTTAAAGAACTATGCTAATTTTTACTTAATTAACTATTTTTCTGGAAAAGAAAAATTGCACTGGTGGGATGTGGGGGGGGGGGTGTAGCCCCCATTTAGTTTGAGTATGTCTTGTCTTCTGAAGAGAGTTAGTTATTGGTGTTGCAACTATTGTACAAAACTAAATAACACTACAACGAAGAGGCCGGAGTTAAAAGAAAAGTAATTGTAATTTAGTTATGTAGCTTGCTCGCTACCCTCCCCTGTACTTCTTCAGACAACAGTTTGCAACTATGTGTGTCTGTTGTTTAAAATGTATTGTTTTGAAGTTTTTGGTAAAATACAATATAAAACAAACAAGGTGGGGGTTACACCCCCCCCCACATCCCACAATGTGTGGGGCTGTGCCCCCCACACTCCCCAACTATATTTATACTAACTTCAAGATCGCACTACAGTGGGGAAAATGGCATATACCTTTTACTTGCCTTACAGTACTCTACACAGTGTAATATATACTAAGTTCAGTTCAGTGAAATGAGTTTTCAGTAATTTGTGTTTTCAGCAATGTGGTCGGAGTGAAATGAAATTCAGTGAAATGAGATTCAATGAAACAAAGTAGGCCCATATATATATACATACACAGACACACACACACACACACACACACACACACACATATATATATATATATATATATATATATATATATATATATATATATATATTATCTACATACGAGGACTTCACATCTTATCATTAGTATGTTGAAAATCAATTTGGCACTTCCATTACCAAGGTTTTTAGGTTTTTACAGCAGAAAAAGGCAGGGTGTCTGCTTCGTCTATCACATTAGTGGTGTTAGTAAGTGTTAGTTGCCCTTCATATGCCTCTTCTCTTAGCCTGCCACCAAACTCAGGCCTTATTGAAGGACTCTGATCTTGCAATATACTACTTGTGCAGGTAACTTGCTCCATTGAAAAACTACTCTTTTCATAAAGAAGTGATTTTCCAATGTACTGACTGAACTTTGTAACATTTATCTGGTAACTATTCCCCTTTCTCTTTCATTACCTTTTCCTTTTTAGGTGTATGCCATCACAATGCTCAATAAATTTGTTAGGCAGTTTTATCATTCCATCCTTCCTTGCTAGCCTTCATGGACAACAGATGCAGCTCCCACATTATCTTCTCATGTGCCTTGTCTCCATTCTTCAACCTCAGGCCTACATCAGCACAAGAAATGATCATAATACTCCAAATGTCTTCTGACCATAGATTTATACAGGTATAATACAAAACACCTCTGGCTTTTGGTCTGCTCCCTATGGACAATTTTTAGCTTTTGTACTAACTTTGTCTATGCCTTTCTTAGTGCAAAGTTGATGATTCATTTATGGAGTTACTAACACATTAACACCTTTTTCCATATCTTTATATATATATATTTTTTCACTCCATCCATTTGGTATTCCACACTATTATTATTACTAGAGCCCATCTGAAGTACTTCACTGTTCCCAGCACTAAGCCATGGATGCCACTTCTCAACACATTTTACAAGTCTCCTCCAGTTTCTCTGAAATCTTGTTCCCTTCCCTTCTTGTGCTCTGTTTATACTAATGCCATCCACATAGAGGTCAGTCATATTCTCATTGTGTTATATGATATCTGATACAAACATGCTATACAGCACCAGACTTAGGACAAGTCTTATAAAGAGCCAATAACAAGAACATGTGGAACCCATTAATCACTTCTATTTCTTTTCATAAATTCCCATTACCTATTTTGCTTTGCATCCTAATACCCAAATAACATCCCATGCATTAATTAACTTTCCCTAATCCATATCCCCCAGTTACCCTAACAGACCAAGTCACAGGTTTCACTGAAATCATACTATACTAAGACTGCAGTGGTGGTGCTGCGGTAGCGTTGTCGTCTCACAGTAAGACGCTGTCTGGTTCGATTCTCAGCTAGAGTGTCTTCTGCGTGGAGACATGCATGAATGGGCGTACCTTCGTTGAAGGTTGTGCATCAGGGCTGGTAACTCGGCATGTAAAAATCAACTACCAATCATTAGCGGACCGGAGTTTCGCTGTGGCGACCCCTAACCGGGAAAAGCCGAAAGACACAAATACTATACTAA